>NC_067284.1:16845311-17151456 GCF_020740795.1 Apus apus | reverse complement strand
TTTGAAAAATATGCCAGGTCAGAGAGCTCTCTGTCTGTATGTCAGTAGCCTCTAATCCTACTTTGGAAAGTTGATCCTTTTTTTCCCTTGCTGACTGCTATAATTTTATTACCATTTGCTCATGGATTTATGCTTAAATCACTGTCATGATTTATATGTATTTTAATATATTTTAATTACTCAAATAATTATTACACTTTATAGCAGTGGCATAGTTTGGTTTCCATACCCATCCAAGTTTACAGTCCCTTTTGAAAAACACTAAGATCCAGATATGTGAGCATGATTCGTATATTTGTTGAGAAGAGATTGGACCATAACCCCAAATGAATTTCACACAGTTTAGTAAATAAGGGACACATCTCCCACATTGATCAGGACAGAAACAAAACCATAGAAGTGCAGATGCTTCCAAAGGCTGGCACTATTCCCACGAATCACTGATGGTATAAACACTTGTAAGCTTAATATTCTTTATATTTTTATACATATCCACAGCTATCTATATGGACACAACCTGTATACAACATTGCTGTTTTATTTTTGTGTTAAATCATTTGAAAACTGACTCTTTTCCTGACATAATAAGACATAAATACAAATATTCATGGAAGAGATGAATAAGACTATAGAAAGAAGTACTGTGGATTTAAAATACACAAACCAGAAACTTTATAATAGGTAGATATGTTTTTAAAAGTCTCTGAAATTTGGGACTGGAAAGGCAGGCACTGGGCTTATGGGACTGTCATCACTATGCACAGGCTTCCCTTCCCTCTCTAGCACATGTGGTCCTAATTGCTGTGTTGGCGAGACCGTGAAGCTGGATTCTTCATGAACTGGCTGTAACATTGGCAGACATTTACTCATCCACTGCTAACAGTTTTTAATGGAAAATCTGTATCCATTCATGCTAGAAAAATGCTTATGTTAAACAGAGGAAAAATAAGGAGAGAAACCCAGATATCAGTAGCTTTTCCAGCTGCCAATAGTAGATATTTTACTACTTCATTAGTAGCTGTTATACGAAATCTAAGGAAAAAACAATTAATATGATCAAACATTTAAAAAAAAAATTTGCAGAACTGCACATAATTTTGACTTTATTTCTGGTTCTGGTTATGCTATAGTTTGAGTATTATACAGCAAGAAATTATAAATTTGAAAGTTGTTTATATCTGACTCAAAACTTTGAGCAAGATACAATGGAAGTAACCTTATCCTCGCAGAATAGCAGCTGCCACATAGGATGACTGAAGCTCATATTTTTAGGGACATAATTAGCACTTCACTCATGGTTATTGTGTGTAACATACAGCTGATTGACCAGTGGAATATTCATTCCTAATTAGAGGCCCCACTTGCCTTTGCAATCAATTTTCCAGCACTTCACAGCTCCGAACACTGTTCTGTTATTAAAGACGGATTGCATCGCTTCTCCTTAGACAGATACCTTTGCAGCCACAAGAAGACAAGAAGTATGACATCAATAATCTTCCTGGTCTTTTACTCACTGAGATGTGAGAGATCACGTTCAAATCTCTGATACGTTCTCTTGGAGCAGAAGCTCATGTCCTGTAGTAGTAGCAGAAGCATAACAGTAATTCACTGGTACAGAGTAAGAGTAATTAAGACTGGTACAGAAAACTGTGTGGGTGAGGGGAAACACAAGCAGTATGTGTTAAAAAGGGCAGATTAGTCTGAAAAGAATGTATGGCTGGAGCTCCTCAAGCACATCTCCAGGCCAATATTATTTCAGATATTTTCAATATTGAACTTGGCACAAGAAGTAAAAATGGTCTAATGAAATTGGTTGATGACACAAGGATCATCAAATACAGACAAATCTAACCAGAAAAATCAAATTGCTTGAAAATTTAAGTAATATAAATGGGATTACATTTGACAGTAGAGAATTAGGTTACACACTTATAGACCTGAAGCAGAAAGGTTTTCTCACCTTTCCAGTTGTTCTTCCATCCATCAGTAAGGATAAAAAGAAGAGAGGACCAGCGTCTATGCACAAGTTGCGCAGATGGCTCAGAACCATCTGTGATTCCCCGTATCGGGAAAAGCTGAAGGATTAGAGAGTCAATCCAGCAAAGTATTACCAGAAGAAGACAGAGAAGTATTCATGCATTTATGTGGTGACAAAAAGCCACAGTGGAAGACGTGTGGAGGAGGGCTATTGGAATTTGCATCAGAGAGAAACTTTATTTACAAAGGGATAGTAAGATATTTTGCTGTCTAACCCAGAAAAAGCAAAATTTAGAAAGGGTATGATTGCTAGCTCTAGATATCAGATGCACAAATTCCAGTCAAGAAAGAAACCAAGTCAGAGCACAGCATTGGCAAATGAGTGTACAAAGGTAAATTAATTATACTTTTTGATTAACAGATGAAAAAGGCTGTTTGGCAATCAAAGCAGTGAGGTTCTGAAACTGTTCCCAGTCATACAGTTACAGGTAAAGTCTTAAAATACAGTTTGCTTGCTCAATATAACAAGTCAGAAGACAGAGTTGCCAATTACGTAAAGGTGCCCAATTCAATGATATGAAGTCTGCAGCTTTTGGAGGAGAGTACAAACTTGAAACTTGCTTGCCCACATCTTCTCAGCATCCTTTGCCTTCAGTGCTCAATCACAGCGCATTTGTTCCCACCACTACTGAGTGTAAAGGTCAAGCTATTATCTTATCCATTGATGGCATGTAGTTGGTGTTTCCATATCTTGTTCTGACATGTGCTCTGACCTCTTTGTAAGATTAGACCGTGCACTCAAACTGGAAAAAATGTGCATGTGTAGTGGATTTAGACATTTCACTCTAAGTAATTTGGACCAAAGCAACTTGTCAAAGATAACATGGAAAGTCTGGGGTAGAGTAGGAAATCAAGTCTAAACCTAATTGTCACCTCTTTCTGGGAATTCATTAGGGACCCAGAAGAACTAAGTTCAGATCTCTTTGCAAGAACACTCTTACATCTTGGATAAGAAATGTTGCTCTAAGTCTGAAAATTCTTTTAATAACATTGTGATTAAAAGTTTTGTTTCCCATTCTAATGAAATGCTGTTTTCCAACAGAACACACTTACTGAAAATCTTCCTAACAGCTTTTTTTCCTGCATCCTAACCACTGGGATGTGGGCTGTTTTGGAGAACAAGAAAGACTGTATCTTGTATTTTAAATTAAATATTTCAAAGAATGTAATTTTTATTCTATTACAGAATAAAACCAAATATTCAAACTTCAAAATTTTTCTTGAAACATTATTCTTATTTTCCATCCAGGAACATTCCAGCCACCATTTGATTCACTAGCCTGTGCTCTTTTTGGGTAGAATATATGAAGACAAAATTCTCTGCATTTCTACATCATCTCTGTTCTTTTTAAACTCTATTATTTCTTTTAGTCACAATTACTTTTCCAAGGATCAAATATAAACATAAAAAGATGGAAGCATAGTCTTTAGAACTCATAGAAAGATACACTCTTCACCTTCTCTCTCCTTTCATTTATACTCCTGACTTGTGTCTACTAATAAATTCATTGTCAATCATCAGTTTAGTTCTTTTTTTCCCAAAAGATGAAATGAAAGCATATTCACCTCTGTGCCTGGGAAGGTCATGGAATAGATTCTCCTAGGAACTCTGACAAGGCACATGGATCAAAATAGCCAAGATGACTTTACTAAGGGCAAGTCCTGCCTGACCAACCTAGTGGTTTTCTACAATGGAGTAACAGCATCAGTGATCTGGAAAATAAAAATCAAAAGCAAAGCCCCTTGATACCTATGGTCACTGTACATCTAATGGAAAAGACAAAGAAACCTACACTGTTCAGTCTTGCTATCCCTGGTGTGGAGTATTCAGTGATAAACAATAGTTATGTGTTGTATGTGTATCATTTTTCCCTCCAACAGAGCAAACCCACAGAGGTAGAAAGAGTCTTCCTGGAAGAGTGAAAAGGGTTCAAAAATTACCTTCAGGTGTAAACTTTGAAGGAAACTTCCCAAGCCATCATTCTCTTCATCTTTGTTTAAATCACCATGAATGTCAAACTTGGTAAAGGACTTCCCAAAATACATCATAGCTGTGGAATGTAATCAGCTATGCTGAAAAAAATGAGCAAAGGCTGTGGTTAAAAGAGAATCTTGGTAGTCAGCACCAGACAGCATCAATTGGAAGCTAATGCTCATGTCTTCCAAACTCATAACTTGGCCTTACAAGCAGCTGAATATCTTTGTTAGTGCTATAGGGTGGTGCTCAGTAAATTATACATGGAATTGGTAGCACTGCCTAGTGTTAAGGCTGCAAACATTTCCTGTTATAAGACCTAGTTGCTTATACTTTTGCCAAACTCACTGTTTAGGTTGAAATTTTCCATGCATGGCATTTGCCTTATGAAGAAATCTTTTTAAAATTTCAGCCAAAATGTTTCTGCTGTGAAGCAAGAGAAAAACATGCTATTTTTTGCTGCTAAAAAAACAATCCTGTAACCTTTACTTTGGCGGCTCTTGTGCCCTCCTCATATGTTGGAGCAGGAACTTGACATCTGGCGAGAGAGTGGTCTGTGTGTCACTGATGTGCTTTTTGCTCTCCATATGAGAAACCACCCATAGTGTAAATCTTGGAAAAGTCCTATTTGTATGAACTAGCCAGAAGTTTACTAAATCTTGACCACAAAAATCCCAGAAGTTTCTGTTCTTAGTGAGCATACTCAAGCTCCCCTCTTTTTCTGAGACTGTCTGTCTATATGTAATTCCCACAATACAACAAGCTGTGCTGCTCCTCCTCTTACTTGAATGGTTCATTCACTAACCCCAGCATGGGACTGTGGTATCATCCCAGATATACCTGGATGATTCTGGGCTTTTCTTAACATGTTTATTTCTGTGCTGGGAAGGGGGTAGGTATCAGAAGAGAAAGAAAGAAGCTCCTGTCTTCTGGGCTGTGAAAGATACACCTTCTGACACTCAACTCACAGGAGAAGATGCCTTACAGAAAGGCACACAGGATAGAAGTTGAACTTTTGACACCACGGAAAGGCAAATGGAGCAAGCAAGAGAGGTGGATGATGGTGCAGAACAGAGACTAATAGAAGATAGGAACTCAAATTGGCTGATCAACAACGCTACGGCTTGAAACCAAGGAAGGAAATCTAGAGGCAAAACAAAATTCATGTGAAATGTAGGGTAAATGAGACTGGATGGCAAGAGTTGTATTTCTCTAAACTAAAAATTAGCAGGACAAATCAAAGGAACTTTGGGTTAAAAAGTAGGAGTCTATGAATGGTAAAGTCTAGATGAAATCTTTTAAAGGAGTCAGACTACCAAGGAAAACAATGCTTCTAAGGTGAAAATAGCTCCTTTAGTACCAAGACCTCATTTCTAAAGACCCTAATCTAAAGGTTGCAGCTTATCTGACAATCTGTGTGAACATCACACAGTGAAATTTACAATTTTCATTTTGCTTTTTACAACCTAAGGAAACTGCATAAATATGATAAGCCTCACCTCTGTGCCTGGGAAGATCATGGAACAGATCCTCCTAGAAGACATTCTAAGGCACATGGAGGACAGGGAGGTGATTCAGGACAGCCAGCATGACTTTGCCAGGGGCAAATCCTGCCTGACAAACGTAGTGGCTTTCTAAAATGGAGTGACTGCCATCAGTGGACAAGGGAAAATCAGCGAATGTCATCTATCTGGATTTCTGCAAGGCCTTTCACACAGTCCCCCACAACATGGATTTGATGTGTGGACTTTTCAGTGGACAAGGAATTGGCTGGATGGTCACATTCGGAGGGTAGAGGTCAATGGCTCGATATCCAGATGGAAATGGTGACAAGTGGTGTACCTCAGGGGTCCATATGGCACTGCTGCTGTAGTGACCTTGCAAGGGAGCCTCAACAAACAGATCCTCCTAAACACTGGGTTGGTGAGCTTATGCAAAATCAGCTTATTAATTGTCTAGTTGCTTTCCTTCCAGCTCTTCATTGTATTCATTAGGTACATAGACAGAACAACAGAAGAAATTCCACCTCAACATAAGGAAAAATTTCTTTACTGTGAGGGTGATGGGGCACTGGAACAGACTGTCCAGGGAGGTATGGAGTCTCCTTCTCTGGAGACATTCAAGACCTGTCTGGATGCAATTCCTGTGTTATCTTCCCTAGGTGTTCATAGTGCAGCAGGAGGGTTGGACTTTATGATCTTCAGAGGTCCCTTCCAACCCCTATGATTCTATGATTCTATGATTGAGAGCACCCTCAGCAAGTTTGCCGATGACACCAAGCTGGGTGATGTGGTTGGTATGCCAGAGGGATGCGATGCCATCCAGAGGGACCTGGACAAGCTGGAGAAGTGGGCCCAAGTGAACCTCATGAGGTTCAACAAGGCCAAGTGCAGGGTCCTGCTCCTGGGCCAGGGCAACCAGAGATATCAATACAGGCTGGGGGAAGATATGCTAGAGAGCAGCCCTGTGGAAAAAGACCTGGGGGTACTAGTGGATGAAAAGCTGGACATGAGTCACCAATGTGCAGTTGCAGCCCAGAAGACCAGCTCCATCCTGGGCTGCATCAAAAGAAGTGTGGCCAGCAGATCAAGAGAGGTGATTCTGCCCCTCTACTCTGCCCTGGTGAGACTTCACCTGGAATACTGTGTGCAGCTCTGGAGCTCCCAGCACAAGAAGGATGTGGACCTGTTGGAGCATGTCTAGAAAAGGGTAATGAAAATGATCAGAGGGCTGGAGCACCTCTCTTATGAGGACAGGCTGAGAAAGTTGGGGTTGTTCAGCCTGAAGAGAAGACTCTGGAGGTACATTATAGCGGGCTTCCAATACCTGAAAGAGGCCTAGAAGAAGGCTGGGGAAGACCTGTTCACAAGGAGATGTAATAATAGGACAAGGGGTAATGGTTTTAAACTAGAGAAGGGTAGATTTAGGTTGGACATTTGGAGAACATTCTTGAATATGAGGTTGGTGGATCCCTGGAATGGGTTGCCTAGAGAGGTGGGAGAAGCCAGATCCCTGGAGACATTCGAGGTCAGGCTCGATGGGGCTTTAAGCAATTTGTTTTAAGTTGGAGATGTCCCTGCTTATTGTAGGGAGGTTGCACTAGATGACCTTTAGAGGTCCTTTCCAACCCAAGACATTCTATGATTCTATGATGCTATAAAAAATATCCTAAATTTGCAAAGTCAGGTTTGTAGCCAACCATCTCCATTATTATTCAATTTTGCTTCTTTATCATTTGTAAGTCTTCCTTGTGCACTCAACAAGATAGGGATTCCAAATGGAAAACAGTAAACAATGACTGAATCAACCATCGCCTCCTAACACATGAGCATAAATTGGGTAAATGTTTTTAGCATTTCGTAATTTTGAGCGATTTTGAAACTTAAATGCAAAGCTGAAGTTCCTGTTTTGGCACAAACTTTTCATCTGTCTCTCTCTTCTCAAAATAATTGTCCAATAGGGTTAGTAGGTTAAAAACACGAGAGTCAGAAGTGTGCAAAGATTAAAATTAACTCTCCTGGATGCTGTGTAATTAACCCAACAAAGTTTTTTTTCCACTTAACAAAACTTTGCTTTTCCTGTAATAGTTCTGAATTTCTGTTACATGATGTATATACAACTTGAGGCTTCTAGTACTTATCTTCTTAGCTTAATTGCCTTGTTCGTCTTCCTAATTTATCCACTTTGAGTTCTATTCATATATTTCTAAGAACACTGAAACTCACAGCTTAAAGGTGTAACAAAACTTCTATCACTTCTATTTAGGTTGATCTTCTTTTTCTTGTACTGTAATATAGTAATTTTGTGTATTTTTAAACTGCATTAGTTCTGCAATCTGTCAAGATTAAAGAACAGAGTAGTGAAGGGGAAAAAAGAAATGTCAGTTGTGAGGGACAATATATAAATAATGTATGGAATTTCTGTTACCAAGTGTACTACTAAATATTGTAATAATAATGAAACCGCTTGAAAAGTATTATTACAACCTTATGGGGACTTATGGCAGTGATAAGAATAAGGAATTTAGTAGTGGTTTTTTAAAGAATTTTACCTTTCATCAATAAATGTTGTATTTTATTAATTTAAAACTAAAAAAAAAATTATCATGTGATATTTGTGATAGATAACAATGGCATATAAATCAGTTGCATCACTTCCTAGACTGCTCTTTACTGAATATTTATCACAGAATCGCAGAGTGTCTGAGGTTCAAAGGGTCCTCTGGAGGTAATCTGGTCCAAATTCCCTGCTAAATCAAGAGGCATCTAGAGCCAGTTGCCCAGGCTCAGGTCCAGGCAGTTTTTGAATATTTCCTAAGATGGGAACTCCACAACCTCTCTGGACAACTTGTGACAATCCTCAGTCACCCACACAATGAACAACTGTATCCTGAAGTTCAGAAAGAACCTTCTGTGTTTCCATTTGTGTTCATTGCCTCTGATCTTCTCACTAGGCACCCCTGAAAAGACCCTGGCTTTGTCTTCTGCACACTCTTGCCTCCTATAATGTATTTCTATATATTAATAAGATCTCTTTATACATATGGAAAAATACGGAAAGAATTGTTCTTATCTATGAATTAAACCATAAAGGAAAAGTACCTGTATACTTAGAGTAGCCTATATGCTGTCCTTTTCAAATACTTTGACCATTCAAGTGAATGATTTTCAAATCTCAATAACATTTCCATACTTCTGGTAGCTTCCAGAGAGAAAAAAAAATAGCTTGCAGAGTCAACTAAGTTGATTTTTTTTCCTTCTTAGATTTTTCTATGGGTTTTTAAACAAACATTTAATTGAGGGAATTTTTTTTTTCTTCTCAAAATTATTAAAATAAAACCCCTCTATGTTAATACATTTTTAACTCTGCATTTTTAATGAAGGTATTGCATATTAGCTCTCTGTCTACAATTTTTTTTCAATGGCCAAGCAAGTGAAGTTTCAAATAGCGCAGAGTCAAATGGAAAAGTTAGTGCTTCCCAAAAAATTGTGTTGCTCTGTGTATCTGCTTTCTAGAATAACAGCATTTGCCACATAAGTTCTTAAACACGAGTTTCTTAAATGAAATACTGAAATGTTATACATTACACTTTGTGCACTACTATGTAGACCCAAAAAGCCATTTCTTATTGAAATGAAAATATTTTAATGCTTGATTTGTTGTTGAAAGGGACTGTAAACATGTGTGGTCACAAAGCATTCTAAATACAAAGCAGGCACTGCTCCAGCCTGTGTAGCCATCCTCAGATTTATTTTCCATCATACCTTAAAATAATATCAATAAATCATAACCGGCAGCCTAAACTTTCCTATGAACCTCTCTTTTCCTGAGAATTTTGTATAATGCTCTTTTAACTATTACCTTGTTTTCCATTGCTTCCAAGGGCCATTAAATTCTTTTAGTCTTCAGAATTGAACCTTCTATTATTTTTTCTGGTCCGAATCACAGTGACTTACCCCACAAATCTAGCTCTTTTATGGCAGTTCCTGGGCTGTGATTGGATTTGCCAGTAAGTGACCAAAGAAACTCAATCCTAGCATGCGATTTCTCACACAGAAGATGAGAACCTGGATCTTGGAACTGGCAGAGCTAACTTGGACAAAAGCTAAGACAAAGGTGGATCTACAACATCTTCTAACCTCATCCTAAAGGAAGCCAGACAGTGATTTTACACCTAGAGTAGGCAAAAAAGCCTTAATATATGTGACATATAGATGTCTCAGCTCAAAAGCTGAGAAGTGCCACGAAAATAGACAAATACATGGTACCTACCAACTATACAAACTCACACACAGATGGGCACTTTGAATACTTTTTCCTTTGTTGATTCATAAGATTTTGTTGCAGTCTTCCTGAATCTAAGAAGGAGATGCTAATGAAGGACCACAAAAGAAATTTAAGTTTAGAATAAAGCAGAAGCAAAGAAGAAAATAACTGTTTTTCTTTGGTTGTACATGCTGTGCCAGACAGGCTGAGAGAGTTGGGGTTGTTCAGCCTAGAGAAGAGATGGCTACAAAGAGACCTTATAGCGGCCTTCCAGTACCTGAAGGAGGCCTACAGGAAAACTGGGGAGGGGCTTTTTACCAGGGAATGTAGTGACTGGATCAGGGGTAAGAGTTTCAAACTGAAAGAGTGTGGATTTGGATTAGACATTAGGAACAAATTCTTTGACACTGGATTCGGTGGGACACAGATACTTCTGAAATAGTTAACACATTGATGAAGCTTTAGAAGAATGCCAGATTTTAAGTACAGTCATGAGTTTATGTCTTATTTTTTTCCTTCAAAACTGTCTCATCTGAAAATAATTTTAATGATGACCTTTATAAAGCCAGTGTTAGTATATCCCTATATCCTCGTTTAGTCTAACAATAAAGTGATTTCTGTGTGGTCTCACAAGGACAGAGCATATATTTCTTTGAGAACTGTGAATGAATCAAAGGAGGGAAACAGCAAACTTTCAGTGAGCCTTTTGAAGTGGGGATCTCTAGTCAATCCTACTCACTGAAGTAGGAATGCTGTAGGAATTATATAGGAATGATGTAGGCTGACATACAAGTCGTGGACATTTGTATCTACTACTTCACCATGGTGGTAGGTGAGTGATAATCAGGACCTGTTTGGCTAGAAATAAAAGAGATGTTGACATGGCTTTTGCCACAGGAATAAAGGCTTTCATCAATTCATCAGTCTCTGCTTGGTTTCACTGGCCCCTGTTGGGATTGCTTCAGTAGGCAAATGTTGCTAAAATGAATGAAGGCTGTGAAAAGTCTTGCACAGTTTGATTACCTGTGACAGCAGAAAACTTAATCCAGTTAAAGAAATTCCTCTAAGCTTTTTTTCTTACACTACCTGTACCCTTCTCCTCTTTCATATTGCTTCTCCAGTTGTAATTCCTGTATGTGTAGCTGGACCGTAAGCCAGCTTTAATTACCTTCTATCTAGCAGATTCAGTGGGAAGCATCTTTCCTGTGTTGACAGGTACCCATAGTCGGGCCTTTAGTGAGGAGCAGAGCTGACACTGCTGTGGAAACTATTTATACACAATAGCATGGGACTGGCTTTGTTGACCCAGCTCTCCCTCCTGAGAGGAAGCATCTATCAGTACAACCACATGCCAACATGTCTGAACAGCTTCTGGACCAAAGCTGGCTTGCACCTGCCAGCCCAGACTCTGGAGGAGATAGCCTGTGCTTCTTTGCACCTGAATATAAATGCAGTGCAACTCCCAGATTCAGATGTATTGGATTTTGAGTGACTGGGAAAGTACTAATGTTTTCTCCAGCAACATTCCTATTATTCTTTGCTGATGTGTCAAGCAGGCTTACTTGTTCCAGGCATCCATCTCAATAGGCATGGGTAACCAGATGTAGAATATGTATCTTTGAATCATTAGAAAAAGACAAGCAGTCATAACAACAACCAAAGTTCAAACCTTTTTAATGAATATTTATGTTAAGAGTAATCTCACACATATTCTTCATAGATCTTTACTTCTTTCAGCCACTGGACTTTTCAAATTAGATGTTATTTATATGTGGCATTTGATGGCAAAGCCATGTGGATGCTCTTCAGGTTCATATAGGACTGAAGGGCAAAACAATCCCACCATGGTGGTAGTGAATGATAATCAGGACCAGATCCCTGTTGGATCCATATTTCATTGAATAATGTGTTCTTCGTCAGCAACAGCACTGCCTGTTGCTCTCATGAGGAAGACCTCTTTACTATTTGGGCTGCAAACATCCTGGTCATTTGCACTCTGCACACCAGTGCTGGTACATGCAGATACTTCCAAAGCAGATGTTATGCATTAATTTTTTTTAATAAATTCTCACAACTTGGACATCCTCAGTTCTCCAAGTACTTTTTTTACGTCATCTAAAAGATGAAAATAGGATTTTCTTTCAATTATGTGAATTCTAAATCACATTATTTTCTTGGTAATCTTTGTAGATTTTCAATTCTGCATCCTGTATTTTGGTATCACTGGGATTATTTTTCCCAGCTCTCAATCAAAGCCAATTCTTGTATCTTGAATTAATGTAAATTCTTCAACTAAAATTTTAAGACTGGGTATTCAGCCTCACAGCAGTCAGGCTCAAACTCATACAATATTTTGTTAACTTTTTTGTCAGTTTCATGCTGTTTTGACAAATACTGAGCATCAAGATGGAAGATCCATGAATGGAGAATTCCTCTGTGAATGAGTTAAAAATCTGGCTGGACAAAGTTATTTAATATTATTCTGAATTAAGAATTTCAGTTATGTACCAAGAGTTTTGTGTTTGACAGGGCTGTTTACAAATTTTTCAACTAATACAGGGGCACTCGTGGCCCCCTTCCTGTCACCAGTGCTGGGGGCTGTTATATTACCTGTTAAGCTCTCTGTAGATGGCAAAAGAACCCCTAAAAGCCCCACCTTTTTTGGTTAGACTGGACTGTGCTGAGACTGATTTCTGGTCTTAACCCATGTTGGGCTGTGGAACTGCCTGGAGACAGGGTGGCACCTGGTTTTTGAGGGCAATTTAGGGATTGCCAGGGAGAGACTCTCTGACAATGAACAGAGTCCCCAGCCAATGGGTCATCTTGACTCAGGTAGAATAATGAATGAATGAATGACCACAGGTCAGGTCTGACTTAGTCTATAAAAACAGAGTTCCCCACCAGGAATCTTGTTGGGTTTCCCCTTGGAGTAGTAGGTCTGCCTGGAAGCCTACCCCCTTAGGTCGAGAGGCCACATAACTACATTCCTTGACATTGAGTGACCTCATCTTTGATGAGTGATATATTTCTTCTAGGCATATGTTTGAGTGAGTCTTGTCCCTATTGGGCAAGTGATTCCAGGTGCCTGAGGGGAAGGCTTTCCCTTTTTTCTGAGTGTGCACGTGAGCGATTATTATCATCCATGTTAAGATTATCTATGTTAAGACTACTCAAAAAACTGAGGAATAAAAAACTGAGGTATACTTAAGTAGTTGTGCTGTAGTGCATTAATATTCCAGACCAACATCCGAATCTGTGGTATTACTTTTGATTTATCAGAGGGCTAAATAGTATTGCTTGGAATAAATATTCATTCTTAGTCAGCTCCTGTGTGGATTTAGGTGCCTCCATCACAACTTATTTCCTATGCTGTTACACTGACAGATTTAGTGTGATATCCTCTAGTGGAGTGTTTGTGATCAGCAACAAATAGTAGGCTGGAAACAGTGTCAAAAGTCAATTAAATCACCAGCCCAACTGCAGTCAAAAAATTATGTCTGACTGCATCTGATATCAATTATGACAATCCCACACTCTTTTCTCCCCCTTCCTCTTTACGAAGTGACTCATACACTGCTGGCAAACATAGGCTAGCTCATTTTATATGTTTTACTCACTGCTGTAATTGCATTGTTTGTTCAAGGAAATACATTGTTTTGTTATTATACTGGTTACCGTAAATACAGATAATAATGTTTGCTCCAGCTTTCCAGCATTCCCAGTGGATGATGGTTAATCATTCTTTCAACCCTACAGAAAATTATTATCATATATGTTTTCCTCTACTTTTTGAGCTGTAGTTCACTGCAATCCTCCTGCAATACCTTGAACAGAGAATGGCAGACTTTCCTTAAGAATTCATATATTGTTCTCTAGAGGCAAATCACTTTTGCTAGAGAGGTTCTTAAGGCAGAGCATTGACAAATTTTATCCATTATGTTTGTGTTCCACTAGGAAATACAGTATGCCAGGGCAGACTCTTGATCTTCCAATCAAAGGAAGTGACAATAATATTTGAAAATTATAAGGCTCATTTCAATGGATGTGTATGTATTGCTTTTTTCCAATATATTCTAGAATTAGAAATCAGTTGAAACATCTGCATTTTTAAAAGAGAATGTATATTTTTAAAGAAATATGATAACAGAGTACCAGTGTATAGTAAAAACTGTCAGGAGAAAATATTATGCTTTTATGTTCACGTTTTGGTAAACTATTCAATAAAAAAATACTTTATTGCATTTTACTTAGTATGCTGACAGCAATCTACACGGCTTATCTGCAGGAGTACCTATTAGAAAAAGCATCACGGTTTTATAGTTCTCAATACCTCTAAAAGTAGAAAATGTGTTTCTATAGAGGAACAAAACTTCATATTACAATAAATATGAAAAGTAACTTTTTTTTTTTTTTAATTTCCCTAGATATTCTGGAAAGGAAAAGAAAGATATGAAACACACAGAATAATGGACTGAATAAAGCCCAGTTAGCTGGATTATCAGCAGTGGTATTGAGATTATTATTATCACACACTGATATACCTGTCCTAAACTCTGTGTACCACTGAGTACCAGAGGCACCTTGGTCTGTGCAGATTTTGGTTTGAATAGACTTCACAGACACAATAGTAGGGCGGGAAAGTGGCATACATCTGGACCATGCTGTGTGATATGGCAAATGCCTCATTAGTTTTGAGACATATGCTGCTTGGGTAGGTTTTTAACAGTGAGGTTTCAGACAGCTAGAAAGAAAACTGAATGAAGAAGCGATGAGAGAGTCCATGTAATAAGAAGATAAAGTCGTTATGTGATTAGGCCAGATATGTGGGCTGGCAACCTCTTACTTTCAATGGCATATGCAGGAATGGTACAGTCAGCGTTCACAGTCTGGATTAGAAGGGACCTGTCTCACCACCCTCACAGTGAATGCACTACATGCCCTTGTAAAATGTTCCACTCCAGCTTCTTGCAGGCACATACAATTGCTTCTCACCCCTCAGACCAGCCACCAGGTAGTGGTGATGGTTCGAGTGATGTCACAGAAATCTGGTGTGAGTCCAGACCACACATAAAATCCATGTTATGGACCTGCAGGCAATTATTATAACAATTCTATTACCATAATGCAATGTATAAATGATTTTTGCTTGCTTTATGCTGGGTTTGTGTGGTACATATAAGAGCACCTCTTGAGAAAGATTATATAGCAGACCAGCTCTTTAGAGCTGCTACTTATAGAGAGCAAAAAATTGTATCTGGAAAAGTAGCAAAAGCAGAATGACGTTCTCAGTTCCCTTCTCTTGAGGCCAAACTAAATCTTAACTACCTGCTAAACATGGTTTCCTCGAATTCTTGTCATATTATTTTACAACCATGCTGTTGGGAAATGCAGCCATAGCAGAATGTTCAGAAACAAACTGATAAAAGGCAGAGTTATTGAAGTTAAATTAAAAGCATATGCCTGAGTCACACCCTGGGTAAGGAGTTGCTTCAATCAGTAAAATATGGTAAAAATATTTTAGTGCATAGTTGGTTCAGTTCCTTCTTTTCATACTCTTATGTTAAATTACAATACTGGCAACATTTAATCTTTTAGTCTTCTTGATTTATGAGATTGTTACTGTCTGATATGTGAACTATGTCCCAGAATCTTGTGACTCTGAATTTCCTCAAACACTCTGTCTTGTACTTAGACAAGACTCCTAATGACGTCAGTAGGACAGTTCACTGCAGTGAAGGCCTGTAGTTCTCAAGGCTTTGTAACACCTGGTCTTGGTTAGTTTACTGCTGAAGATAATCCCTTCCAAGAACAAATGGAGACCTTCAGCATAAGTAAAGGAAGAAGGATTTTCCTCTTGTAAATCATGTATGAGTGTCTGGTGGATTTGCTACCAAGTAATATACAAGGTTATTAAACATTAAATTCCCGTACTTTACAAGTCTGACAATTGCTTTCAGGAATTACCATCAGTTTTAACCAACTGCAAATCACATCTTCAAAAAGAACACATTTCAATTTTCAAACATGTTGCGTTATCAGTTACTAGTTTTCAAAAACCCCAAGCGTTTTTTTGTTTGTTGGGGTTTTTCTGTTAAATAGGGAAATTTCAGAGTTATATTTTCATTCTGTGCTTCAGCCAGGTCCACTTCATGCTTTTCACCACAGAATCACACCTTTATAGACAATAGCTCACTCAAAGGATGGTTTCACAAGTTGCTTGATTTAGATGTAACATGCTTCCTTGCTTACCTTGCCTATGGATTTGAACTTTGATCCTCTCCAATGGAGCTGAAAACTCTGGAAAGCTTGTCCTTGCTTTCTTTACCCCAAATAAACATTTTACTGTTTATGTAAGATAGAACTATTTGTACAGCGGATGTGGCAAGGGTGACAAAAATCTGTAATATAGTAATGAAACAGAAATTTGAAAGAGAAGTAATATTTCAGACCCCTGCAAATTATACACAACAATGACCTTAGCCGGCTCCCCTCATTTGAAGTCCCTAGCCACTGGGCTGCTTTCTATTTATGATTTTGACAAAAAACCCCACATTTATATACCACAGTGTCTTGAGCAGAGATGCCAAAATAGTCAGGATGCTGGACAGCAAGGAATGAAAGGACATGTTAAAGAAGCTGAATGTGTTCATTCTGGAGAAGAGAAGGCTTTGGAGATCTTACTGATATCTACAAGTACCTGATAAGATGATGCAAAGATGTTGGACTGATCTGGCTGGGTCTGCCTTGGACAGGATGTTAGACAAGATGACCTACACAGGTCCCTTGCAACCCATGTGATTTTATGGTTCTGTATAAAAAATTTACAATAGATTTAGAAAAAACATCTTATGGAGAAAAAATGTTTAACTGAAGTATCCCAGCTCTTCTTATTGAGATACTAAAGAGTATGGAACAGAGAGGTGTTTTTTACAAATTGAGTAAAAAACACTTAATAATAATTTTAAAAGCAGTAAACATCTTCTGTCAAAATGGCACCTATTCATGTAGGTACGGTGTGATAAGTAAGTTGGTTTCATATCCAGTAACCAAATTCAGGATGCCTCCATTCAGCCTAACACTTTGGATTCAATATGCTGTGAAGACAAACAGGGAAACAAACAAAATTTCTCTGCCTCTGTCTGCCAATGAGTTTTTCCACACTAGTAAGATCAAACACTTATCAGTCAGTTTGATATTGGCTATTGCAGACAGTCCTTCTGAGCTTTAATAACAAGGTCAAGACTTGAGGGTGCTGTTAAAATGGCAAAACCTGAAGACCCTCTCTGTGTAAAATATGCTGAGTAGAGAAATTCCACCTAAATTGGATGCTATCCACCCTTTGCCTTTGAAACAAAAAACCTTTTAATTCTAAGGCATGAAGGCAAAATGGAGTGGGAGGACTACTATATGGTTTAAGAACTTCATATATAGGACTTCAAATATGGTGAGCGAGAAATTGCCAGTTCCTTCTAGTCTCTGTCTCTCGCTTCCTTGCTTGCTTTCTTTCCTACTCAAGTGGGACCCCTGGCTGCACTGCTGAATGATGAAGAGGGAAGGACAAAAAAGAAGACGTGGAAAAGAAAGTTCCATAATAGTCATACATGGTCTTCTCTTTCCCTTCTCTTCTCTCCAAATACCACCAAATACCTTTGCTAATGAGATAGCAGAAATTAACTGCAGGGGATAATTTTCCAGTCAAATAAAAGAGCTCTTTCCTTTGCAAATAGAGAGCTAAGTAAAGGCGTGTCATCTAAGTGTAAATTGATAATTCCTTACCAGAAATGGAATAGACAAAGCAGGGAAGAACATAGCTTTTCAAATGGGCTGGATATGAGCAGTGTCAAAATGTCAAGGTCAGCAAAAGATACTGCAATACTCTACATGAGAGACTATCAAGTGTTCTGGTACTGTAGCGGCCCACAATAAAGACAGGTTCTCCAATGCTTGACTGGTAGGACGGGTGATCCTGTTCCAATCAACAGAATCCATCCATGAGATCCTGAACCAACATAGTCTTGAGGAAAACTTTATATAAATACGCCCTTACATTTATTGAACTGTATTAAACTATATACTCTAAACACTTCCACCTTAACCTCATTTGGAAGCTGATACTGTGAATGGGGATCTCCACTACATTCAATCCTTCATTGTCACTGCTAGACAGTACAAGGCCTGATTAAAGTGATCCTGTTCTTATTTGGTGGGATTTTATATACAACTTTGATGAGAAACCAATCAAGTTATACACAGTGAAGAATACGTTCTTTCCATATTGTTATTTCCATCAAGGTTTACACTTTTTGTCTTTTAAAAAGAATCTAAATAAAGTGAAAGCATTATTCCTTGAAATACAATAATATTTGTTTTTTTCAGATGAAGATGAAATTAAACCATGAAACATACAGTTATTAAACAAGAATTCTTGAATAATTGCACATTATTTTTGCATTTCAGATCAGGTTTATGCCTTAACATTTAATGACTGTTTTATTATGTTTACACACTTGGAACGTCCTAGAACTGTGTCATTTCTTGACATATAGCACATATTTTTCATGTCTGTATCTTTTTTTGGCTCAAGTTGTAATGTGGTTTTTTTTTTCCTTATCAAACACAAAACACTGATAATGAAAATGAAATGCCTAGGGCAAAGCTTTCATCAAATGTCAGCAAGTTATGGTGACCAAGTTGAAAGTGAGCATAAACAGAATTATGAAAAGGTAGCATTTTCATTGGAGCATTTAAGACTATTGAAGCCAACATTCATTCACTTTGGTAGAGGCAGATTAATTCCCTACTCTTATTTTACTAACAGATTTTTCATCCAGCAATATTAAAATAACTCTGCACCTCAAAAATCCTCTGCAGCACAATTCTTGCACTCCTCCTCTTTCCTGGCATCACTGTTGAGCTGCTTTCTCTACTGAGATTGAGATGCACTTAGAGAAAAAAGAAAGGGAGACTTAATTCACCCCCTGAATTTTCATTTGAGTCAGCCCAAATGCTTGTTCTAGTACTGATTTATACAAGCTGAGATCAGTGAATGAGATGTTGTAATTTATGCAGTTAGATAATCACTTAAAATTTGTGCACAGCATATGAAATCAGCATGGTGTTACAGGTAATTGAAGCAGGGAGCATTTATATCCTTATTGAGATCATGAATGTGACCATAAGCTAGTGTAGAGCAAGTTCCAAAGGAGGGCCATGAAGATGATCAGGGGGCTGGAGCACCTCTGCTATGAAGACAGGCTGAGAGAGTTGGGATTGTTCAGCCTGGAGAAGAGAGAAGGCTCCAGGAAGACCGTGTAGCAGCCTTCCAGTACCTGAAGGGGCTATGGGAAATCTGGGGAGGGACTTTTTACAAGGGCTTGTAGTGAGAGGACAGGGAGGAAGAGTTTCAAATTGAAAGAGGTTAGATTTAGATTAGACATTAGGAAGAAATTATTTAGTATGAGAATGGTGAGACGCTGCAATAGTTTGCCCAGGGAGGTTGTGGATGCCCCCTTCCTGGAAGTGTTCAAGGCCAGGTTTGATGGGGCTTTGAGCAACCTGATATAATGGGAGGTGTCCCTGCTTGTGCAAGGAAGGGCTGGAACTAGATGATCTTTAAGGTCCCTTCCAACCCAAACCATTATATGATTTAAAGTGGATGTAAAAACATCACAGGAAACGAGATAACTTTTTCTCTTAGAATGGTGTATAGCCTGGCTGTTAAGGCATTTTCTTGAAATGAGTTCAAAACTGTAGTAACTGCCACTATTTCTCCAAGTGTAAATGAAAAGTCTAACCTTGAACTAGAGAGTAAAAGGGAGAGGAAGGAACAGCAGCAGTTTAAGGAATTTTTATTTTGTGAATCCTCCCTTCTTTGTTTTACTTAGAATATATTAAATGTTTCATCTCTGGCCAAATGCAATATGTTGTATTGTATTAAACTATTTTTACTTCATTTTCCTTTCAGAAAGGATGAAAAACAAAAAATATTTATAGTTTGATCCAAACTTTCTTTCCAACTTGGCTGTTAAACAGAGAAAGCATCTATTCAAACAACCATAAAGTGCTGATATTGATCTCATACTAGACTAAATCAGGAGTCACTCCAATAACGATATTTAGGCATGTTGGTATAAAATGGTGCTATGTAAAGGAAATAGAAATCAGGACGTGATAACAACCCCCACATAGAAGAAATATGCTGAGAACTCATCTAGAGAGCAGGAAATGAGCAGCAAAGCTCATACCAAGAATGTATTCTAGTAGAAATTAACTGTTTCAGACAAGTTTCCATGTGAAAATATTATTTCAGAAAAAAATAGTGCACTTTTTTTTTTTTTTTTTTTCCTCCAAGCTAAAGCTAATTCAGCTAAGCTGATTCTAAAGTCTTAATTGCAAAGCAGTTATTCTGGATTGAGGTCTTTTTATGATGAATTAATGTCTTCACAGGCAGCCGTTACGTAATGGATATTGTGAAGCAGTTATTTCAGCTACCAGTCAAAGCAACCCTTAACCCAGTGCACATTCCTGCCCTTTTTCAGTGGGTGACTGTCTTCTCTTTTCTGTGCTTTTCTTTTTTGTATCAATTTTTTACCTCCCTTACTTGTTTTAGATTACTTTTACCTCTTCAGTTTTCTTATAAGTCTTCATTATAGAAAGAAGTTTACATTATTTTTATTTCTCATTCAGAGCAACTTGCACAACAAACAGAAACAGAATCTGTTGAGACAGACAAATAGAAAGACAAACAAATTGCTTAGATATGTTAATGAATTGTGATGTGAGTGTCAAAAATATGAAGAGCAGTGGCATAGCTAGATAAACCAATGCTCTGTTTTGGACTTTTGCATTGACATATGATCCTTCAAAAATATATATATTTAAACAGAAAATGTATTTCAGATGACAGAGATGGGGCGTAAAACACAATATGTTGTTTCTTTTTATTGTAGGCAATTGATCTCATATCTGCATCCTCCTCAGAATGGGGAAAGCATAGAAAATTACCATCATCATGTATTCCCCATTGATGAAGTCTTTGAACCCATTTTGGAAGGAGATGTGGGCATACTGTAAGAGTCCAAAAACCAAGGCATAGATGAGTGACTAGTAGCTGAACAGAAACACAGGAAAAGCTGCATGGATTCAGATTAAATGTCTGTTTTGCTTAGTACCCTGTCTTGACCAGTGGCCTTAAGCATATGCATGAAGGAAGAACAGAGCAGGCACATATAACATTTCCCCAAGTATTCTGCTACTTTTTATCATCCCCTGTACCTATAAAAGGTACATATAGGAACTGAAGTAGATTCCAAGTACTTGTTTGATTTCCCCTTAAAAACATGGAAACTTTTTGAATGGGCTTTCTCTCTCATGGAGGTCTCTGTTCATGATCCACAGCCACCTCCTCTTGTTTGTAATTTAAAAAAAACAAAACAAAACACAAAAACAAACAAACAAACAAAACCCATTAATGAATCACAATATAAATATACCTGATTTAACACCTCATTCTCCCCCTGGTATGTAGATTTATGGATACCATCACAGCTACATTGTTGTGGTGACATTGTGAAACTGACTCTATAATCTGTTTACATCAGTGAGACAAATCTTACATTTTGGAGTTCTCCCATATTAGCTGAGCCTGAAAACTTTAAGGCACAGAGTAAGCAGTGGAAAATAAGTTAAATATATATTTTTGGCTTTCCATTGCTTGTATGAACCTGGTATTTTTAAAGCCCTTTGTTTTTCAGCAAGAAATGCCTCCCCAGCACAGTTTATCCTCATACAGGAAAAGAATGAGAAAAAATCCACCATCCAAACTCTTTGCCATTGTCATCTATCTTCAACTTTTACATAAGCTGAGTTACTGAAAATTCTGCTGAAATTGAAAAATGCCAGTGCTTTCTTAATAAATATTGTCAATTCCTGTTTCAAGCTGTCAGCAGGCTGCTGAGTAAAAATTACTTCATGCTGGGAGCAATGGTGTTTGGTAAGGGCAAGTGGCCTAGGGCAACTACATGATCTCGGGTCACTTCATGGAACAGAGAAGTGAACAACAAAAACTTATTTAAGGGCTACATTTGTCACTTCATTGCTCAGCAGTTCCTGTCATCATTGACAACAGTTTCTTGGTCCGATTTATGCTCCATCACAGAGAATCAGCAGGCCCCAAGATTTTTGGTTGGAATTGCCTTAAAGTGCTTTATAAAAACCTACAGGCATTTTGGAGCAAGTATGTCTGTAATATAGGAAAATTAGTGTCAGTGTTGCTTTAAAAGTGGAAATTAATTGAATTCTCATACAAGCGGATGCAGGGTTTCTCAGTGAAATGGAGAAGCCTATTTTGCATAATGGAGCACATTACTAAACTGAAATACTCAGAGCTTATTCCTAATGAATGTAAATAAATTCTTTTTCTACTGCACAATTTATATTATACTGAGTGCATGCTAATGAACAGGGTGTTTTTTTATTGAGTCATGAATTGGAAGAGCACTTTTTCTTCACATTAAAATTTTATTTTTTCCAAAGCCAATCACAGGCTGGTTTCTTTTTGAACTTTCTCTAGAGTTTACCAGATGTTCTGTTTGGATTCCACGTTACTGCCTTGTGTTCACTGGAGTTCACAGATGGACTTTCCACTGAACTAATGAAAACCTAATGAAATCCATATATGTGTTTAGCATTTGAGAATACAGTATAATACAATGCTTTCCGTTGCTGTTTTTCATTCATGCTTAAATCGGCAGAGCAAACGCAAGTCTCCAAGAGACATTATGAGTTTGCAAGCAGCCAAAAGATTTTGCCTCTCTTCCCTCTTACTATGTGTGTATGTGCCCCTTGCTACCTCATAGCAGCAGATAACTGCACTTTCAATCGTGGCAGGGTTTTGGTTTTGTTTCAGCTAGTAGAATAGAAAACCTGAAGGTCAGATAAGAAGAGTGTTTCAAAGCACGTGTCGACAGAGTTGGTTAAACTGGAGGGTTACTTGATATGAGTGGAGAATATTTTCAGGGACAGAAATCCGTGAAGAAATAGGAAAAAACCATTGTAATCATTTTCTGTTAAATAGCAATAGTGGACAGATAACCCTGAACACTACATTTTCTACAGTCTGGTGTATGAGTACTTGACAGGCACAGAGGGGTTTGTAATATGAAGTCTAACTAGAAGCCAGTTCTGACTGGTGTTCCCCAGAGGCTGATACTGTTCAGTGACTGAAGAGATGGAATACTTCCTCTGCAAGGCTGGGGGCAATACTTTATCCAGGGGAGCAGCCAGCACAAAGGGAGCCAGGACTGCTATTCAGACAGACCTGGACAGGCTGGAGAAACAGGCAGACAAGAACATCAAGTAGTTAAAAAGGAGGAAATACAAAGCCTTGGATCTGGACCTGGATTGGATGCAATGCAGCATTGCAGGCTGGGGTTTGACAGAGAAAAAAGCAGCTTTGCAGAAAACAACCTGAGTTCCTGGCAAGTCAAGCATTAATCAGCAGTCTGCCTTTCACAGAATCACAGAATCACTAAGGCTGGAAAAGACCTTCAAGATCATCAAGTCCAGCTTCTGACCAACACTACCACATCAGCCAGACCATGGCACTAAGTGCCACATCCAGCCTTTCCTTGAACACATCCAGGAATGGTACCTCCACCACTTCCCTGGGAAGTCCATTCCAATGTTTAATCACCCTCTCCGTGAGGAAGTGCTTCCTAATATCCAACCTAAACCTCCCCTGGTGCAGCTTGAGGCCAGGCCCTCTTGTCCTGCTGCTTGTTGCCTGGAAAAAGAGCCCAGCCCCCACCTGACTACAACCTCCCTTCAGGTAGTTGAAGAGAGTGATAAGGTCCCCCCTGAGTCTTCTATTCTCCAGGTTAAACAACCCCAGCTCCCTCAGCCTATCCCTATAAGACTTTCCCTCTAGTCCTTTCACCAGCCTTGTTGATCTCCTCTGGACCTGCTCCAGCACGTCAATATCCTTCTTGAAGTGAGGGGCCCAGAACTGCACTCAGTACTGGAGGTGAGGCCTCACCAGTGCTGAGTACAGGGGGAATGCAATCATAGGTGACTCAGCAACTTGATCCAACTAGTTGGATCCAGTTTCAAAGCTGGCCCTGTTTCAGAAGTCTCTTCTGGATCCTACATTCTGTGGTTCTGCTTGGACTTTTTAATGCCTTCTAGTGACAGTTTCCTATTTACAGGAGAATATTATTAATACTGAAGAAGTAATGATTAACGTCCGTATTAGTAATTTTGCTTTCCTGTATCTGCAAACGTGCTTGGAATACACCCTAAGGAAGAAAGCAGTGTTTTGAAAGCAAATTAATTGCTTTATATTTTGAAAGAAAGATTTTTTTCAATTTGAAAGATTTTGGAAAATTCATTAAACATTCTGGAACTTGCAAATAGCCACCAACTATTCAGGTAATAAAAATGGTGACTCCAAGAATCATAATTAACTTTATTTCTAAAATACTCACATATCAATTGTATTATATTTTTACTAAGGATAATAGAAACTTTTATGTTTTCCTGGGATTGTGAGAAAACATAGAGTTATAGCTATTTTTCCATTCCTTTCCTCTATTACTGAAGATGGACTCTGGGCAGAAAGAAAACACTGGATCTTTTTCTTATCTCAGCATAAAAAGTAAAAAATCTTTGATAGTAGGAAATTTTATGACAGACAGTTTCCCAGTAGGGAAATGAATTTTCAGGATCACCTGTCTCCCCAGCCTCTTGGCAGCTTATCTGACAGAGTCTGATCATTGAGCTTCTTGCAGTTACCTCGTCCTGTGAGGCCGCGGGGCTGGCGTGAGCAGACAACCCCTTGGGCACTTCAGCAGCTCTCAGGCTCCAGTGCTCCTCAGCAGGCTGTCCCAGAGTGATGGAGCCTGGAGAACACAATGACTTCTAGAAACATGGACATGCTCCTGTAGTGGAAAAACGGAGTTTGGCTTTCCTCCCACATCCCCGCTCCCCTCTCCCCTCCAAAAAAAGGCTTTTCAAAACATCAAATCTTTTTTTGCAGAAATTAAGTTAATCTTTCCAGCCAGGTGGGTGTCTGTGCTGAAGATCCATCCAGTCTTGACTAAGCTTTTTAGTCTAGTCACAGGGCATACAGCAGTGGCTGTGTAGCCTAGGAAGGCTCATCTGAGGCAGAGCTGTCTTCAGATTTTCCAAAGCAATGAGCAGCAAGTGCTCCAAAGACAGTACAGGTGTCAGAAAACTGCTTTCTTCTATTTCCTAAAGAAACTGATGACTCCACAGTGCATTCCTACCACATCAAATCACGGAAAGACAGACGACCTGAGAAAAATCATGAAGTAAATTAATATTACAGTTGTGCTGCAATCCCTAGAGAAAACATGTGGTTTTGGTGTTCTCTGCTCATGAGAGTGTGTTTGGGGGAAGTGAGCACATTTGACTACATATATCAGTGTCTGCACCCATACTTTAATGTATTTATTACTTTTTGTTAATACTAAAAGTAGGGATTTTTTAAATTATGAGGCACTATAATATTTAGTGCAGACGATACTAAATAACATTTAAATCATTGCAGTCTGACAACAAGTATTACGCTAATGAAGAGACAAAGATTTGCAATGCATAACTCAAGTCTGAGCATCAGACTTTTTAGATCTTGACCATGTCTGAAAAGAAATATACATGTGTTAGTCATACATCTCTGAATTACAGACACGTGCTTGCACACCTCTGAGAAAACAGATGACATTCCTCTATCCAGTTGGAATGATGGCATTTATTTTTGTCTATGAGCAAGGCTGTCCCTCATTTTGCCTGTAGTGTTTGTCCTCTTCCTTTTAATTTATTTTTCATGTCCAGTATGTGAATGACCAGGGCCAAGCCAACAAAAGGACCCAGACAGGTACTAGAAAAATGTAGGTAAGAGTTTATATCCTGAAAAGCTGATTCTCTAAAAAGATAAAAGGAAAAACTATAAGATAAAGAAATGGCTGATGGATGGAATGTGTGAGCAGATCAGATGCAAATACACAGTTTCTGTGCATTAACTAATTTAACAGAAACACAGA
This sequence comes from Apus apus, assembly GCF_020740795.1. Lineage (NCBI taxonomy): Eukaryota > Metazoa > Chordata > Aves > Apodiformes > Apodidae > Apus > Apus apus. The sequence continues at coordinate 17,125,617 of NC_067284.1, read as the reverse complement.
ATATTAGGGCTTGGAAGGCACTTCAAAATATCATCTAGTCTGATTTGCTATGGTTTTGTAGTTTACATTGTAAGACAAGTTTGTGAATCACCTCCAGAGAGTTGAAGATGATGAAAGAGAGGAAAAAGGCACAAGGTGTGGCATGCTCTGCATGAACCTAATGGAACAGCAGTGCCTGAAGGTCCTCGCTGAAGATCACTGCCTTGCTCCCTACTCCAGTCCTACTCCTGCAGAAGCAGGTGATGCCTCATGGGAAGAGACACTCTTGTTTGCTTTTTCTTTACACCTTATGCTGACATTCCTGGAGAAGTGCACTGCAGTTGGCCCCTGGCCTAATCAGGGACCATGTCATACCTTTAATCTCTAGCCTGAAGTTAGTGCCAGCTCTGCCTTCTTCTTTACCATACAGCCTATAAGCCTGCAGGACCAGAAAAGTACAGTCCTCCATTACTGTACTTCTTTTCTTCTCAGAAAAGGAACAAACTTACAAAGAGTAATGGAGCATGGTCACATACATTGTCTGCACAGCAAAAGCATGTCAGAGCTCATCAAGTTACACAGAAAGTATGGCCTGCTTGATGCTGTCACTCCACTTAATTGCAAAGTTTATTCTGTATGTATAATTCATGGCAATTATATGAACATGAAAAAGGAGACAAACACCATTACACAACATTTTAAACTTCATCATTTAATCAGTTCCTATTGCTGACCATATAAAGCATTTGGAACACCTTTACCCTTTTTTTTTAATTTATTCTCTTAGAAAATCTACTGTGATATTTTCCACATAAAGCAGCAGCAGCAGTGGAAGCCCTGCCTGTGGTTAATCTTGAATTCTTGGTCAACATGTACCTTGGCTCCCAGCTTACTAAGGGCCATCTTGCTCACTGGGATAATGGGATTTCCAGACGTGCCTCCTTTCCTTGTGATCTCTGTTCCTCATACAGCCTCAGAGCTCCCAGTAAGCCAGAGCCAGAGAAGGGGTTGCCCTTCAGAAAGGCTTATCAGAAAAGGAGTTGAAGAAGGAAGATGAATCAGTATTTTACCTTTAAAGGAAGGCAATGACCTCTCCATCTCTAAGACTGTCCGTTCTCAGTTCAAGCACAAGTCAGTGGTCTTGGTTTTAGCACTGAAGCTGTCATTTGATAAGGGCTTGGGCAGTGCAGTCTGATCAACCTCAGAACACATTTTCCCATGAGGGATCTGGACTTTAAAGCTATGCATGTTGAGAAATCAGGCTGACCACATGCCAATGCACCATTGTAGAGAGATGCAATCAGAAACTATAAATAATAAGGGATTGTCAGAGTATGAGAAACAAGACAGGAGCAAAGCAGGTACTAATTTTCTATATTGCCTTCAAAAATTCTCATAGTGTTCCAAATATTTCTACATTCGTAAATTACTTTAACTTTTAGCATACTAAATTCCTGGAACTTAAAGGAAGACATCATCATTTGCTAAATGATAATCAAAATAAACTGCAAAATCTGAAGCTCCTATACTTACACCAGATTCAAGGGACGCATTACATTTCTCCTAGTAGACCTGATGTGTGCTTAACCATCTGTTGTCTTCACTTACCACACAGCCTTACAAAAGGTGACAGCTGGTGTTTTATTGCTCCAGTAACCTCAGACTCCTAAAGCACAGGTGAATGTCACCTGGAGGTATTGACACACCAACAAAAAAATAAACAAACAAATCCCTGCAACCACTTCAGTCAAGACTGAGTCATGATTTTTTTGAAGCATAAACTATGTATTTCCAGAAATATCAGGAGGACACTCAAGTGCATAAATTATCTTGTCAATGAAAGAGTGGCAAAAGATTGAAATACTATATGAACATTTGACTTTTGTAGACATGTAGCAAAGCAGGCATGTAGCAAAAAAAGCATAGAGGTATTTTTATTCTGCAACGGGCCTTGGTTACTGGTTCAAAGTCTACTTACATAATTCTTTGTGTTAATAGCACCACAAATTACAGCTAACACTTCTATTGCATCCTGTGCTGGTTTTTTCCTATATGCATGAAATAGTGCCAAATGACCCATTTTTAATGGATTGTGCTCAGCTGCAGCTTTCCAATAAGTTGTTAACTTTGCATGGTTTCTTCACTCTAATTTTCCACTAACAAATGCAAATAAAGAAACATGGACCTAGTTGTGCTCATTCTTATTTATTTACATGAGCAGAACTAAAGTACTGAGATGAGCATGTTTGTGAAAAAAGTGATAACAAAATACCCATTAGTAACATTAATGTTAGGGGTTAGTAACGTTAGTAACGTTAGTAATGTTAGTAACAAAGAATGTTAGGGGTTGGAAGGGACCTCTGGACATCATCTAGTCCAACACCCTTGCCAGAGCCGACCAGGGCAGGTCAAACAGAAGTGCATCCAGACAGGTCTGAAAAGTCTCCAAAGAAGGAGACTCCACAAGCTCCCTGGGGAGCCTGTTCCAGTGCTCTGTAACCATTACAGTAAAGAAGTTTTTCCTCATGTTGAGGTGGAGCTTCCTGTGCTTAAGTTTGCATCCATTGCCCGTTGTTCTGTCACAGGGAGTGACTGAAAAGAGATTGGCCCTTTCTTCTTGACCCAATAGGAAACACTAACATGAGAAATCATGTCAAATCAAAACACACTTGCCTTTTGAAAGCTTTTTGCCTCTTAAGAGTTATTTTACTTTTTAAAGGCAATAGATACCTGAAAATACTTCCTCAGCTCTGTTACACAAAGGGCTCATCTGAAGAATGCCGGGTTCCTAGAAACAAATAAGGGGACATTTTTGCCCATGAGCAAATTCACACAGGGGATTTTCCACTGCATAAACTGTCACCATAGCAAATTTGGGGGGAAACTAGAAAAAAGTATTTTACAATGTTTTTCTAGAAGATCCTAGAAATCTTAAATGTCTTATAGTCATTAAGGGGAGTTCATTTTCAATGGCTGCTCCCCACTCTCATGTGAACTGTATAATTTTTTTTTTCCCTGTATGTTCATCTGTATGTGTCCTGAAGTCTTAGTGTCTAAAACTGAAAAATATTTTCCAACTGTGATCATACCAGCTCTGAGGATAGCAAAATATTAATTTTGCTATCTCACATATGATAATTTTATGCATTTGCCCTTTCAAGTAAGTTCACTGTTTTGATGTATTGAAACCAAACCCATATATATATATATTTATGTAAGTGGATGTAAAATTTCATTAATTAGCCTCATGTTAGACAGGAAAGGTAAATTTCTTCATTTGTGTGGTGCTGATGCCAGTATTGCTACACAGTGCAGAAAGGCCTGTACTTTTATAGCCTGCAGATAGTCTAGTTAGTCTGGACATTTTTATCTGCAAACTTGATGCAGGCAAGTAAGTCTAGCAGTGAATAAGTGACATTTCTTTCAGCAGACAATTTGCAGAGTGAATGTATCAGGATTGATCCGGTCATGCTTGACACTACCTCAGAAAAGGAAACTGGAACTCTCATTTTGTTAATTTCTCTTCTGGTGATTTTTCCAGGAAGGGCTGTTTGGGGAACTGTAATTCATATTTGCCACTTCTCACTCTCTTCATATTAACATGATTGTGCCTTTTATGATGTATCTGGGGCCACAGGACCTCCATGTTACATTAAAGGAGATTAAGTTTAGGCAAGAAGAACATACTTTTGAGGAAGATAGGGGCACAAGCCTTTACAAGGCAATGTAACACAATGATGAAGTGCAATGTGATGTTGAAATTATTAATCCTAAAAATCTGTCAATGTACATGAAATTTTACAAATGTGATATTAGCATTGAATCAGGTAGGCTTAATTTATTTTTGTAGGTGTAAGTGATTTCAACTGAGAATCCTTCTGTGCCTTCAGAAGAGATGTGAAGATATATTCCAGCATATTGCATCTCTGTGCATTTGCCACATGAGCAACTTTGCTTTTGGCCTTTTACATATGTAATGAGTATAAATCTAACTGCTATATTTACAATATCTGCATACAGAGCATGATGTTCTGTTCAATCCTTTTCACACAGGGAAGCTGGATCACCTGAGATACACGTAACGTGAGAATCAAGGGAGGAGCTGACATGGCCTTATATGATTACATTTCTAAGTGCAAGATGTAGGCATCTTGCTCCCCATAGAATCAATGGAAAGCAGACAGCACCTCCATCTAATTTTATGAGTCTTTGACTAAATGCATATCATAATTGCCATCGAGAGCATGAACACCCCTTCTGAAAAGAATGCTGATGACAAAAGCTCATACTGGAAGGATTTAGACAGCTAAAAGGAGTCAACAGAGCCATATCAGTATTCAAAAGATGGTTACTTAAAAGCTCACAGAAATATTCACCATTCCATTAAAAGAGCTAATTTGGAAAGATTGCATTTGTACCCTCAAATCTAATTTCCCACGTCCTGCTGCAAATGCCATTCCTTTGAGAAAGGAGCCCTCAAGCTTGCATCGTTGGAGTCAAACATTCAAGAAATGTGATGGGGGGAAGCAGAGGCGTCAGCTTGCTTAACCCAACCACTAGATGAAAAGCAAATGTATTAAGAGCTCTGACGTCAAATGACAGGCATCTTTCCAAGAGACATTCTGTCAGAACTTCATATAAATCAAAAGACAGATTGTGAAGCTTTTTATTGGCAATTGGACTTATTCATGAAGTAAGATAAATTAACAGAGCGCAGAAAGGTAAGCCAAAAGGCACCTTCGTTTTGCAGACCTTGCCTTGCAGCTCTGGAATTTCCTGAACTGACAGTTGTTAAGAAAATCCAGGGATGGTGTGCTCACATCCACTATTAGCTGCAAAGAAAATGAAATTGCAATCATAAGAAGTGCTTCTTAGCTAGATATTTAGATGGAATTCAAGACAAATGAAAGCATGAGGAAAAGGTGCACTTTAGCCAGCTTTGCACTTCTCTAACAGCAGCCACAGCCAGGACCTTCATGCCAAGGAAATTTAAAGCTGTTCTAAACTACTTCTGCCTCTGGATGGCTTTCTCTGAGTATTATGGTAGCATATAGTTAAGCCAGGAATGCAAATTGTGATCTTGGGTTAAAAAACTCTCTGGAGACTTTTCCAGACTGTCGCTGCTATGACAATGGGAAAGCAGACAAGTGTTTCAATAGCAACAGTCCAAGGGACAGTCTGTCCTCAAAATCTCTGCTGCAAATGCAACTTTGTTTGCCCAAGCCTTAAGAGCTGACAGAACTCACTGACAGCAGAGAAACCCTACAGCCAGTATATCAGTATTTATCTTAAAGGAAGCAAAATTTATTGCTTTTTAAATGTCTAGTCAAGTCTGGTAGTTTTAGAGTACCTGAAAAAAAATATTGTTACGTAGTTTTCCTAGCACTGTAGCATAAATATTCTCAGTCCACCTTTATTCCATTCAAAATAATTTCACTAAACAAAATCCTATAAAGTACTAGTAGACAGACACACAGTGATTTATGTTTTCCTCACAGAGATATCCTCCTAAGTTGTCTATCTCTCTCCTTTGACTACAGAAATCTACAGAGGAAACCTGAATTTAGGCAATGAACTTCAGGATTGAAATGTGCCTTTAGACTATATATGCTAGATGTTGCTGATGGAAAAACATCACACCATTTCCTTCATGCTTACATGTCTTGCATATCCCTGTGCCTGCACTGGTGGGTTACATTTGAGTTGACAGTGTCTGCCTGGTTCTGTCAAATAATCTAAATCCTTTTCTTCATCTATTAAAAAAAAAACCACAAGCATTTGCATAAAGTTTTTACCTTTATCTGTTTTTTTCAGTTATTTTGTTTTCATCCTAGGTTGTTTCTTTATTTTTACAGAAATTAAACCTCAAATTTGGAAAAATGCATAATGCTTGTAATTAAAAGTTGTTGGTTTTAGGAGATCCTTGTTCTTGAGGAAAACCTCAAATGCAGCAGCAAAATCCTGAGATTGGACACATAAAACTAGAAATACTCATTGTCCAAAGAAGGAATGTTTATTAATAAAATCACAAAAATAGAGAAAATTTGAGAAAAACTTGACACAGCCATTCAAGAAATATTTTTAGAGCTAGAAAGTAACTTTCATATTATGCTATTGTTATTGTCTGTCTTATTATTATCTTATCCTTATTTATAAATAAAAAAACTGTACTGTAGTTAAAAAATTCTGAATGAAGATTCATCAGTTGAGAATTTGTTATGATTAATTAATCTAATATAATTTAAATAATATATTTGCTGGATGTATTTCATAATCTCTGTGGTGTTTTAACACACACTATTAAAAACAGAAAAAAAATCTTTAAGGTTTCAGAAGACACATTTTACTCGTTGTAAGGGAATGACAGGTGTATCCTAACATTAATTGCAATCTTTCATCGAGAAGATCACCCTATTTAAGGTGTTTGACATAAAGAAGTAATGAGAAAAAAAAATTGGGATACCTGGGTTACTACAAGGTATTTTCAACAAAATAGTCTTTGTGTCCCTGACATGCTTTTGTGTGTTCACCTGGAGTCTTTGACATGGGTATGAAAATTTCTTAGGGCCTCCCTTCCTCTTCAACAATACTAGGAAGTGGAATAAATGACACTGACTTAGCTGGACCAATAATACGAACTTGACTCACAAAAAATATTGTGTAATTTGGCCTTCTCTTTTGCTTGCTGAAAAATGATGAAGTTCACAATAGCAGCATCTGAACTATGATCAAGGACCCTCGCTGAGAGGAACGGGCAATTTGTATTTTTTGGAATTGCTTCCTGGAGTTTTAACATTCTCCACAGTTTCTTAGACATTTTTACATTAATTGTAAAGTATGTTCACCATATATGTTTGGTAGCTTTGTATGATTTTCTGGTACAGATAATTTCAACCACAATGGGTCAGATGCACCCACTCAACCACAGATAATAAAAGCTCCTGTGAATTGATGCTGAGACAAAGGGAGCAAGTGGGAAGCAAATTTTGGCTTGAATGTCATGGTGGGTGAAGGGGTGAAGTACTTCAGTTCCCGTATGCAAGTCAATTAATTCCTCTTTAATTTTTTTCATTTAATATAAACATCTAGAGAAAAGAGATACAACTGTAAAGAAAAAAAAAAATTAAAAAGGCAAATCAAGAAAAAGACAGTGGTGTTTTCTCCAGAGTGTGTTCCTCACTGCCACCATCAGGAGTACTGAAAGTGAGTGATTGGTGAAATGCAGCAATGGTAACACTGCTCTTCCCTATGGCTTGTATGCACATTTCTCTTGATTTAAGTTTCACTTCGTGTTCCCAAACCTATACGTGAAACCTGTTGGAAACCAAATATATTTCACCTAGACACTTAATGTAAAATGTTGTATTAGTCACAAAACTGTTGGATTAGATACTGGAATTATTGCTGCTCTGTGTGTGTGAATTTCACAAAATAGTAGTTTAGATGTGCCCATGTAAAGCATTCACAGGCTACTGTAAGGCCCAAAGTGTACCCTTACCTGCATTTAATCCATAAAAGAGATTAGTCTCTTCTAAATAAGCCTTTAACATTTTTCTCCTGGCTTGATAAATCTCTGGCTCAGTCTTTATCTATAATTCAGATAATTTTTCATACCTTTATAAATCTCTACACTGTTTAAGGAAGCAGCTGATGTTTTTTGAGTTACTGGATATTATGTAAAATTATAAAGTTCGCCATCAATTGAAAAAAAGGCCATAAAATATCAATAGGGATTAATAAAACAGGTTAAGAATAATATTGAAGTAATTAGCACATTAGGATGTTATAAGCATATTAGGATGGATAAAAACCTGTCTGGATGATCAGGCTAAGAGGGTGTTGGTCAGTGGGTGATACTCAATGTGAAAGTTGGTAACAGGTGAATTATCAGAGGGGTCTGTACTGGTGAGGTGGGTTAACCCTGGCCTGCAGCCAGACACCCATCCAGCCAGTCACTCCCTCTCTTCAACAGAACAGGGGGAGTAAATAGGATAAAAAGCTTGCGTGGTCAGGATAAACACAGGAAGATTACTTATGAGTTACCATCACAGGCAAAACAGACTTGATTTAGGGGGGAAAAAAAAAATGTTGCCATTTTAAATAAATTTATTTGGGCAGTAAGAAAGAAAAACAAACAAACAAAACAACCCAACATCTTTCCTCCACCCAACCCCTTTTGCACAGAATGATTGCCTGGAGAGGTTGCCCAGTCTATATTGTCAGCAGTTTTAAGACTCATTTGAATAAAACCCTAAAAAATCTGGCCTGACCTGAGATGAAGCTACTTTAGGTAGACTGGACAAGAGAACTCCCAAGGTCCTTTCCTGCCAGAATAATCCTATGATCTTTTCATCGTAATAATTTAGTAAATTAACCAGAGGAGCATAAAGGAAATGTGATCATCTGACAGTTATGCTAGTATGACTCACACCAGGAATGCATGTAGTGATAAGTATCGTTCCCACTGATGTCAGTGGGATTACAGCTTTTAGTTTAATTTCCAATAGTCTCTTACACAGCATGAACATGAAGAAATACAAAATTTTGACTCCTGAAAAATGTAGAAATGGCAAAATACATGTCAGAACAGATTTACTACTGATAAAATATGTTCATTCCAAAATATCTTTTTGGTCTTATAAAAACCTTTTACATTATTTAAAAAATGTAACATGATTTCCCAGTTTAAGGAATGTACTTAAACTTCTATGTCATCTAAAAAAAGCTTCATTTTTTCTGAATAATATCTTGTCTTTTTTGAGGTGTACCTCTGAAAAAACAGATGTGTCTACCACTACTTTTGGAAACAACATTGAAATCCTGTTATAGAAATAATGGATGAAAATAAAATATTCTGTCTGTATATTTCTGCTGCATTTTTTCATGTGAATGAAATGCAATCACCAATTGTATTTTTTCCTCCTGTGAATACTTTTAAGTTTAGAGAGATTGTTAAGATGAATTCAGCTGTAGTACTTCCACGTTGGTCTTAGATACGTTGCAATCTCGTGGAAGTTATTTGTTCCCTGATTCTGTGTGTGAATGTTGAAATCTTAAGACGAGCATTGAAATGTGGATATAAACATTTACATACCAATACCCAAAGCCTTCCTGTTCCTTGTATGGTTTGCCACAAATTGAACTGCATAGAAACTTTAAGAAAACAGATGTTTTGTTCCCATGGTCTTCTTCGGGACAGTCCATAAGGTCTCCACTCTCTGTGCAGAGAGAATTGGATGTTGGTGACATTGCCAGATGTTACTCTGAAATTTGTTCTGTTCTTCAAACCTACCCAGAGTGTGATCCATTTTGAGAGAGGGAATGGGGCCTTTATCCCTGTTGCATGGCATTCACTGGCAATTGCCAGAGCCATCCTTCACCACTGTAGGAATAGGAGTGTCAAAATAAAGACAGTCCCCCTCTCCCACTCCCTTATGCCTGTGTATAATACCTGGTCATCTACAGGTGTCTCTGTCTGTCGTGAGAAGTCTGTGCTCTCAACACCTGCAAGCAATCAAATACAGTATCTCAGTGCAGAAGGATTACTTTTCCATAATTAATGTGTCATATTATTTATGATGCAGAAATGGGATTTAAATATGCCCTAAGATTCACGAATAGTTATTAAAGCAAGAAAGTTGCTGAGGTGTTTTTATGGCTGTAATACTCATTGTTCACATATTAAAGAAGATTAACTACAATAAGAAGGTACAATGAAGAATGTATTTCTCACGATGCAGATGTTCATTGTGGCTTGCATTTCTACCCCCAGAAATTTGTAAGGCTATAAAATGTTCCATTCCTGGCATTTGTGAAAATAATCTGCTTCAGAAAACATCAGCATTGTTTTTCAGCTTTTCTTGTGCTCTGACCCAGAGAATACACTTTCCTACAGGAAGGATTTCCAGGTTTAAGAATCCAAGGAATGCATGTGGTTCTGACAGAACTATTGTGTTTGCAACAGTGCATCTAAGAGAGCTTCACAGCATGTGAGATCTGTAACATGGGAATCACAGAGTTTTATGATAATATACAGGTTTTTTTCCTTTTGAATTATCTGGTAAAAGATTGTCAGTTCTGATTATAGTAAGACTCCAATGGATAGCGTGTGTAAGTTCCATTTATGATAGACTGTATCATCTTTGAGCAACACTGATATTGTAACTTATATATCTTCTACATTTGACAGATCTGTCAGTGTTTAAAAGTTGCTTTAGCTCGTCTCACTTCAGGAGAATACATCGAGTATGAAATTTCACATTTGGACAGAGTCAGAACTCCTGGAAGGTACTTCCAAACAGCTGAAGTAAATTTGAAGTTTTTTATAGTCAGTGTCCAAAAGAGATCTGAAATATGACTTATTTTATCCATGTCACAGAAAATGTAAACCTCCTCTTAGTTTAGTCACGATGACCAAGATGAACCTCTTCCCTGCTCCAGTGCATCTCTCTGGAAATATTTTTGTTCCTGCTGGAAACTTCTTTATTTGACACTTTTATTTTTTCTTGGCACTCTTCATGTCTGATTGTCCTACTTTCCTAAAAGGTGGAAGTAGCCACAGTCACACTCCTACAAAAGCTATTCTTAAGCTTTTCTTCTCCAGAACACTTGCAGCCATCTTGAGCCTACTGGGGGAAACTAATTTAAAAACTAGTATTTGGCTAAGGAACAATAACAAAGATGAACAAGGTTTCTTTCTAGAAAATGATGCTATAAAAAGACTGTGAAAAATAAAGTGGCAGTACCTCCATGAGACTAAAGATCAGCTTTTCCTTTACTGCTTCAATTTTCTATAACTGAATACAAACAGCAGTGTTGGATACCTAAGTATTTTCCATAAAGAACATGTGCATTTTTAAGTACATTTGAATGAAACAATATATGCTGGCTGAAGCTAAATACAGTACTGCCAGCATTCTTCTGTGAGGCAAGTCATGTCCCTGGGAGCTCAGAAGTGCCAATGTAACAAAGGTCAGCATGATGCACATTTTTGGTATGCCCAGTAAACCTTTTGCTCAGTACCAGTTAAGACACTAGTGTTTGTCATCATAAAAAGCCAAAAGATTACACTTAACACAATGTAACAAACTGAAGATAGACCTTGAACTGAAAAAGATTTCTGCTTTTTCACTTTATCCAATGAATGTCCAAAACCTATCAAAGTTAAAGAGATTTTAACCAGATGTTTGGTTTGGTTTTAAAGCTCATTTCTTATATTTATTACACTATTATTTACAATTTCTTTTGAACATTCCCAGGTAGTAATGTATTTCATACAGCCCTCCATCATGCTGTAAGTCATTATTGGTTTTTTCCTGGCAATTTTCCTTTTTTCATTTGTTTCACCTTCCCTGTTGTACACATGGCCAAAACATTCAAACCAGTCTCCTGAAGTCTGCTAAGCACTCAGTGAGATGAGACTATCTGGACAATTATATGTGCTCTTTCAAATTGTCAGTGTTCCTTCCATCGGAAACTGACATGGGAAGATCATAGGCAGGAGTCCAAAACCAGGCAGAATAAACAAAAATATAAATAAATAACATTCTAGAATCTTGAAAAGGGGTTGTATGGGGTCTTCCAATCCATGCCTCAATTGCAACCAGAAGTATTTATACCTTTGTCAGTCCTGAAAGCAGTTGTTTGGTTTTGGTTTGGTTTTGTTGTGTTGTTTTTTTTAAATAGAAATTAAATTTAGGAGCCCAACAAACAACTGCAGACATTTCTCAGTTTCTCAAGCTCTCCAAAGTGTACTTATGATAAGAAATTATCCTGGCATTTAAACTGATTTTCCCTGGTGCAGTTTATCTCATCCTCTGTGCACCTCGACATACTGTTCTATTTGTTTTAAAGTTTTTATGTATTTTACGATTTTTATTAAATATTTCCTCCACTCCTTCATCTTTCACCCTTTGCACGTCAAGCTTTCTAGATGTTGGGGTTTTTTTTCCTCGATTTTCTCTACACTGTCTCTAGTTGGTCTACGCTGATGGACACTGCAATATCTACTGAAAAAGAGATAAAACTGAGACCTTACTACTGATAATAAAGCAGAAGTTTATTCCATGCACCTTGCAAGTTACACTTAAAAAATAACCTGGAAGTTTGCTATGTGACATAGTTCAGTTATGTTCAGACTGAGACCCACTCTAGTTGCCAAATTTGCTGAAAAGCAGCTACTTAAGTAATCAGTCCTGTGTCATATTAGGATTATTTTTGCTTAAATTATTACCTTGCTCTTGTCATACAGAATTTCATCCCTAATATATTTATTTATCTTCTAGACTTCTCATTTCATCTTTGCTTTTTAAGGGAATATGGGAGACAAAAGCAAGTATGTTTCTGAGTTATTAATCATAGAATCATAGAATCATAGAATGGGAAGGGATTTTAAAGATCAGCTAGTTCCAACCCCCCTGCATGGGCAGGCACACTAGACAAGGCTGCTCAGAGCTCCATCCAACCTGATCTTGAATACTTCCAGGGATGAGGCTTCCACACCTTCCAACTTAATGAAGAGGTGACTTCTATGACTGGCTGAAAAGATCTCAAAGATTCAAATATTTATTACAAAGTCTTGCAGTGTGAGGGAATAGTTAGATTTCAGTTTATCTAAAAGCAAATGAGTAATAACTTGCCCTGGTTCTGCCTATAGTTGAGAAGGATAGGTCTACTCTTTCAAAGTTGAGTGTTGCCCTTCTAACCCTTGATATTGATTACTCTATAATAAAATACTATTATGAACTCATTGAAAGTTTATACTTAAATTCTGTTTATAATCTAAATCTAGGATAGAATTTTTGTTAAGTAGAGTCTCTTATCTTGAATTTGCACCAGGATCTCTGACTTCCACTAACTGGATTTTTGGCTTCTCACTGGAATTTAAAGGGAAACCATCAGAAGAATTATAATAGATGTGGACAACTGCTAAAAATTATCCAGGAGAAAAAAGAAGTGGTTTTTTTTTCCCCTCAAAATATTATTTTCAGATACATTTTAATGATTAGCTAAACATCTTTCTTTCAGCACACTTTTTGGTCAGCAATTTACCTGATGCAGATCTGATGAGACCTCATGTTCTCCAACTTCAAAGGGCTGTTTTCCCCTTGCTCACCTTTATCCTTGAGTACATGATCAAATACAAGTCTTACAGTGGAACAAGGAGGACAGCTAATGCACTAGAGCTGTTCTCTTATTTAAAAAATTGGTTATGATAGATACATTTCTAAAACTTCTAAGTGAGCTACAATCTTTTAAATTCAATAAGCATGAAAGTCTTTAGTGTCAGGTCCAGTTTTGGATGGCAGCACCATGTATCTTGTTAGTGAAGGTTTTTTATAGCACCATTATGATGAAGAGCTGCAGTTCATGTCTCCTGCACCTCTGAGTGCATCCAACACTTTTGAGCTGTTTAGTTCAGGCAGCTTTCTCAGAAGAATATGGATAGAGCACTGTAAGTTGGCTGAATACCAACATGACTTAAGACCACTTAGGAAAAAGGCTAGGATGTTCAAGGAATGCTTTAGTATCATGCACAAGCTCTTAAGGCTTCAGTTGTGGAGATGTTCTCATTCCATTGCATCTGCAAAAAAATAAATCTGAGGGAAATATTAGGGATGGAAAGCTTAAATCAGACTAAATTTCAAAGATACCAGGTGCTACTTCAAAAAGTTGCCTTACCAAGTGATTGTCTTCCATGAGAATGTGAGTACAGTGTCTATGATGTCTTGCTGAATCTGAGGAAACTATGTGAGATTTTAAAAAAAATTACAAGAGAAAATATTAATGCAATGTTTTGGCTGCAGAGGGGAATATAAATTTTTCAATTAACTCCCGTGGGAGTTTTTTTTGTAGTCTTTTTAATGTTTAAATGTAGCATAGATTTTGAATAAAATTTTGTCCATTTTTGCCAGTGTAGGAAGATTACTGTGGAATTTTTTGTGAAAATGCACTTAATCTGCTGCCTAGAGTAGAGGTATTAAAGCTACGTTTTACAAAGATATCCTTACACCTTCCTCCAAATTCAAAACCAGAAGGAATCTATTAATGAACTGGAATAGCATGTTACTGGGTTTCTTCTATTAGAGAAACAAGGAAAAATTTATTGATAAACTATATTTATTTACTTCCAAATTAGCAACCTCTTTGAGAATAATGTGCAGTGTTTTACATAGTATCATGGTTTAAAAAGAATAATGTTGAGTGATTTGTTGCTATCACACACCTAACTTTTGTCAGCTACAAAATGAAGGATTATTCAGCAATCTGATACCGTAAAACCCATGGATTAAGATACAGGTTCCTGTTTCAGTCTTTTCCCATTAAATTTCTCTAGTAAAAGGTTAGACTTTGGTGAAATGAATATCTCCCACTACAAACTACTGAAAAGTAACAGTAACCACTAGCTCCAAGAAATGAGATGGAGTTCAAAATCTGAAAGGTTCTTCATCACGACTTATTTTGGTCAAGGCTGCATTTCTTTGTTCTGATTTTAGTATTTGTTAATTTGTACATAAAATAAAAATTATTACACAGACCCCCAATACAACCTAGAATCTATCCTAATATACTTCATATGTCCTCTGCTGTAAAATACTTGCTGAAGATTCTCATGCATGCTACAACAAAGACAAAAACATCAGTTACAGTAAGACAATCTGTTTCCAGATTCTAACAAGGAGCAGAAAAGAGAACTGCAAAAACATATGGCCATAAGGCTACTCCAACAAAAGTTAGTCTGTTTGCAGTGTGTTTTTGTGAAATTCTTCAGGAACTGGACAGAGAGGCAGAGCAGCCCTGTCTGTGCCGTGTCCTAGCTAGACTGAACGGCACACAAAAGCTCAGTTTCAGTTTTCCCTGCAGAATCCAATGTCTCATGTTCTCTGGAATGAAAAGTATCAATAGAGGGGTCTTGTCTGCAGTTGGTAAAAGCATTCCTTTCACCCAATAGTAAGAGCAGAAGAGATTCTCCTTCCAAAAGGAGCATATTTGCCTTTTCCAGAAAATACCTCGTGAGATTCATTATGCGATGTTTTCTGTATGAAAGACTAATCTGCAAAACAAATTAGTCCTGCTTATTTGACTAAAAGTAACAGAGACCCTAAAAAAGAAATGACAGAGACAAAATTTACATTTCTGGGGGCAAGGGGTAGGGGAAAGAAGCTTCTCATTTTCCCCTGTCTTGCTCTGGTGTGCAGCAAACCATCAGCTGCTAAGTGCTGAACAACTGAAAACATGTATAGGTTGACAAAGAAGCTGTGAGTGTCCTGAAGAGGTTTTCAACACATGCTCATCATGTTGACTCCATCACATGCACAAACTTGAAAAAGTGGAACCATTTAAAAGGGAAAACTACAATTACAGCTGATGCTGCCTGAGCCTAGTGAAGAGCCAAGATGATGTTTCAGAAGGTTTGTTTATCTCCACCTAACAGCGTTACAAGCCTTGACATTTCAACAGATATTTTCTGCCACAGCAGGGATGAGTTAGTGGGCATTCCATGTACATGTGGTTTTTCAGCATGATGCTTCTGTCTCACATCTCTTTCAATGTAACATTTTGTTCAAGTGCACACAAAACATTCCTCTAGGTGCTGGTTGAATGGGAATTGTTCATAAGCACACAGGAAACAGAAAAAAATAGAGAACGAAGTATAAAATACAGATTTCAGTCTAAGCACATGTTGAAGTTGGATCAGCTGCAGGGAGTCTTTATAAATCAGAGTGAGATGAAATTCCTGTAAACAGTGTATATACTTCCTATGTTTCAAGGCCTGTGAAGAGAAGGTATTAGTGCAGGTCTCTCCACTCACTACAAGGCGTTTTGAGAATTCCGCTTTCTATATGGCCAATTTACTGTGCTTGTATGTATTAAAAGGTTGGAAATTTCTATTTCTTGCCAGATAAAACTTTTGGAGAAGGTACTGGAAATCAGCTTGGAAGGTATTTTGTGGCCTGGAAATAACTACAAATTTTAATTGCCAAGTATATATATATTTTTTAAAAAAGGAAAATAGGAAGAAAAGAGTTACCTTTCATTATTGTACATGATTCATTATTAAAAGAACAGTTGTTTTAGAGGGTTATTTACAACATCTTTCTTTAGACATCTAACCGATGCCTGGGTTAAGAGAAGGGGCTCCCCCTATGGTCAACGTAAGGAAATACATCTCTGCAAAGATGACTGCTAGAATCAGTTACTTCTAACCTAACTTTGCAGCTCTGATTTGTACTCCTCAGGCACTGGTCTTTCTCCATTGACAAGAGACATAGCTGATTTTGGGGAGGATGGTGCCAGACTCTTCTCAGTAGTGTCCAGTGAGAGAACAAGGGGTAATGGTCACAAAGTGGTACACAGGAAACAACCTGAATAAGAGAAAATACTTCTTTACTCTGAGGGTAACAGAGCACTGGAACAGGCTGCCCAAGGAAGTTCTGGAGTCTCCATCCATGGAGGTATTCAAAACCCCCCTGTGTGTGTGCCTTTGTAATCTGCTCTAGGGGACCTGCTCTAGCAGGGGGGTTGGACTAGGTGCTGCCCAGAGGTCCCTTCCAGCCTCTAACATTCTGTGATTATGTGATTTTGCATGTAAGAACAGTTTCTTCTCCACCCATGTCGGACCATAACAAAGAGCAGTGTTACCAGGAACAGAACATCAGTTATGTGAGGGCCTTATTATAACTTACAGTCATACCTCTGTGAGACATAAATAAACCACCTTGTATTTTTGCCCTTTTAGTTTTTGTCCTCCAAGACAGTGTCCTCTATTTAGAGATCCTTCAGAGTAAGTAGGGAAGAATCAAACATGCTCCATATTTTACTTCTTCTCCAAAAATATATTTGAAAAACAATTCATTCTTGATGGTGTTTCCAGACATTTTCGGCTTTATATTAATACCAATTTTTTTCCAATGTAATAGTATTTCCTATAGAAATTACAGAAAACAAATGTCTAAAATTCCAACTGCACATAGTAGTCTGGTGGACAGTAAGCAAAGAATTATTTCCAATTGTGAAAAAAAGCAAAAGGTATTATTAAGAAGTTGCAGCAAGATCCACTGTCATAGCTGGTGGTCAAGGGCTCTACTACACAAGTCCTGAGCTACTTGACTCAAGGTCCTATTTCAGCTTTGTATTTAGAAATGTAGTTATAATGTTTGTTGCAGAGCACTGAAATGGTCTTTTAAGTTATCTGTGATACTACTTAGACACAGGACAGAAAAATGGGTTTTCAAATCTGCTAAAAGTATGAGCTGAGGGTTGTATTGTACTTGCAGGAAAAGGTACAGACAGCACTTTTGTGTGCCCAATTTTTGCAAGCATCTTGACTCATTGTGCTGAAAGCACCCTGATGTCTATATTGATTATGGAAATCAGACTTTAAATCACTACAGTGAAAATAGAGGTTACATTTTCTAAAGCATGTACCTGTAATTTCAAGAAATGAAGCAAGCTGCTTTTCAGCTTCATCCCATAGATCAGCTCTGTCCCTATTCGCTCTTCCTGATACAGATCCTCAGCCACATAAGCATGGATTTATACCTAATTTTACAAATATCTCAATGAATTCTTTAAAGGACTTCCTAGACTAAGGAAGCATTTGAGACCAATAAAGCAAAAAAAGCAATAAAGATGACAAAATGTGACTCTCTAGGTTGTAAAGCTGTTCTGTCATGGAAACAACTGCTTCTGCTAGTAAAATGTGAGGGTATAAAAGCAATTGCTACAAGTCCTCTGTTTCACCTTATTGTCTTATGTTAGATGATTTAATTACAGTGCTGAGGAAAACAAAATTTATAAGCACCAAATATGAATTCAAGGTTCACAAAGAGCTTGCTGAATTCAGAGGATTTGGTATATTAACATAGCATTTCTATTTCATTTGAGGATCCCTGTTGAGGAAAGGAAAGGAAAAATCAGCTGACACATTGCAAGGCAATCTTTATTTGGAACCAAAATGGGTTACATAGTAGAGAAAAAATGTGTACAGACACCAGAGGTCAGTGAAACCTATCTTGTCAGCAGGGATTGAGTCGAAGAGTAGGACAAAGGTGCAACTTTAACCACCATCTGAAATTCATTATATTTCCAAACTTAAATTCCTACACACATGGGGAATTCGAGCTCTGAGTCTGTATGGTATTCTGTACTTCCATATATCCCCCACAAAGCAATCTATTATATTTTAATGCTTTATTTTGAAGTTTTCCATCACAATTTCTTTCATTTGAACTAAATATGTGTCAAACAGGAATTAACAACATATACTCTAATATAATTGTTGAGAAACACACTGTTCTATCTTATCCAGAACGTGCAAATGCCACTAAAACAGAAGAGTGCAACACAGGACGCATATTTTTGTTGCTATATATAGGAGGTGATTTACAAATGTTCTTTCTTCACACAGCTATTTTTCATGGAGAATTATGCCTCATCTGGTTAAAAATTACCACAAAGGAGATCAAAGTCACAGAAAGATCAGGGCTGGAATGCCATTCTGTCCCAGAATAGTGAAGAGTAGGTTTTCTAAGGTATTATGCAAAGATCTTAATGCCCTTTTCTTTCTGCTCCAGCTGTCACCCCACCTTTTTACTGGATTTTTTCCCCTCTATTTCTTTCCCACTCTTCCTTTTACAATTTTTCTTATGGGAAAAACAAATCAAAGAGCTTTTAATTTTAATCTTGCTTTAAGAGCTCCAAAGCCTAAGTGAATCTGAGATCAGATAAAGTTAATAAAACCCAGCTCTAACAGGAAACATTTATGATAGTCCTCATTTAAGTTCCTCCATGGTTTCCTGTTGAGGAATACATCTGTCATCTTTCATCTTCTCTTTACATGTAGACTGTTCTTTCACTTATCTTTAGATGATGCAAATCACTGAAAGCAGCTCAATTGTACTAATTTAGAGCAGCTGAGATGTTTTTCTGTCCTCTGCTCTGTACTTATTAGGCAATAAGAAGTCTTTAGGTTACCACTTTATATTTTTGGTGCTTAGACATTTGCTCCATTCTAATTTTGGCAAATTTATTTTATTTTTCATTTAAGATTACTTTTAACTTTCCTACAGCTCAAAGATACACTCCCTTTCCTCTTCTGCTTTTCCCTGCTGAGCATTTTCTTTTGGAACATCCTGTAATTCTACAACACAGCTTCTTCCTTTGGGAGAACCAGGCCTCTGTAATAGTTATTATATCCTAACTCTCATTTGTCATGGTTGTGTCCACCATTGAGCTTCTTTCTCGGTTTGGTCTTAGTTAGAAACACTTAATTCATTTTCCAGTTTCCTCAAAAATAATCATGATCAAATTTCTATGATTTTCCTTGTTATAACTGAATTCCTTTTTGTATTCTTTGTAATTACAATAATATAAACTTTACTCAAAACAGCCATCTGCATCTATCTCCAAGTTAAAATACAATTATTTTCCTCTCTTTTAACCAGAAAGAATTAGTTTTGACTTAATTTCTTAAATTTTCTTTATCATTCTTCTTTTCTCTTATTCCCATGTGTGTCAGCAAGCATATTAGTTAATTACCTGCCAGTTTGTTCACTGGTGATTCTGTTACTCTCAAAACAATGTTTTAGGCAAAATAGATCATACAATATATAAGAAGCTATTAATTTATTACTAGTTCACCTCATTATTTAACAGTCAGATAATCAGAATTCTTTGTTAATATAAAATACCTTTTAATAATGCAGTTTAACTTGTTGCATAAAAGCATCCCAGCATCTGTCCCTTTCTTACGGGATTCACAGAATCACAGAATTTTTCTCTTTGTAAATGACGTGGGATCTCATCAAGCCCAATCATAACAAAACTCTACCAATCATTAACCTACCTCTATGAAATCCAGTGCTTAAACCATGTTCCTAGGCATCACATCCATAAGTCTTTTAAACACATCCAGGGATGGTGACTCAACCAGCTCCATGGGCAGCCTGTTCCAGTGCTTGATAACCCTTTCAGTGAGGAAGTTCTTTTTGTTATCTAATGTAAACCTGCACTGGCAAAACTTGATACTGGTACTCCAGGTTCAGCCTCACCTGCTGAGTACAGGGGGACAATTACTTCCCTAGTCCCTCTGGCCACACTATTTCTGCCAGGATGCTCTTGGCCTTCTTGGCCCTCTGGGCACACTGCTGGCTCATGTTCATCTGGCTGTCAACCAGCACCACCAGGTCCTTTTCATCCAAGCAGCTTTCCAGCCACTCTTCCCCCAGCCTGTAGCAATGCAAGGGGTTGTTGTGGCCCATGTGCAGGACCCAGCAACTTGTTGAAGCTCATACAATTGGCCTCAGCCCATCAATCCATTGTATTCAACCTTCCAGTATCTCCCTGGGTCCTAATGTTGACAGTTTCTGTCTTCCTGAAAAACAGGTGTGGCCATTACAATAACCTGACAACATACGAAAATCTTCATTAGGTGGAACTTGATGTTTGTTATGAAGGTTTCTTTCTTCTCAGGAGATGCACAATGTTGGTAGTGATGCCGTATTTGTCCTTTTTCTTGGGGTTCTCTTCTGTTTGTCTTTAAAACCTTTTTAAAACAGTCTGCTTTCTTGTTCCTTCTTTTTTGTTTTGTTTGTTTTTTGTTTGTTTCTTTTAATTGGTTCCCAGTTACACAGTTCTGTTCTCCTTGTTATTCGAACATCTCTATCTCTTTTCTTTTTCTGACTCCCAGGGTTGCACTCCTGAGTGGCTATTGACTGACAAGGCTCATTTACACTCTGGGAGATCCAGTAACGTCTTGAGTCTGTGCTCTTTAGCACTGCATTTTATTCTAGCCATACACAGTTCTTTCCATACATAATAACTACCTGTCAGTGTGAACTGAAACTAAACCACAACAGCCTTAGACATTATTTACCTGACTGCTTGACTTTTGCTGCCACAACTGCACCATCAGCTCAGGCCAAGAAATGCCAGGTTAATTCAGAGACCTGTATTGTCAGGCTAGTAAAAAAGATAGAGTAAGGACATGGAATCTTGACTTCTTGGGAAAAAACCACTATCTGTAAAGTGTCAGCATTTTTATTCAGCAATTACCTGAAATTGCAAGCCAAAATTAATACTTCTAGAGCAGATGGCACAATCTAATGAAAGCCAGCCATAGACAAAAATTAAATAAATTCTGCTTCTCTGCATCATAATTGCACACAAACATCTGCTTAGACCGTATTGCCACTGAGGAAAAAAACTACATGCGCAAACCCCCTTTATGATAGAGTGGATTAGAGGATGGAAAAAAAAAATCCAGTACTTTCCCCTTATAAAACCAGAATTTAGCCATTTTGAGATGCCAGGAAAATGGCTCATGAAACCAGAAAGCCTTGAAAAGGGTACTGAAGATTTGAATAGCTCCAGTATGTTTGGTATACTGGCAGCAAAAGGGCTTTTCCACCAGAATGTCTGCCACAGATCAACGCACTTCTTAAGAAAAATGGGCCACTTGAAGCCACATGAAAGTAGGTTTGCATTCCAGTGGAGAACTTTAAGCAGAAGAAAACAAATGAAGCAACAAGAAATTATTATTATCTTATGAGAAAGGGTAGGAAGTATAGGTCAAGAACACCACTTTCTTCTCTGCTGTAATGACCCCATCCCTATTTCCTGGCACTACTCGATGAAGAATTGTAATTCCACTCTTCAGAAATGGTTGTCCTGGTCCACAACCAATTACCACACTCATTCCCAGTGGGATTTATATTCTTTACTGGTGACTCCTCCCATGCCTCACAACATCAAGGTAGGAAGTTTTAAAAGTTCTGCAAGATTTCAGATCCAGCTGTTCAACAGATCCATATCTTCCTTTGAAGACACAAAGTCATCCAGAAACCAGAAGTAGCCTTAAAGTAAAAATGCTGGGTTAAAGGAAAGCATCTTCACACCTTCAGAAATCCATTCAGTTAATCAGGCTAAGTTTAGCTGCTGAAGCAACGAAGCCCACTAAATCATTCTGTTTGTTTCTCATTCTTTCTAGAGCTATTTGTAGCAAAATTAAGGTTTCAATGGCACTTTGGCTGCACTGGCATTCTTGATCCAAAATCTATAAAAAAATCTATAGAAAAACAGCAGCAGTTGAACACTGGGGTTAGATTTTATGTCTATGCTACTATACAGAAGAAAGTTTGGTCTTAACTTCAAAAAAACAGCTACCTAATTAAGGATGACATTTCCATACATCAGCTGAAACAGGACCAGCAGTTTCCTAACAGAAACCCTCAGTAGACAGGGTGGAAAAATACATTCTGATTTATATTTCTGTAGTGTTACTGCTAGGGGACTACAAAAGAGGTAAGCAAAAGGGATCAAATAGCTTCAGGTTTTATCTGCTGCTGCTGTCTAGGAAAAGAGGTAGAAACTCCAAGATGGGGGAATAAAGGGGGAACTGCAGCAGCTGGAAGGAGGATAATGTTCCTTTCTTTGGTTTAGGTCTATTTGTCTGGTCACCTTGGTGAAAAGACTCTGTAAGCAGGATATATGCAACTTGAAAATGAAAAGCAATTTTTAATTGATTATCATACAAAAAATATTTATGATTTGATGAGCTGTTAGACTAAGCATCCATGTGCTCAGCACCTCAATAGTCTTATTGTCTAGACCCAGGAAGCCTTTTCTGACTAGGAAAGAGGGGAGTGGTGTCCCTGAGGGCTTCCAAGGACAAGTTCTCAGTTCCATTGTGTTGTCATTTTTTCCAAGCTTCATTGACCCTGGTGACTCTGATAATGTGACACACAGCTTGCTACCTCAAGCAGACTCCCTGATTTTTCCATTAGTATTATATACCTTTTCAAGCTGGCATTTTTTCTCTTAAACCCTTTAGTTACTAATGATCCTGATTCAACAATCCCTTATTGTCTACCTTTCCTTTCTTTTCACAGACCCTGTCATAGCTGTTTCTCATGACTGAGGAATTTATTCTGTGGTCTGAGCCCAGGTGACACTACCAGGACTGGTTGATGCCTAGGACATTGGGCTGGCATATGGAGACACTTACACTATGGAGAGATAAAGGTGCAAGAACATAATGTATATTAAGCTTCAAGTATTTCTTGCCAGGTCTATGTGGATTTAGTGAGAATTTGATAATATGCAAAAAAAAAAAAAAAAAAAAAAATTGATTCTGCTGAGAAGACTGCATTAAGTGCTTCACCTTACATTGAAAGAAGTTAGATTGGTTGCAACCAAGCTGTACTGAATGGGATGGTTTTTAGTTGTAGCACTTCAAAAGTTTTTATAAACTTTCATATTTTGCGTCATTCTATCCTCACGAGTAAAAACATAAAAGAAAAGGTTTATTGCAGTGATCTCAGGTTAACATATACACACTTTAATACAATTTTAAAAGATTTAGTACAGTAGGCAAAAACTAATGGTGATAATTTATTTAGTTTAGAAAGTTTTGAGCACCCTGAATGTGACTTGCATGTTGCCTGACAGAAAGCAAGCCTAATGTGTCTCTTCTTTTTAGGCTCAAATGGAAGTTTTTTTCAGAGTCATATCCCTCTTTATTTTTTTAGCTCCTTTTCAACATTATTTGATAAGATAAGCCTGAAGATATTTTAACTGATGTATTATGTTCATAAGATGTTTATCTGCACACGTATACTTCCAGATTGTTGTACAGGGATACCTTAGATTTTAACAGCGATAGGGAGTTGTTTGCTGTTACCCTTAGCTCTCCAATACATGGCATACTTTCTGATCAACAGAAGGCTGTTGAAAGAGGAGTTATCTGGACACTAAAGCAAGTTCAAATTTCTTGTGAAAAGGAAGAAGTTGGAGGATTTTTTACATTCTGTGAAAGTATTTTCTTCCTGGGAGTTAAGGTGAGTACTTAAATTTTGTGCTCATTATCTTTCACATGAGAAAGAAATTACCCTTTATCATATACATGCAGATCTTACACCAGAAAGCACTGATTGAAGGACTATGACATCCATGAGGCCTTTCTAAGCAGAATTTACATGCAAGTTTATATTGCTATACTCCATCAAGTACATGTGCCTGTAGGGCAATTCATTCCCTTTGCAGAGCCACACGTAGCTTTTTCATTGTCTTATTTAATTGTGCAGTACTTTGAATTAAATTACTTCCATTTTGGCTTAATGATGTGGTTACTGGTGTCTGTCTTTCTCTACCATCTCACCAACTGAAAAGGAGAGAGTATAAATTTCCTCCAGCTCTCTCCCTGGCAGTATTTTGCAGTAAGAAAAGAGCATGTAACTCATAAGAAAATAGTTCTTGTCTCTGAAGGAGTGTACATACATTGCCTGAAAATACTGTAGTTATTGCAATCATTTTAATTAAAGAAAGATGCTCTCTAAAATACCTTTGAACAGTATTTCATTCTTAATTTGATGAACAACACAAAATTGTTTCTAACTGAATCCCAGACCCAAAGAGTTAACCCCATATTATTGCTGCTTTTAATTCATTAGTTATAATGATACTCTGATACTCAGCTAGTAAACCTCCTGAAGTTAAGAGACAGAAACATGCACACATTGGTCTGCTCCAGCTACCACTGCTCTCTATTGACTCAGCAGCTGCTGACTACTGAAGACACAATTTCATTGCAAAATTTGAAGTGGTTTATGTTAAAAAACTAATAAAGGATCATGTTTATGTGATTTATCTGCCTATGTTGAAATACGATGTCAGAAGTAGTCTCTTCTTTCCTCGGTAGTTTTCTAACTTCCTTCTCTTCACACATTGTACAATAAAATGGTGCTTTGTTAATATTCTTTAAAATTTACAGAAATACTGATAGCACAGTTGTAAAATTTTAAACTTATATTCATTTCCAAATAAATAAAATATTTTTCAATCAGTGATAATTCAGTGACATCACAAATTTTAATTATATGGTGACATATCCAGAACATCTATGATCCCATCTTAATTTCTATGCATTTGCTAGCTCAGCATCACACAATAGTTTGTTTTGCTCCTTACATAATTATGTTCCTTGTTTTCAATCTTGCTTGTCTTGACCCTTATTATTCTCTCAGGGCAGCACTAAGAAAGGTTTGGTCCTGATCCGTTGAATGAAGTGTTAAAATCACAGCCAATTCCTGTATCACCTGTTAAAATCTCACTTCTCTGCTTCCTGCTGGTGCTGTTTCCTCTCTTACAGACCATGCCAGCTGTTATTAGCCTAGAAGGCAGTGCAGCTTGAGAAGTTCACAGCCTTGAGCAATAGGAAGAGGAGAGTCACACCTCCCAGCTTCTCAGCACAGCCTCTACTACATTTTTCCAATGCCACCATTGACACCCACCCTTAGAAACAGCTGATGCCCAGACAGCACAGTGTGTCTGACATCCACATGTAACTATTTTGCTGATTTGCATAGTAAATATAAGCATGCATGTTACTTGTAGGTAACTTTTTGGACTGTGATCCATTTGCACTACAGTACTCATTCCATATAGTAAAACTCAAGTAGTATTAATTAATCTTAATTCCAGAAATCTGCAAAACCTTATTAAATCTTAGTTAAGGATGACTGAAAATAGACAACAGTTCTTTCATGTGGATACAACAAGGCCAGGTTAGATGTGGCTTCAAACACCCTGGTCTAGTGGAAGGTAACACTGCCCATGGCAGGAGGATTGGAACTAGGTGATCTTTAAGGTCCCTTCCAACCCAAACCATTCTCTGATTCTATGATATAGGAGGGTAATATGTCTCCTACACACATACTGTGTTCAAGGCAGGGAGTACTACCAACAGGTAAGGGGAAGAGACTGGAATTTACAATACCTGTATTCAAATTCCTGTGGCCAAGACAATTCTGAATACTAATTTTTCATGTAAGTATAAAATGATTCATCTTTCCTATACCTCAATACATTGCAATCCTTAGGTAATCAATATGTGTAAAGGTGTCTTGAATTACTCTAGTAGAATTCATTGTATTTTATTATATTCTGTTAGTACTTTGTAGCTGAGTTTTATTGCTCCAATAATTTCTTCATCTTTTATTCCAACTGTGGTAACTTAAAACAGCATATTTCTCCCCTAAGTCACTTCTGTCACTCATGAGGCCTCTTGGATTTGTGTATTTAAATAGTTCAAATAGAGAAAAACAGTAATGTTTTGACATTTCAGTTTTTTGAATGTGCTTTGGTATTAGCTAGTAGCAGAAAGCTTCCTGTGTTAGGCAATAAAGCAAAGCATTTTTTTTTCCATAAGTGGAATGTCATGTATTATCAAAATGAGTTCTCCCTGTTTCTAATAGTTTTCTCATGTGTTTATTTAAAGGGACTTACTGAATCACAGCTTGAATATTTTGATCCTAATTTATTTCGAGCTTTAATTTAGTTAATAGGGAAGTTATCTTGTGTTATTTTGCTTATAAAAACATAGAATAAATCTCTTAGAAGCAAAAGTCTGACATTTATTATCATTCTTTTTTTATCTTCTGTAACTTAGCATTCACATCTTCTGCATAGATGCATGGAATAGTTCCATTAAAATCCGTACTCATGTTACATTTTACACAAATACAGCTTAAGAAAACATTTAAACTCTGTACACTTTAATTAGGGTTTACTTGCTCACCATGTAAACAGTGTTATATGACATGCTCAGGACTTATGTCCCAGACTTTGATGATTTATAATGTAGACATTTTTTTTCAAAATGCTATTGGCTCTGTGTGTTTTCCAGTAAATCCTTAGAAATCCTCTACTCGAACCAAAGAAGTTTTACTTTTTTTCATAGTTAAAAGTGACTCTGTAAAAAAGCTTCTAATCACATGTATCCCTTGTTGACCAGTAGAGTATTGCCCCAATTCCAGAACATACTTGGATGGGTTATCTCCTAGTTTGGAAACAGTGTGGACACTCATTTTTGGAGACTGCTCCCTTGACTGCTTATATTTACATTTTACACATAGTTTTATTAGTGCTTTGGATAAAAATGGAGAAAACCTTTACAAAAGACACAAACAATTACACATCTGTGACAAAACTTGTAGGGATCCTTGCAAAACTACTACAACTATAGTTTTTTTCAACCATGGTAAAGTTAAAATAAATTGGAAATTAGAGAATTTAAAAGACAGTACATGAGACAGCTTTATTTACAGAGAAAAACACAGATCATTATTTATTTGAAAATCTTTTATAATAAGATGCTTCTTTCACTGGTGTAAGATACAAGTATTCTGTTCTTCAGGACAAACATGAGTTAGTAGCAGAGAGAATACTCATGATGGATAACGTCTTCCCCATCTTCTTTAGGCAAAAAGAGAAAGGAAGAGACAGAGAGACAGATAGATTCTTCTTTGAAGAACTACTCAAGAGAGGAGCTTAATTTAGACTTGTTCTCTTCCTTAAGCATTGGGACAATGCAATTTACTTCTCTAGAGATCTGTGTGTTGATTTAAGTTGCAGATTTTGTGGATTTTATGTCTGCACTCTGATACTCATCCCATGCTGACAATGCTTGATCCCTAGTTAGAGAAGCAAACTCCAGGGAACACACAGCAAGTGATGATATTCCATTTCCACTGTATAATTCAGTGGCACTTTCTCACCTTGAGTTTGCATTCATCTTTGCTTTCCAACTTTTCTGATAGAATCTGGCTGAGAGAGTTAGGAAGTGAGGATGAAGGTCACTGGGTAGTTAGAAGGCAAAGAAAAGTTGTATCTGAACAGTTCTGATGAAAGCCAAGCTTAATATGAATCCAGATTTATAGTTACTTCAGTACTGGTCACCTCTTTTATTCTCTAGCAGGCAGAATATAGAAAAAAATTAAGCTAGAAATCGAAATATTTCTAACATGTCACTCCCTGAAATAATTTAAGAAAAGTTATTCTGTGTAGTAAATTGCTCCAGAATTGTCTACTTCAGGTTTCTTGTGTTTTCTTCTGATACACTTAGTACCATTAACTGCCCAGTGGTTGGGACAGAAGGGTGCACTGGTTGTTTATTTTAACCTGATACCCTTTTTCCAGAGAAAATACAGTTCATGAGCAGTTTTTGTACTGTCATAGCTCAGAAGCATGTAACTTTTCCAAACCGATAATCACAAAGAGGTGTTTAATGAGATAAGTTAGCTTCAAAGAGGTGTTTGCTGGAAGCCATGGCAGGCAATGATCAGCTATTAGGAGGTAGCATAAAATTTTAAGTAGGGACAGAGTCTTGCAGCAGGGTAGGGCTGTCACAGGCAATAGAGCTTTATGGAGTTCTTGAAACACAAGAGGAATGAAAGGGCATGGCCTGGGACAGACAAGGGACAAAAATAAATAATTTTTGAAAGAGAAAAAGGGGAAATCCATGAAAAATCACAGGGCTAAACCCAGCATAGACAGATGCGTCATCAGGGAAGAAAATATTTAAAACTATCTCTGTGGGTTTTGTTTTTGTTTTGAGGATGATTTCATAAAACATTAAAAACAACTCTTTTAGACAATGCTTCATAGAGAGGTTGTGCTCAGGTCAGCCCTTTTTCTCTTGCATACAGTAGCTTGTTAATAATCTGCTACAAATGCTTCACAGCACATGGTATTCCCAAAAATTATGTTTCAGACCCAGTAAAGAAAGCCACTTGCTGTTCTTGAAATGTCATTTCAGACAAAACAACTCCAACTCAGTAGTTCATAAGGCATCAAAGGCTGCTTATTTGCAAACAATCACTGGGAGTTAGTATTTCACTGCCTGCAATCCTTGTGTAAGTTGGATGACACTATTCCAGTTTGCAAAAAGACTGCACTGTGATGATCTTGAGGCCAACTTAACTTCCCTTACTAGGAAGATCAGTGGATCTCAGAGAAGGTGATGGACTAGTCACTTCAAAGCTTTAATACCTGTTCGTACAGCTCTGGAATTCATAGAATCATACTATAGAATCATAGAATGGTTGGAGTTGGAAGGGACTTTAAAGTGCTTCCAACCTCCCCACGTGGTCAGGGACACCTCCCACTAAATCAGGATGCTCAGGCCCCATCCAGTCTGGTTTTGAACACTTCCAGGGGTGGGGCTTTTTTCCCATGTCCAGAAGATTGCACAAATGCCTCAGAATTTTCACTGCACTTAAAAGAGTATAAGTGCTCTAAATGGGAAATGGTGTGTGGAACAGCCTCTCTACCAACCAAAATGAACCCTTACTCGTGCCTGGATTTAATGGCAGCTTCTCTGGTTTAGCTCTGGTTTAGCTAATAGTGTGTCATATATGTTAGATCTTGTAAAAGGCTTCAGTAGAAGCTACGAAAACTGCCAATAAAACCAAGTGAAATTTACAGCCTTTCCCAAAGTGATACTGCTGGCTTGATCTACACAACTCACAGCTCTCCTTCACATCTCTAGCTGATTTCAATATTGCACCTTGACTGACCAAATTTTGTGTTTCATGTCACTGCATTCACACAGTTCAGGATACACTTGAATATCTGAACTCTGTTTTTCATACCATAAAGGGCTTTTAGTTCATAACAATACTCACACACCATGTTGTTCTGCTGAGTCAGTGTACGTAGGGGAAATATTTTAACATTTCTTTCAGGCCGATAAATGCAAGACGGGAATATTTTCCCCTCCTGGTTTTAAGAGAGGAAAAGACTTCCTCAGCCAGAACCCCATGAACATTCAATGGCTTTTTAAAGGAAGCATTGCACTGCTGGCTGTCTGGCTGTCAGTCTGCATGCAGTTAAAATTCTTGGCCTCACCTTGAACCTCAGACACAAAGCTGGATGCATTCCTTTGATTTGGTGAAAGTTCATATCAAGTATTCAATTACACTATAGCTGTGTTCTTTCTGGCTACCTCACACTTGCACACAGGGTCAGCCTGACACCCACATGCTGAGGACATGCAAATGTGTTCAATATTTTTTAACTTTTTTTTCCATGTGTCACTGGTAGTGAGGTTAGTTCTCCATTAGACTCTGAACTTCTCACCTAAGGTGTTTAGGAAGAAACTGCAATGGACCAGAAGACCATTGCTGAGTGAAGCTGTCTTCACAGTGTTACCAATTTGCTGGCTCCTATTGCAGTTCAATTTTAAAGGATGTTGTGTTGGCCTGATTTCAGTTAAGTCAATGCAAAGGTTCTCTTTGACTCCAGTGAATGTTGGATCAGGCCTATTAATCATAAAATAAAATGTTCCTTTTGTACAGACACAACAAGGACTTATAAGTTGGTTGGCTGGTTTGTTTCTTATATCTTTTCTTATGTTCAGTCTTAACAAAGTTTTGTGATATGGCAGACATGCAGACATTACTTCAAAATGTTTCTACTATTTGGAAATGCATGTTTTCATAGAAAGATTAAATTGTATGGAGCCATGTCACGTGTTTCAAGAAGACCTCCAAGGCAGGTTGCCTAAGATTAATGACTATCTGCAAGAGACACCAGTATGCAGATCTTCCTTTGGTTTAATATGTATGTCTCCAACTATACAAGCCAGAAGTTTTGGCTATTCTTAAAAATGTCCTAAACAATGAGAACTAGCCCCCACAAAAAATGTACTTATGAGAGGAAAACTTATTTTCCTGAAGGCCCTGGTTCACCCCTTTCACCTGCAATTCAGAAGGGAAATAAACTGCTAATTTCTTCAGTGTTTGTTTTCTCCTTCATGCTTGCTTAGACCATGCACTCCTTCCACTGGCATTAAAACTGTTTAAATTCTTCAAATCACCTTCTGACACTCTTTGCCTACCAGCTTTGTGCCAAAATAAATGCACTGTTACCCGCTAAGTATAGATAATGAGCACCTCAGAAAGAATTCAATGGCTCTGAAACTGAGCTTAAAAAAATAGGCCAGCTGACTGCAGAAAAAAAACCCAACCCTTCTCTTCATTCACATTTTCCTTGGGAAGGCTTCCATTCCACCTCATTCATTTTCACACTAGGTGAATGAGTCCTTGCTTCTGAGTCCTGCTGGGTTCACGTGGCATCCTTTACATTAAAGACATTGTACATAATGTCTCTTAGACAGCAAATTTGTGAGAAGGACATAAGCAGTAGGGGTTAGGATATATTATTTAGTAAACAGCAAAACAGCAAATGAAAATTCATTTCTGGCAGGCTGGCTGTGTAAAAGGATGGAGCAGATGGGCTAAAAGATGGGGAGACAGAGATAAACTGATGAGAAAATGCAAATTAACCTCCTTGCAAATAATCTCCATGATTGAAATGATAGCAACCTTGCCTTTGGTATGACCTCTTCCCATAATAAAAGACCATTGTTCTTGTCTCCAGAGGGTAATTACCCTGGGGAAGTAATAAGCTCAGCAAATGAGAATGCTCCCTGGCTGCCAGGCGTGGGTAAGCACTTCAGCAGTGCCTCGGTGGCATGTCAGGATGTGGTGTGGGAGCAGAGCATCCACCCTGTACATGCCAGCTTCTGCTGGAACGAAGCACAGGCTCATGGCAAGGGGCTGTAATTCACTCCTAGAAGTCTGCCAGGCTGGATAACAAAGGACCGTGGGGCACACTGCAGAACACCCTCTCTGCAGTACTGACAGAAACAGAGTATTCCTCTCTCCATTCACCCTAAACATTTTGCTCTGAATAAGGGAGTAAGTTTAAAATTAATTGAAGAATCCTTATAATAGGTGCAATACAATTAAAAACAAGTGAAAATAGTATGCTGAATTATTAATTGGTCGAGTATTTCCTCCTTTTTATTGTTTATTGATTGCTTTTTAAGTCCTTCAGTGAGAAGGCTGAATAAAAGGACAACAAATTGTGAAAAATGAAAATACAGAGAGATTGTCATCTAGGAACGGTTACTGAATGAGAAGGGCAGATCCCAGCTGGTCAAAACTGTCAAAGCTCCACTGAAATTCATGGTGGTAAAACAGCATTAAGTGCAATGTTGCTTAAACTCTGAATTCAATGAATTATAAAAACATCTAGTACTTGCAGGTAATAGAGTAATTCTATAGGAAAGTGAAACTCCTAAACAATGGTGGGTGCTGATAAAATTAATAAAAGTGAGACATTTAACATATCTGATTTATTAAGACAATAATGAAAACTATTCTTCTCTAAGGGGAGCAGGACTTGTGAGATCAAATATGTCGAATCAAAATGTATCTGTTTTGAGAAGACAGGTAAGACTATCTCTCTGTAGTATAAGCAGACTGAAAATTCATGTGAAATTAAAGTGAAGATGTTGCACATATCAGAATGTGCAGAATGCTGCAAAGGTATACACAGAAGTTAGAAATATGCACAAAAAACAGGATGGACAGGTGTGACTTGTAGGTACTTTAATTTCAACTTCTCTCCCATCCTGTATGAACACACAGGAAAATAATATACAATTAAGGAGAAACTCATTAAACAGCCCATTTCAATACAATGTGCTTTTGTTTACTTTTACAACTGCCCCAAAGACTGTTTCTCAGTCTGTTTTCAATCAGATCTAAGTCAGTTTAAATTGGAAATAAAACGTAATGTGATACAGAAATGTTTCTACAAATATTTAACCTCAGACTCCAGCAAAAGTTAAGTTTATCCACCTAATTCTGAAATTCTTTTTTTAAAGTACCATCAGCTGTGTCTCTACTTTATAATTGTGTTCTGCTCATTTCTTGTGGCTTTGGCTTTCTGGAAGTTAAAAACAAGTGGTGCTTTTCACTATTTTATTTTCCTTGTCAAAGACATTTCTCAGAAGACATGTCTCTTCAGTGTAATCCCTGGCTTGGACTCTGTCCTCCATTTCAAGAGCTCACAGAGTGGACTCAACACTCCTTCCACCTCTGGCCAGAGACTAACAAGAAAAACAGCTTATTTGAAACTAATAGCCTCTTGGTTTATTCAAATTACTCCCACGGTCAGAGAAATCTGTTAAAATAAAACATACTACATAAGCCAGTATAACCTAAACCTTTTATGCTCTAGCAAATTAAGACAGACTCCATCCAACACAGCTGTCTTTCACTAGATGACAAGATACATACAGACTCATTGCAGTGTCTGCCTCTGCTGGCATCTTCCTCTCGAAGGTTAGTTTGCATCAGTTAAATATCTGATTTATATTTTTTCTTCCTCAACACTCTGAACTCTACCAAAAAGTTACAGGGCTATCACTTGAAAGATAACCCTTCATTACTTCAGGTTATGGTCCCTTAAGTTTTTGCTCTACTGTACCTTATGTATATAGCGTGGTGCTTTCCTGCTTATTACTCTAGAGCCCATTATTAAAAAGTATGCGAAGATTTCATTTTTCTCAAAATTAACATCAGTAGGCATAGCTAAGCATGTTCATCTTTATAAGCAATTAATGGATTAAAAAACAGTTACAGTTTAATTCTGCAGTCTCTTCACTTTTATTTACAGGCCTCAGTTTTGTAAAGATCAAGATACATATTTAACATCAGCAATTAGAAGCCAGCATGTAGTAGCATGTACTTACTAACAACTCCACACCATTTCCAAAAATGGTGAAAACATTTCAGCATTTTCTGAGGTTCTTGCTATATGCTACATGCACTTGGAAATAAAGGGACTCAGCTTCTGTTGGCTTTGGGAGGAGTCACAGGCTAGTGGCGTAAGATGCCACTGCACAATGTCTTGCATAGAATTCCTTTTCCTAGTACTTATGCCAGCTTTTAGTGTGAAGTCAGTTAGTGATATAAGTGGTGGTCAAGGGGGCCTGAGGAATCCTTTAAACAAACATATTTGAAAAATAATTTTTCCAGCTGAATATATACCACAACTGAGAAAGGCTCCTCTGCACAGTATAGAAAACATTGATCATCTCAATCACAAATTGCATCTGATGAGCTGTGCTCAATTAAACCTTAACAATTTTGAAAAGCTGGAAGTGGTCTATGGAGACATTATTCCTCTTTCCAAAGAAGTTTCCCGTATCCACCAATGGCTTGAATCCATTGAAAATCACTCCAAAAGCCAAATGGCTGACATCACAAAAATTTTCGGCTTGATGTTGAGTCATATATACTAAGGAAAACTTTGGCCTAGAAAACTAATTGTGATGCAGTGAAATAAAAATTAAAAAGTTCTTCAGACTCTCCTAACTTTGCTGCAGCCTTGTCTGATAAGTGGTGCAAAATTCCAAATTAAGAGGAGTGGGGAAAAAAAACCCCAACAAACAGGATTAAACATGAAATATCAGACTAGTTTCTTCAGAAAAAAACAAAACAAAACAACCTGTTTTAGAATCTTAGTCTAAAAGCCAACTTTCTATAAATACATAGCATGCAGCAATTGATGAAAGATGTATGTGCTGAAGATTAATTTGCAGTCTTAGTACCATTTTCATTAGAAACAGTTCAATCCAAACTTTCCAGTTAAACACGTTTGCATTTACATAGCAAAGAGCTGGAAGAATTTCAGGAAGCTCAATGTATCACAAGAAGCAGTAGAGATGATGCAGGTATCTTTTCTTCTGAAATAATAAACTAACTCACTGCCTCAGTTCTGTGCTCCAGCACTTTGATCTTGGAGGCACCTTCAGCTTTTACACAATATGTGTAAAACAAGTTAATAATAACATGTAGTTCCCAAAGAATGTATATAATTTTCTGTATGAGAAGGCATGAAAGCTATACAACAAGAAGTAGAGTGCTGAGTTAACTAGTTACTGATGAGGACTCCAAGAACATTTTTGAAAAGTCTATGCACATGTGCTTTGAAAAAAATAAATACATCCTTAAAGATACTCTTACTGCAGTACAGTTTGACATAGCACCTTTGGAAGGAATGTATCACAGCAATTTAAAAATTCTCTAGATTCATTTAGAGTCTCTCATGCACTTAGTAACAGGCAAAAGTCAAAGGGTTCTTGACACAGAAACATATGGAAAATAATCCTACTTTAAGTTGGCAGCACATTTTAAGCAAAGAGGGTGGTCAGGATCACATGTAGTTACATTAGGAGAGACTCTCTCCATGACTCTTCATCAGCTCTCTTAATTTAGGCCAGTGTTTCATGGCAGTATCAAAATTGTACTTGTCTCAAGACAATAAGAATATTTAAGAAAATGCCATCTGACTTTAAAGGCTTTTTATTTTTTAATTGTGTAACTCAATACATGTACAAAATTAATTAATTGTTAATTGTGTTCCAGTCTTGAATAACATTGTGAGTATAGTTGCCAACTAAACCACAAAATTGCATGTGGTTTGTGAAAGCTATTACATAATTTTATTATTTGTTTTCTTTTTGTGTTTTATAGACTTCTAAAATTTGAAATTGTCATTAAAGAGATAGATTTTAAAGGATTAGAGACACATTCCTTGAAAGAGTCAGAAGAAACTGGTGATCTCATTTTTAAAAAAGTAAAACCATCCACTATTTTTAGTATATCCAGCATCAGATATCAAGTGATCAATAACCTTTATCCTAGTAGAGCTGTAAAGAATTTTGATCGGTTTAAAACCAACTGCACAGCTGTTATGGTCAGACTTTTATCCTGAATTTAATATGCACTCAATCCTAGTCCAGCACAACAATACACAAACAAATTTCTTTCTTCCTTGTAACTGAGGGTACCTTTTGATATTATTCTTTTTTTGGTTGTCGTATGGAGTTCTATACGCTTTTAAATTGTAGCATGAACCAAAATAATCAAAAGGACTTTCTGTCATCTGGTTATTATTTTGTTCCCATCACAAAACAGCATACTCTTATTTTTCTACTTTTCTTTCTCTCTCCCTATTGATTAAACAATCAACACAGAAAAAAGGAACTGATAAAATAAATACTGTATGTTTTTGAGGCATGGAAAACCATTCAGACAAATGTAGCACAAGTGCAAAAAAAGAAACAGAAAGCTAATTATTGCACAGTCACGATCTTAGTAAAGGACCTTCTCTTGTGCATGCAGAATTAATTTTTAACCCAGAGAAGTTTCTGCATAAATTTACCTAATGTTCCAATGAGTAGATTCAAGAAGCATCTCTCATGTTCTTGGAATCTTACTTCCTGGAAGTTTCCTTTTTCAGTGTTAAGAGGTATTGTTTTCTGTTCATCTTCACAGGAATTCAAAATTTGCTAAAAAGATTTCTGCTAATTTATGTGACCAGGAAACAGAAACAAGTCTCCTATACTGGACTTGGATATTTATACTCCACGACACAGTGCATAAACACTGTGAATTCTTAGGACCTTTATGAAACATGACTTAAAGTGATATTAATGAGTGGCTACAAGTGGTGTATTAAGAAATATGGACTTAATTCTTCTCACCCACTTGTCTGCAAGAATTCTTCTACATTAATGGTAACAGTCCTTTAACCTAGAAAGAGTCTCTTGCCATGCAACCATTTGTCTATGTCTAGACTGCCCAGCAGATATGGGGAACTGATTTAGAAAAGAAAGACATTTACCATGAATAGTTGTATTTGCAAAAATAAGGCAGCCTCCTGATCCTTGTGCTCTTCTTTAATCAGATGGAGATGACTACAAGACTTTTAAGAGCTTCTGGCTACTCCAGGGACTGTGGAGACCTCATGAACCTTCAGAGTCCCAGGGAACACTCTGGGAACAGTTCTGCATCTGCCTCGAGTGTAATGAATGAGGAAACTTCACGATGCAAGCCTGTGAGGAACTCCTATCTGTTGGCCTTGGTATTTTCTCCCCAGGGAAGGGTGCTGATCATGCCCCCGATTTGGGGCATAAGGGTTTGGCTCTCCAACAAGTGACTGAATATAACCTAAAGATGGAACTGAATTGAAAAGTTGTCAAGTAGTCAGAAGTGCACTTCCAAAACAGTTTCTTAATTAACCATTTACTTCCTCTCTCCAAGAAGCCTTCTTTGTAACATGCTTCTCTGTGTACTCATAGCCTTCTGCTTCTCAGACTTGGGCAGTATCATACTGCTATGCCATATTTTAGTAAAGTGTCATGAAAAAGGCAAATGTAAACTCCAAACAAAAGTAAGACAAATCTGATTATTCAAAAGCACCAGTAATAACTACACTTACACAGTGAGAATTCACACGTAAAATACTGCCCTTAGCATCAGAGACACAGTTTTGTGGAGGGTGAGAATGGATGCTGAGTATACCAAAGACTACTTTAAGTCAGGATTTTTGTACAATCTTTTTAAACACAAATACCTTTAAACATAGTCTAATGTAATTCTTTTTAAAACTCTGCAATTAGCCTAGATAGTAGTCTGTTGAGTACACATTTTGAAGTCCTGAATTTCACAGAAGGATCTTTTAAGCTTTCTATAGTGGTCCTGTTACAATCTGATGTAACATTTTTTATGTATTCAAAGCAAAATTTTCAACCCAACAACAAACAAATGTTTCACAAAATATTCTGGAAAAATGTTCCCTCTCTGAATAAACCTGATTTTTAATACAATTTCCATGAATAAAGTATCAAATAATCTTAAGGAAATAGCTTTCCTGTCACACAAAAGGCATTTATCTGACATACCCACATACATTTTCTATAAATTTATGTATTTTCTGTTAAGCTTTATAAAAGGAACTTCTCTACCAAGGGGGAAAAAAACCCCTATTTTTTCTTTATGCTAATCAGCCTACCACTTTTGAGAAGGTTTCTTCATTGGAAATTATTTGTAATGCTGTCCAAGGTCAAAAACAAATTGCCATTTCATTCATGTTTGACAGCCTATGTTAAGGGGATCTGCAATCTCAGTTTAGTTCACAGTCAACAAATGTCCAGCAAAGCCCTCATTAATTGACATTGTCATTGGCAGCCTCTGCAAAGAGGACAAAGGCTAATGTACATGGAAGCTGACCTATTTTCTGACTTTATTAGCAATTCTGTAGAACAGTCTTCTCATTGTGAGGAGGTTCTTACTACTGTTGCTGAGGCTTTAGGCTTTGGATAAATAAACTCAGTTTCCAAAGCTCCCAGTCTGGCATCTTTCATACTTGCAAAAACCCAATAAAAAAATAAATACTCATACAAATAGTTACCTGATGATACACTGTTTGAAACAAAGCATATTAGCACTTGCACTGAGAAAGCTGTATCTGCTAAGTTTCTTTCCAGAAAGCTATTTGTTAATTAACTGGTCCTATTTCCTTTTCCAGTACTATCATCAAGTAGATATGGACGTTGTCTGCCAAATGCTAATTTCATTCTGTTATTCAGCTGTCTGTAATTTTTAACACTCTTAGCTTTGCTGATTTTCCAGGCAACATTTGCTGAACTTAAAAAACACCAGGCAATTCTTTGTAGGCTGACCTGTAAAAAAGTACTACTTCCTATCTATAATACCCCATATGTTCATTCATTTCTATGTTCACTTCTCTGTGACGAGCAAAGTTTTCAGTACCACTGATGAGCCTCAAAAGGCAACTTATACTCCCTTCTGCTCCTACATCAAACGATTTATTAGCTATGCCCCAATCAACAGCAAAATATTTATCACAGAGGAGGATAAAAGAGAGAGAAGAGATGTTAGCTTTTTGAGTTCTAAGTACAGTTTCCAACCATGGTATTACAGAATATTGATCCTCTAGTTTGTAAACTGAGATAGCTTAATATGGAAAAAAGTTGAACATGGAAACTGAGAGAAATAAAGTAAAATACACAGTGGTATCATTAATTACATGCATACTTGCACTTCAAAGTCTAGCAATATTGTTTTGCTTATAAAAAAAATCCTAAATGGAATACAAAACACCACTCAATGACTAAGCAAATGTTGATATCACAGTCTAGAATAAAATAATAATAATAAAAATTTATGCAAAGGACTGTATTTGTTTGCTGTATTTCTACCTGTTTGATGAACCTGAAAGACTTACATTCATTGATTAGGAGGCATATACATAATTGCAAATAAAAGATTTTGTGCAAAAGAATGTTTCATGTTCTTTTCTAATCTTATTTTCTCACTTTAAATATACCATTTGAACTTATAAGAATTTTCCATTTTAAGATTAATTTCCAGCTTTGTGAGCTTTAATTTTATAGGAATCTTTTGGGCTTAAATCAGCTTCTGAATTGGACATATTCATTTTCCTTTTGCTCATCAAGCACACAAATATAAAACTCTCCAAGTTTTTATTAAAAGCACTTTTTTTCTGTTTATAACATAGTTGTCCAGCTTTTAACATTTGTGTATGTTTTGGGCCATCAAGACTGTTTCATTGCTCTAAATGTGCATGTTTATTTACCCTTCCAAAAGGCTGACATTTGGTGTGCTGAATTTTCTCTACGGAAAAACATTAAAGGGAAATTACTCACTGTATATTTCTGTTGCATATTTTTCCCCTCTCAAAGCAGATTTTCATACACAGCAGACCTCTTGATAATCTGAAGCCTATGAAGTGCAGCACACAGCTATATCTTTTTAACCACTATCATACCACATGGCAATAATCAAGGAGAGGGTAACTGGTCACTAGTTATCCTCTCCAATCTCTTCTAAATTTGTCTTTCAAGACTTCTATTTGAGTGCCACATTATCACATTTTCAGCTTAAAATGAATCACCTGCCAGGACAACATATCAAACCAGCTGAAATAAGTCTGATAACCTTTTCCAGTGAGAATGGATGAAATAAATATATGCCAAACCACAGCACATTTGCTTTTTCCTCTTTAATAAACATGGGAGTTTTATAATTGCTCTATAACTATTTTATCAGGTTGCATGAAATACATTAAAAAAAAAACAATCAAAAAGCCAGCTATCCTTTATTGTATGAATAGATATGAAGCAATTGAGCTTCAGCTAAACATGAACACTCTCAATCCAAAGATCTTATATGTGCCAATTATAAGAATTTACATGTCACAAACTGTATATCTGGTCATCTTTCTGTAATGTACAGGTCAATAAAGGGTAATAAAATATTTTTCAGAGTCACTGAGCATTTACATACATGCTCTCTATTTTTCTGTTTCTCTGTCTCTCTTTTTGCTTTGAAGCTGAGAGTTTATGTGGTGCTCCATGACAACAGCAAGTTGCCATAATTATAGGTGGCTATCACAAAGGAGAAAGTGAGATAATCAGACAGGAAAAGGGATCACACAAACCTTTTCAAAGAGCAAATTACATTTACCCCATCTAGGTCTGTCATTTGTCCTTCATGCTTTGAAGATTTTTCCTCATGGTTTTTTCAAACTTCCCTGTTCCTTTACTTTCAATGATTGCAGACTCAATACACCTTTGGCCAGTTAGGGTTAGCTGTTCCAGCTGTGTCCCAGCCTCTTGTGGAGCCCCAGCCTGCTCACTGGTGAAGTGGTGAGAGAAGGAAAGGTCTTGTTTTTGTGTAAGCACTGCTTAGTGATAGCTAAGACATCCCTGTGTTATCAACACAGTTTCCATCACCGATTCAGAACATAGCCCCATACCAGCTATTATGAGGAAAATTAACTCTATCTCAGTCAAAATCAGTACACACATATTCAAGGAAAGCTGTTGATAAATTATTCAGGGAAAAGCCAGAAGAATGACTGGAGAATTGGAAACAGCATTTTATAATTAAGAACTTGAAGAGACCAATACACTTAGTTTAAGATAAAGTTAATATCCCCGTTACACCCCTAAAAGTATGGATATGGAACAGCATTTTTCAATACAAGATTCTTTGCCAGAGAAACCTGCAGCACCAGAAAATTCCTTGGATGTTAAGGTTTGACAAATTTATCTTAGGAAATAGTGGAGGCTTGTTTGTGGGACTTTTTTTTTTTTTTTTTTTTTTTTTAAGATATTTTATCAGACTAATGTTTTGCTAACAATTACAAGAACCCCTGTGGAGAAGATATGATACATCAGTGAAAGTCATGCTCTAGTCTGAAGTAGTGAAAGACCATGCTTTAAGTGATACGGGAGGTTAAATTAAATTATCAAAGTAATCCCTTCAGATATTCTGGAAACAGCATCTTGGCTTCAATCTCTCTACAAGCGAAGCTTCAAAAGTGTCTTTTCTTCTTAAAAGAAGAAAATATGAACACCTAAGCTTTACTTACCTCTACAACCTTACAATCCAGAGCCAAACAACAGATAGTTGTGTCTCTCCTATGCTTTGCTCATGAGCCAGAGGCAGACATGAACACCTTCACAGCACATATTTTTAGGAGGTTTTGTATTGGTTAGTGTGCCATCATCTAAAGAGATTGTTCTGTAGACAGTTTTGCCTATCAAATAAACATTTTTTCTAGCTATTTTAAAAATAATTCAAAATAGCAGCCACAAGCTACAATGCAAAACCAGATCAGGAAAGAAAACAGAAAGGAAAGAATATGTTTCAAATGCAAGAACAAAAACCATGTCCCCCTTTTCTGATCTACTTTGACTGCATTGTGAAACCAAAAGAGATGTGAAGCTTCCAGAGACAGTTATAATGTTTTCATTATTATGTTGTATACTGGAGTTTTATACCTAAATCAAGGATGCAGCTTTTTATAACAGTACTGATGGAAGTTAAAACTGCACAATGAAATAATAGTTTGAGTGCCCTAATTTTTAAGGTGTCAGAAACTACGTTCCATCTCAAGACACAAATATAACTCCAAACTTGTCTCTGAACCAAAGAATATTCTGTGGTAGCGTCTTTTTCATGGTTCATCTTAAAGATGTAGGGTGAAACTGAGCTCCAGATATTCTACATGTGGGTATTTATATGTGGCTACAGATGTTCCAGGGCCCTAGAAATTCCCAAGACACTGACATTCTTGATTGGCATCTGGTCTCTCATGGATTCACATCTGGCAGTCCAACATGGATGTATCAGACCTTTTTCACATAGCATCTGAAATTGCTCTAGAAGCCTAGGTGAGAGTAACTGAAATTACCAAATCATAATTGCTGGTGACACAGCATGCTACTCAGCCACCTACATTTAGACAAGTATTACCATTTGACATTCCATAAAGTAATTTAGCCATCTGCACAGTGTAGGTAGATATGAAACTGGGGATATGTAGAACATCGAAACTGGTATCAACTACCTCAGTTTGGACTGAACCAAATGCCAAGTCAGTAAAATAAATATAAGTGGAACAATTCAGTTGATACATCATTAGCAGCATAATTCAGTTTGGTGTGATAGATACATACATTTGATGCACACATTTGTCTACACGTAGGTATATATTGCTGTGGGAAACAGTTCTTCTTCTTCCTCACGTAAGTCTAAACAAAATGCCTTTCAAGCCAGCAAAGGCCTTCTGCTGATTATTCCCAGCTAACAGACTAAAAACAGGCCTGTTGCTCAAGGACAAACGAAAGCAAAACAACAGGTGTGATACAAGGCAGGAAGGACGGGCAACAAGTTATGTATTACCACTACTAGTTACCGCCCTAACCTGGGGCTCATGGCTGCCAATTGGCTCTGGACCGTAACCCTGACTGGACAGGGGGGTCACTGGGGTATAAAAGGCAACGAGTTTAGCAGGTGGGACCGAGGCCTGCTTGGACGCTTCCTGCGTGGGACACCCCCCTGCTGCGGAGCCTGGTGCTGGGACTCCTGCTGGGTCTGCCTGCCCTACCTGCCCTGCCTGCCTGCCCTGCCTGCCTGCCCTGCCTTGCCTGCCTGCCTGCCTGCCTGCCCTGCCTGCCTTGCCCACCTGTCCTGCCTTGCCTGCCCTGCCTTGCCTGCCCTGCCTGCCCTGCCTTGCCCACCTGTCCTGCCTGCCCTGCCCTGCCTGCCTTGCCTGCCCTGCCTGCCCTGCCTTGCCTGCTTGCCTGTTCTGCCTGCCTGCCCTGCCCTGCCTGCCCTTCCTGCCTTGCCTGCCCTGCCCTGCCTGCCTGGGGATCCAGCCCAAGCCTTCATGGTGAGTGTGCCGGGATTCTGGCCCCTGCATGCCGGGGCTCTGACCCCTGGAGCCCCCCCAGTTTTGCTGCCGGTTACCGGTGAAACCAAAGGGCTGCTGCCCCTGCCGGGCCCCGAGGGGCTGCCCCACGGAACCACGGATCTCGAGATCCTGCCGAAGCTGCC
This sequence comes from Apus apus, assembly GCF_020740795.1. Lineage (NCBI taxonomy): Eukaryota > Metazoa > Chordata > Aves > Apodiformes > Apodidae > Apus > Apus apus. The sequence continues at coordinate 17,082,769 of NC_067284.1, read as the reverse complement.
TGGGCCGCCTGCCGTAAAGGACACATGACTTCCCTGATATATCCCTGGTAGCCATTTGCCTTTTTCACATTTTCCCTAAACCTCATCCCCCAGTTTGTGTTAACCGTTAATAAACCAGTTAATTCGTAAACTAAACTATTGGTCTCAGTAGCAATTTGTGAGCGTGGGGGGGTGCATTCTAACTGCCACTCAAAAATAGGGTCCCACAGAGGCCGTTCCTCTCTGAGAGGCGAACGCCACGTGTGACCCTCGGTCTTATTCAACAGTCCCTCCAAACTGGGGGGGAAGTTGTGAAAGCACCTGACAGCTGGTAGCCCCCCTGGCATCAGCTTGCGACAATTGCCATGGCAAATGCCAGAGTTCCCGTTATCACTGCTGGAATCTAGTCAAAGCAGCCAGTGGAGCTTAGGAGGAAATTCAGCTCACCCCAAAGCAGACACTCAGTGGCTTGTCTCCTGACAGCTCTCTAGGCTCCATCATGCCACCACCTCTGTAGTTATAACTGATCTTCATTTTTTTAATGGGAGCTAAAGCACTTACTGCATCAGTGTTACACCAAAGGGTAGACCCATAGATTTGGGTGTCCTAAACCAGCCAAGAAAGCCAACAGTATCCTGGCTTGTATCAGAATTAGTGTGGCCAGAAGGATTATGGAAGTGATTGTCCCGCTGTACTTGGCACTGATGAGGCTGCACCTTGAATTTGGGGCCCCGTGCTACAAGAAACAAATTAAGTGCTAGAGCACATCCAAAGAAGGCCAACAAAACTGGTAAAGGGTCTGGAGAACAAATTTTATGAGGAGTGTCTGAGGGAATCAGGGTTGTCTAGCCTGGAGAAGAGGAGGCTGAGGGGAAACCTTATTGCTCCCTACAGCTACCTGAAAGGAGGCTGTAGCAAGGTGGGGACTGGTCTCCCAAATTACAAGTGATAGGACGAGACAAAATGGTCTCAAATTGCACCAGGGGAGGTTTCAGTTGGATATCAGAAGAAACTTCTTCACTGAAAAAGTTATCCAACACTGAGACAGGCTGCCCAAGGAGGTGGTTGAGTCACCATCCCTGTAGGTGTTTAAAAGATGTGTAGATGTGGTGCTTAGGGACATGGTTAGGCACCAGACTCAGTAGAGTTAAGTTAATGGTTGAACTTGATGATCTTAAAGGTCTTTTTCAACAAAAACAATTTTATGATTCTATACCCAAGGGTCACAATTTAGTTGCCTGCTCATTGTGATGTCCCTGCATATTTCCCTCACCTCTCTGCAAGTGTTCAAGGCCAGGTTGGATGGGGATTTGAGCAACCTGGTCTAGTGGGAGGTGTCCCTGCCCATGCAGGGGGGTTGGAATTAGGTGATCTTTCAGGTCCCTTCCAACCCAAAACATTCTACAATTCTGTGATTGTATGATCTCACATGGGTTCTAGCTGCCAAGCTGCATAGACTCAGTTATGCTATAGGTCCTGTGTCATATCTCACATCAGAAAAGCATCTTAACACAATGCTTCTGGTTTTGGGCAGCTGAACCAGATCTTGATGTTTCTTTTAAGGTGACCCGAATCAGCTGATAGTTGAAACCCCAGTGAGTATGAAATTTGTACCTTCTTAGAAGCCTCTGAACCTCAAAAGGATGAAAGAAATTCCAGAATAACACATTTCCTGCAGAATTTAAAAGTTCATTCAGGACACAGTGATTCACAAGGTATATTTGATTTCAATAAAATTTGGACTGGAACAAGATCAAATTCAGATAAAATATCTCTTGATCATCTGCCAGCAGGCTCTGCTTCCAGGGTCCATCATGCACTCCCACAGCACAGGGTGAGGAGCCTTCCCTTTCACTGAGAGTGTTGATGTCATTTGCTTTCATAAAAAAAACAAACTGCCACCAAGCTTCAAAATATGCAAACTATTCAATTGAAACACTATTAACTTTCTCCATTTGGTTCTTCTCAGCACCTTGTAGGAATGTGACCCAATAACAGACAGAATGTGTTTGAGTTCTGCGATTTCCTGTCCATCTTGGGTTACCATCATAAAAGGAATGAATGATAGACAAATCTGCCTGCAAAAATAGGCTGGAAATAGGCATTCTCAAGGGTTTTCTAATATCTTTGGCTTCCCTTCAGGTTGGAAATACCACAAAAGCAACCTTCTGATAGTGTTTGTATTTCAGCACATCTGTTTTTATGGCCCACTGGAACCAGGAAGTTTAGAGCACATAAAAATGAAAAATAACCTCAAGAAAGTTAACCAAAGGATCAGAGGTCCAATTCAAGATTTTAGAAAGATTTTACTCCATTGCTGTTTTAACCTATGTGCTCACCCATTCCTAACTACTGGGACTATTGCTTGAAACCTCAGTTAAATAAATAGGTAATGGGATAGTGAGAGTCTCAATATTCAAATGCTATTTTTTTGCTAATGTTTGGTAGATCATAATCACCTTCTATTTTCAGAATGCAGAAGTAAATCAGAAATGAGTGATAACCAGTGAATCACATCCAAATCGGTGATAGGTTCACTAGCAATGAGGATATTAAAGCTCAGGTCTCACTTCTATTGCCCTCTTAATCCTTAATTAAATTCTTTCTGCTATCAGCCATTATTCAGTTTCTCTTCTGTCATATTTTCTTTACCCTTCATTTTCTACTCACATTAGGTCTACTGTCATGAAATTCTAAGGCATGATAAACAACCCTTTAAGACTAAATTAGAGTGTCTAAATTCGTTATTCTCCCATAGCCAAGAAGCTGAAATCTATACAGCAAGTCAAGTCTCCATCTGTTCCCTTGGATGAAAGAGAATCCACAAAAGTTTTAGTACTTAATTTAAATAAATAAATACATAAATAAATAAATAAATCCAAAATGCCAGCACTTTTTTCTGTCCAGTTTGGTCTAGTTGTACTAGATGCTGTAAGGAAAATAGTTTATTTCCTGTGATGACTAAATGTTCCCATTTTGATGACCAGTGTCATCTGCAGGCTGTTAGATGTGCTTATGCCTGATCCTTAATCACAAAATCATAGAATCATCCTGGTTGGAAGGCACCTTCAAGATCATCAAGTCCAACCACATAACCTAAATCCCCCAACATAACCTAATTACTCATTCAGTGCTTAAATCATGTCACTAAGCGCTGTATCTACATTTCTTTTAAATAGTTCCAGGGATGGTGACTCCACCAGCTCCCTGGGCAGCCTGTTCCACTGTCCAACCACTCTTTCGGTAAAGAAATTCTTTCTAATATCCAGTCTAAACCTTCCCTGGCACAGCTTTGGGCCATTTCCTCTCATCCTGTCATTATTCGCTTGGGAGAAGAGGCCAAATCCATCCTCCCTACAACCTCCTTTGAGGTAGTTGTAGAGAGCAATGAGGTCTCCCCTCAGCCTCTTCTTCCTCAAAAAAAAGTAAATAATCTAATTAACTGCATAGGGCTAACAAGGTAACTTTCTCAGAGGAGGGATCTTTAAAGATAAACTTCCATGTTAGTTTTATTGATATTTTTGTTACTTATTTTCATAACTTTCTGCATCACTGACACAGCTATTTCCCCATGGAAATGTATTCAAACACCTAAGCTTGTCTTTCGCCTCTACATCATATAAAACATAACTGACTGACATCCAGAAACGATTCTCTGTCAAGTGGGAAGATTCACCTACGCTATAATCAGGAAGCAGGATATTTTCTAGTGCCAGAACAAAGTATGTCTCCTTTGCAAGCACAATAAATTCCAGAATCTCATCCTAGCTACTTCCACTTGACACAGGTTGCACAAGACACTGAAATATCAACTTGATGTTCATGAATCAAAATACAATTCCTTTCACTGCCATATCAATCCACAGTTGCTGTGCTGTGAGACTGCAGCTGTACTTTTGCTCTAACCTACTTCAGGCATTGCAAGCACTGTCTGTAACCAAAGAGACACAGCAGACATTCCAACTTCTGTGAAGCAATTCTTGCTGTTCATCCAGTATATTTGCATTTCATACTGTTTGTGGGATCAGAAAGCCCAAGGCCACAGACTTTTTTTTTATCCAGCGAAGGTTGAAAGAACAAGGAGAGAGCTGGCAGAGGAGGAAAATATGTGCTACACTGGAGATGGGGATATTATCCATGCCCTTCTCCTGGAGCTCAGTGGCAAACTGCACCTCATTTTAAGGCAGCTGGTGACAGTGTGTGGAGTTACGGTTCAGGAAGCAGCCCATAAATGCCAGTTGAGGGATAACATTGTCAAATTGTTTAACTATCTGAGAAGCCACAGTCACCTAAATTCATTAACAGTTCATTGAGTTCATTGTCAGGAGAGGATAATTTGAGGTTTGTTTTCAATGTTGTTTTGAAAAACGGTAAACTTTCAGTTAATAGAAAAACTTAAACACAAATGCTTTGTGTTTAAATTTTGTGCAACACTAAATGTCTCGGTCATAATTTGTGGTTTTTTCTCTTTCCAGCTTCCTCCCTTTCTTTCCTTCCTTATTATCTCTCATAATGAGAAAGTGGATGGAAAAAATTAAGGCAACAATGTTCTTGGGATTATTCATTTTCCATTGAAGACACAAGGAAACCATAATCATACATTCTTAATTTCTGAAGTTTCAGCATGTGTTTGAAAAGATTAGCATAGATAATTACTTAATGTTGTTTTCTTCATGAAATACTCTGGTTAAAAAATTGATAATATATTCTATTTCAGCTGGAGTATGATTGCTAGCTGCCCATGGAAGAGGAGTGTTCCAACAGTAGCAATAATTAATCTCTTATTTAAAAGTAGAAAAAGACAATCTACTTATACAGACGTCTTCCTCAGCTGTATCCCTCTTTCCTGCTAAAAGTCTTTAAAAGAGTGGTTGTAATGCAGTGTACTAAGGTAATATTGGAGTTCTTCACCATATGTCCATTTTCTGATTTCAGTATAGGTTTAGAGCCAAAATTGCCATATTTGCAACAGTCACTGGTTTCTTGTTGCTTAACAGTGCTATTTTACCATTCCTATTTTGAAACACATGGATTTAGAGATAAACCTGCAGGTGTTAAACAAGATTAAAGAATTATTTGGAAGCAACTCCTGCCTTTCTTCATGAATGTTCTGGAGTTCGATACTCACAAATGGTTGGTTTGCATGGGATACACCCAGAGCAAGGTTCTCTCCTCTCCTTTCTCCTACCCAATGTACTTGTACATAGAGAAAGACATGTTGGATATACCTTCACTGGGTTGTATCTCTACCTCATTTTACCTGTTGATGGAAGACAATTAAGATAATTCATCTTTAGGCAGAGAACAAGATCCATTAAGCATGGCTTTATATCAATTCTTCTGAAAGAGAATTTGCTTAGATATTAACATTTGGGAATTTAAGTTATTGTCAGTGAAGTTGTACCTACCAACAGTCCACTTCAGAATTCTCTTTACTGGGGTGAGGCAGATGGAACATTGAGGAGCTGTTTTTTTCCAAGAAAACACTGAAAGGTTTATGCCTGAATGCTTAAAGATAACTGTTACTTAGATTAACTGGGCTTGCAGGGGGTACGAGACCTTAATTTTATATGACAGAGCTGCTTGATGGATGTTTCTTATGAAGTAGACTCTGTTTTGGTATTTATTTCTGAAATCCTTTCAACTATGTACTGACTTTCCAAGTATGCTACAAATTATTTCAGTTCTCACAGTTTTCTGAAGAAAAGAAAAAGAATTGAAGGGTCAGTTTTCATGTGATTTCATGCAGTGGGAATAAAAATTGTATCTAATAATCCCCACCTCTGTCCCACCCTTCCTTGGAAAGATGAGGGCAGAGCAAGGCTAAGGGAGCTGAAGAGCTGGTGATCTGAACAGATACTACTAAACTGACATAAGAAAGTCTTGCAATCTGCGTGTTGTTACAAGTCAAGTAGCAAGGCATGTCTCTGCTTTTTAGTCTATTCTCACAACACAAAGCAGTCAAAATGCAACTTCCCTCTCAAGCATGATGCAACAGCATAAATTTACAACTTTACTTTACAAATTCTGTACGCCTCTGTTACAAAGTTCAGCCTCCACCCAAGAAGTGGACTTTCTCCCAAATTTTCTTTATTTTCTTATTTTGATGCTTCTACTACTCTTCCTCTTAAGCAAGTCAATTACAAAAACAATACACCATCTGAAAAAGCTGAAACATTAAAGCTGTTTTTTTAAGGTTTGCCACTGTTTTTCATTTGAAATATTCTCTTCCCTGTCTCTTCCTTAACATGGGAAGCAATAGTCAAAGACAAACTTGTAAAAGTCAAAATGTTAAGGAAAATAGATTGTATTTTTGAGAAGTCAGTGACTCGCTCCAGTATGGCCTGCATAATAGTATTCAAAGTGAAGGTACATGTATTCCACCAACACCAGAGAATTTCCTTATTGCCTTTCCCATGGACTTGAAGAAGAACTGAGATTTCTGGTGATATCAATAGGCAAAATAACACAAAAAGATATGTTATATAATGTGCAGGTAGATGAGAGCAGAGAATAAAATGGATCAGTTCTTTTCGAATCACCTGTGATATAAGTGAGATAGCTTCAAGCACTGTCAGGCAAGTATTTAAAACTCATGTTAAGGCCCAAATAACTGTGTTGTGTACCACCTGAGGGGAAAAAGGAGCAAGGATGTAAAGTCTATCCCAAATCTTGATGCAATGAGGTAGAATGCTCTCCAGCTCTTTCTCTTATTTTTACAGGTTAGAGTAATATCTATGAGATGGGAAAAAAAGCTGAAAATTAGTTGAGGGGTATGATTGTAGCTTTGTGATATCCTTGGTTCAACTTGCCATGATGTTCAGTACCAATTTCACATAGGCATAATACTTCAGTGGAACTTGTAATGAAATATAGGATGAAACTTTGATTGGCTTTTTGACTAGGATGTCAATATAATGAGCTTATTGGATAGTATAAAAACAATCATGTATCAAGACAATTTCTTCTCTCTTGTAATCTGGCTGTTAGCGAAACTGTTTCTCTTTCCATGAGTCCCTCTGACAGTTTGTTCCTGCTGCAGATGTCAAGCTAAATGTCAACAGAATTAAATATTTAGCTTGCTGTTCATTTTCTCAGCATAAGGTCCACTGCACTGCAATATACATGCCCTGAGGCCACAGTACAAAGCCCATTTCTTTCGTTAAGATGATTAGATGGGATAATAAAGATTAAAGATAATTTTCCTTCTTATAGAAAGCATTTAAAATGGAAATGCATATGGCTGATGATTAAGAAATTTAGTCTGAAATATAAATAATCAGCATCTTTAAAATGTGAAATGTCAAATATTTTAATGTCAAAAGTAATAGATGCCTTTGCTGTTGAAAGAATTTCACTGCATTGTAACATTGTCTTGACCAACATTCAAAAGAAAAGTAACCTTTTCAAAAAAGCTTGAAGAATCAAAAGATGTACATGCTATTTAGCTTATTTATCTTTTACTATAATTACCTGGCTTTCAGAAAAAAAAGCCACTTCAAATGAGGAAACCAGAATGACTCATTTATCAAAAGTTTGATCAAAATATTGGTATTTTTAAAGCTTTTTTATTTTTAATTGAGAAATTTGGTGACACCCATTTTTCTAAGAAACTTGTTTTGGTAAATCAGGATCTTTCAGACACCAAGACCTTGTGAAAATGCCTCTGCTGACCCAACAGTCCTTTTACAATCCTAAGACAAACTTTTCCATACTGTCAGCAAAGACTAATTTGAGTTTTTTCCTACTCATACCTTTTATAAACAGTGATTATAATTAGGTATTCAATTATTTCTGGTCTTCTTTCTCACACAACATGAAAAGAGAGAGCTGTTTTCTGTTACTGGCTTCCATATGACATGCGTGGCAAAGTATTCATGTTTTTTATTTCCTGTCATGATAATCTACCATTTTCCAGTTCCCTTAGTTCTACTTACATCACATACAACATGGTTACATTTTCCTTATTTGATTAACATCTTTGTTTTCTTCTGTCCTGAAATGACATAAATTATAAAAAAATATTACAAGCCCAGTTGTGTGGCTCTGTCTCATTTTCTTTAAATAAATGCTTTTAAGCTTTTATATAATTTAACTCAATCTTTTATGTTTATTTTTATTAAATGTCTACATTTAAGCATGCTGTCAATGTATTTTCTGACCCCATGGTCTTTTATTAATGATAACAATAACTGCATATTCATGTAATATTTTGTATTAATAACCAAAAAAGTCCAGACTAAAATAGAATCATAGAATCATAGAATCCTAGGGGTTGGAAGGGACCTCGAAAGATCATCTAGTCCAGCCCCCCTGCCAGAGCAGGGTCACCTAGGGTACATCACACAAGAATGTGTCCAGGCGGGTTTTGAATGTCCCAGTGAAGAAGACTCCACAACCTCTCTGGGCAGCCTGTTCCAGTGCTCTGTCACTCTCACAGTGAAAAAATTTTTTCTGATATTCACCTTAAACCTCCTATGCTCCAATTTGTATCCATTACTCCTTGTCCTATCACTGGTCATCACTGAAAAAAGCTTAACTCCATCTTCTTGACACTCACCCTTTACATATTTGTAAACGTTGATGAGGTCACCCCTCAGTCTCCTTTTCTCCAAACTAAAGAGACCCAGCTCCCTCAGCCTTTCCTCATAAGGGAGATGTTCCACTCCCTTAATCATCTTTGTTGCTCTGCACTGGACTCTTTCCAGCAGTTCCCTGTCCTTCCTGAACTGAGGGGCCCAGAACTGGACACAATACTCCAGATGGGGCCTCACCAAGGCAGAATAGAGGGGGAGGAGAACCTCTCTTGACCTACTAACCACCCCCTTTCTAATGCACCCCAGGATGCCATTGGCCTTCTTAGCCATAGTAGAAATGGGAATAAACACAAAGGTGACACACAAAATTAACAGATGGAAATATTATTTCTCTAGGTTGTCAAGTTATGTTTTCTGCCACTTTATGACTTTGATTAAAAATTTCTCCTATTGTAAAAATATTCTGCGGTATATTTTGAACCAAAATTCAACAAAAGTTACCCAGATTTGTGCTTCCATTGCAGCCCTTTTGGATTTTACTTACCATCTCTAAGGACTACCAAAACATCAAGACCTGATGAGGCTGTCATCACTAGGAACACGTCCATGTGAAAACACATCTTTTCTCCTTGCTCAAAAATTAGAGTTTGCATAATGCAGATATTCAAATGAACTTTCTTCACCTATGGGTTTAGTCATAATAAATAGATAATCAACTAAGAGGAATTTTAGCTTGACACTTTTTATTTGTTTAAATGCTAAGAGGTTCGCTCTTTATAAATGGTTTCTCCACATCCCATATCCTTTCTCCCTGAGATGTGTGAGATAGCTGGTATTCTCCTAATCACTTGCCAAGAGCTCATAGTTAAATCCCTCCCCCTGAAATGTTTTGTTGGAATTCAGCTTTTTCATAGAATCAATCATAGAATCATAGGGGTTGGATGGGACCTCTGAGGACCACCAAGTCCAACCCCCCTGCTACAACAGGAACACTTAAGACAGATCACAGAGGAATGCATCCAGGCGGGTCTTGAAAGTCTCCAGAGAAGACTCCACAACCTCTCTGGGCAGCCTGTTCCAGTGCTCTGTCATCCTTACAGTAAAGAAGTTTTTCCTCATATTGAGGTGGAACTTTAAAGAAACATTTAAAGAAATATCACCACTCTAGCTTCAGAGCTGGCCAGATTACATGTATATAAACACATATTACGATATGCTAGTCATGTCTGCTAGTCTTCTGAACTGCTAATCAAGAATACCTGAAAATGACAGGCAATTTTAACTAGTGGAATATGCACTCAGAAGAAAGAACTAGATATTAAAAATGCAGCAAACACTCAACCCCAATAATTTAAAAGACTAGTTTGATTATATTTATATATTAATTTAGCAGCACAGGATCACCAGTCTGCAAGAAATCCTCTTAATTCATATCAGAGAAAATAAAGATTTCATCCAGGCTTGCAACTAAAAGAACTGAGAATTTCCCATTCCATAGGGATGAACTATTTCCTCATCTCAGGTTCCTTCCAGACTTGACGCAGAAGCAGAAAATAGAAATCCTGCGAGTTCTAGGCCCCACAGTACCTTTGGGAGATTAATTCTTCAATGACTGTATTTATTCTTTGCTTACAACTTCTTTTATTGATCCTATGTCTTTAAATCAAACCCCTTGTTCAAAGGGCAGTACACACTCCAGAAGCTTGAGTGGGTACCTTGGCTTTTAGGTTTACCTGCTGAGATCTTGCACACGGGAAATATGATATATGGGATGTGTCAGACAAGGCACAAATCTGAATGTTATGTTGGATGCAGTTTATTGTTCTTCTGTTATTGGAGCAGATTTGTTCTCCTATTGCCAGTGATCTCACCATCATGTCATTCAGAGCTCCATTTCTGTCTGTGTTGGGGATGCTCATGTTCATCGTTACCATACTGCAAGCTTCACATTTGTCACTGATAATTGCAGATTCATTCCATAGCCTATGGATCTGGAACTTCTGTGAAAAGCAATAAAACAAGTAAATACAATCCATCCCAGAGTAGTCACACAACATCATAAGAAATTTTCCTAACTCTGGTGAGTAGAGTAGGGCCAAAAAGTACATCATCTAATCACAAAAAGTAGCAGGAAATAAGCCAAAAAGTTGCAGTTATTTCAGCTGGCATAAATGTAAACAGGAGTATCACTGGAAGCACAAAAGGCTATTATTTATTTGTTTGCCTTAAGTTTTTCTGTTTAATCATCAGCACCAAGCATGAAAAACACAGCAGGAAAATTTTTAGAGAAAACAAAGGCCTCTGCTGAAATCCAGCAGGGATTTTTTTTAATTTCTATATCCCCTTTATTAAGTGTGAAATTATTAAAACCATCTTGCTATGCATCTCCTTGCTATTTTGGAGGGAAACATTTTGAGACTCATGAAATTTCCGTTCCAATTAGTCAGACTGTTTTCTGATTATTCTAGATGTATTCACTAAAATGCTAATTTAGCATATGTTGCTTCTAATACTTGTAGGGCAATGTTGAATAAGATGTCTATAATGAATGCAGTGCATTTCATCAGTCCTCAAGGGTATAAATGAAAATTTCTTTGAATTAGCGGGGAAAATCTAATTTTTGCACCCCTTTTCCTTCCTTTGAGGTGCATGTTTTTGAAGAGGGATGTATTTCCTTACAGAGATTTCATAAAGCTTTGCAAGTTAAATTCAAGCATGTTATACGCTATGAGATCAGCATCACTCACATTAGCATAAAACTGAATAAAGTTCATGCAGCTACATGGCATTGCAGTGGTGTGCCAGAGGGGTTAGCCTGTATGATTTGTTCGGTTCATCTGCATATCTACCACACATCCTATTATTATAGGTTCTCATATGTACTTCATTCAAAAGTGTATAATATCTTTCAAAAGAAATGTGGCAGTCAACATCTTAAACAACCCTTGAAATAGGGCTTTTCAAAAGGTCTCAGACAACCTACACAAGACATTTATTTTCCTGCACAGATGTATGATATATAACCAATTGCAGTGTTTCAGAATAGTATATAGGCTTATTTATGTAAATACATCCCTCTTTGCCTACTCTCACATCCACATTTTGTTGTCTTCAAGGACAATTTCATCTTGGACAATTTCTTATTCTTCAAGGACTTTTACTGGAGAAGTAATAAATTACAGCAACAGAGAAGTGTTGGTTGGAATGGACTTCTGGACATCATCTTGTCTAACCTCTAGGACTATCACCTGCATGAGGTAGAGTCAGCAGTAGCTTTGACTAGCTGAGTACTGTGAGTCTCTAAGGATGGGAACTTCTCTCTGAGTAATCTGTTCTAGTGAGGCCCTACACTCAGAGTCAAAATGTTTTTTCTAATGTCCAACCTGAAATTTCCAAGATGTAAACTGTGGACATTGTCCCATTTTCCCACCTACTAGAGCTGAGAAGGGTTCTGCGTGTGTAATGCATGTCATGTCCCTGAGGATGCTGCCAGCCCTGCCTAGCTCTCCAGGGCAGCACTCACCTTGCCCACAGCCCAGGAGTCCATGTCAGCCCCCAGGGCTGTCAGCCCTTGTCTCAGTGACACCACAGCAAGGCTGGTTTCCAGCTCCCTGGGCCCCGCCCTGTCTGGCCATGGCCCCCTGAGCCAGGCACACTCACAGGCCCACTGCTCAGCCCAGCCTTGGCCCATTTCAGCCCCTGGGAGCTTCCTAAAGCCCAGGGCTGGGGCTGTTGACAGGCTGTTGATATTGGCTATATTCCCTGAACTCATGCTATGCTCATAGGACTGTCTTTTCTGTATTTATGATCTGAATTAGCTAGTAATATGGAGCAATTGCATCTCACCCCAACTTCTTGTCTGTAATGAGGAAAAGAGAAAAGTGCTTGGACTCACAGGACTTGGGCCACATGGGCAAAATGCAATTGTGTTTGGAATGAATTCAGAATTGCCTGAGCTCTATTTCCAATGCACATTTGATTTTCTAACTGCTCTCAAATGGACAACAAATAATTGTAACAGATATATACAGGTAAAGTAACTGCAAGAAACATGTAAGAAGCTTTGTAACAGACATTCGGTGACAAAACAGTCATATAATTTGCTTCTTTTAGCTTTGCTTCATAACATAAACAAAGGGATCATTCTGTTATACTGAAAACCCTTCAAATTACAAATCATAACTGTGCTTTTGTCTTTCACATAGCACTAATTTTATCTATAGAATTGTTTGCTGCAGGAAATCCCTGCAGCTGAGACTTCAAAGGGAATCAATAATCATCAGACTTTGATAAAAAATAACGAAAACAAAGATATTTGCAACATGCGGATTTCCTGTTAAGGTCCGTAAACCAACCACTAACTGGCAGGATTGGAAAGAAATATTTTTATTTTTAATTCCTTAGAGTTCACTCAGAATTGCAAGGTAAACGGATTTATACGATAGACCATTATAGAAATTCCTTTCTGGAAGAGAGTTCTAAACATCAAGTATAAAAGAAAAAGCAAACCTATTTGAGTTACATATGTAGAGGCAAGGTGTGGCAAACTTCTGCATACCTGCCTTTGAGTAAATTCAAATACCAGAACCAATGAAACTCAAAGAAGTCCAGATAAAATTATCCTGTAAAACATTAGGAAATAGTAATGGAAGATTGTGAAATATGCCATAAACTCTGCAAAATGAGATTACTTTCTGGCCAAATATATGAAGAAATACAGCTTTTTATAGGGAAAAATATTAGTGTGTGGTTTTGCTGCATCAATCTGCTCAAATATTGCTTCTAATAAAGGAATTTATTTAGGAAAAAGAAAGCATTTTATTTGGGATTTTTTTTTGCAAATTTCTGTGTTTTCAAGGCCTCATCTCCAAAAAGCTCAGACTATCCACAGCCCATGAATATACTCCTCAGACCAGTAGAACCCTATATGTTGAGACAGGATATTGGCTTCTACGCTGTTGAGACATGCCCAGTGGTGTAAAAATAAGTATGGGAGGCAGTATACATGTATCTTTCCTCTTTGCACATGTGCTCTACCCCATCAATACAAGACATATTTTATCTTCTGCATGGATATTAATTTAGATTACCTAACACAAAAAAGCAGATCAGTTTCTCTTAAATGGTTTATAATGCAAAAAATAATTTATCCTGTTTTCTTACATAAAATAAGTCAAATTTCCAGCATATTGTGTGTTTCTTGTCACTTATGTATGTGATAATTACAGTGAATAAGGCTTTAATAGACCACATCCATTAGCTGTGGTATCATTCATTGTCTGCTGGCATACTTAGCAAGCATAAAAACAACCCAAGGAGCTCGTAATGTATGGTTCTACAATTAGGTAGAAATAGCAGGAGGGCAAATTTTTCTCACATTGGTAGTGAATGATGGAGCTGAGAGCCATGACAGAGAATGCAAATAGCCCTAGGAGAACCAGATAGAGCTGAGCAGATGTGCAGGGTACTGGTACACAGTTTTGTGCTGAATTTTAAAGACTTCAAAAACTGAATAAAGCAAGAGTTATAGCTGGAAAAAAAAATCCCAACAGTTGCATCTTGGATAAATCACTAAATATAGCAATTTCCAAAAAGGTAGAATTGTGTAGAAGAACAATTACGGTTCCTTGGAAAGTGGAAAAAGTGTTGCAATACGTTTTTCCATCTTGCATGTGTGTTTGTGCATGCTTGTTTAAATTGAGAATTATCTTCAATACATTATTTCTACATTTGCTTATAACTTGGATCCTCAGCTTTCAAGAAGTTTTTTAATTTTCAAATGGAACACACAGGGTTTACATCAATATAACAGGATGGGCCAAAATGTTCCCCCTAAAGACAACATATGAGGTGTTTGGAAATGCTGTCTTTATGATACTCTGCTTTACTGTGTACATAGACTCTTGACAGTTATCCTCATCTTTCATTATATATTTTAACCTGTCCAGCTGGACTTCCTGCCTATTCTTCCTTCAAGAAAGCAAAAGTTACTATAAGAAAAATGCTATGCAAAAATGATTTTGACCACTGCTTCTACATACTTGCTACACCTTAAGACCAACAGTGATTTTCAGAGATAAAAATGTGAGAATGCATTAGCAGATAGAAAGCACCAGAGAGGCATTATTGGTAATCTAGGGATGAGAAGACGACAGCCACTGAGAGAAGAGGGTCCTCAGGAAAAAATAGATCTGTAATCCTGAGCATGCCTCCAAATGTTTTGAAACCTAATTAACGTAATACTTCTGGTGCAGGCAGTTTAAGTGAGGATAGAGCTGTGGGAAAGCAGCAGTGCTCCTACCTGTGCAGCTCTGCCTAACCATGTAATACCAACGTCTGGTTTTCTGACATGCACATAAGGGTAATCCAAGTGTTCTTACAAATTTTCAGTATTCTCTCCCCACTCAGCATGTCCTTGCTGAAGAAGATACTTGCTGCCTGCACTTCTCTGCACTGCAGTTGCAGAAGACAGAGTGGGGTTTTTTATGCCCAGGTGGATTGTTGCAGTCAGGTTTAGATGTCTACAGTTTAAATTACTACATTCAAACTAGTTGATAGACTCTCAGTCTACACAATGAAGAAAAATACATGCATCTACAAAGGGATTAATTTGACCCTAAAACAGACTTCTGCAACAGATTAAATTAATTATGGCATGTAATTGACTATTTTTCTGTTAGTTGTAAAGACACTCAGACCTAGGAATAAACTGAAAGATCTTTAAAATGCAATAAGATAAATTCTATTCTCAGTATCTTGTAAAACATCAGATATGGACTTCATAAACTATATTCCCTTACTGTGACTTGCCCTTTTTTTTGTGCTACTTATGAGGGATTTTGGTCAAGATTAAATATTTCAAGGATTTTTATCCCTACAATGCTGTTGTTATTATTTCTGTGGTTTCAAATGAAAATGTTTTTTTATTTGCCATTGCATTTTTGTTAACTGTGTGTAAGAGATTGAATCCACAGTCTGGACACTGTGTCATTGAAAAAAGTACTGCTAATGTTATGGCACAGACAACTTGCTTCCTCTGTTTTGTTTGATATTCTTACAACTTAATGTCATTTTTCACTTTTATGAACATTTCTAAATGTATTAAAATAATGCGGCCACATTTCTCTCCTTTTCCTTATTCTATGTTACAGCTGAAAATAATGCCACCAGTATGCTCTCCCAGCAGGTGTTTCTCACTTGAACTGTACTTTTCTGCTTGGCACTTGTTCTCCTCTGAGGCACATTAACTTTCCAATAAATGCTAATCTGAGGTGGATACATCTTTGCTACATACCTCGCTTTTCAAGCTACGTGTGACTATTCTTTTGCTGTTGCATTCAACGTCCTGATCCACGTAATTTTTTATCACACCTCTTTGCTTTATCACACCTCTTTGTTTTATCACCTGCCTAGTGCAAATCTCATTCACTCCTCAGATGTCACATATAGCCAATAGTTTTCCCAAAGTCAAATTACATTTTTCCTGTAGTTATTTATTTTGAGCTTAATCATATAGACAACCATTCCCTTGGCTTGCCAAGCCTGTCAATGAATGCAGTGTTCTCTTATGAGCAGTACAGAGGTAACATATTCCTCAGAAGTTTCATCCAAGAGTGTCTCTCTATGAAACTATTTTTTCCACATCCTGACATCACAAGTCCCAAGTAACCTGCCTAAAGTTTGCTTTCTACAGAAATCCTCAAATATTTTTTCTCTGGGACTCAACTTTGCATTTGCATCAGGCCCTGCAAGGAGAAATTTGGTTAACCTTATACACCAGACTCATTCTCTGCAGTGTTGCTAGTATTTAGTTCCATCAGCTGATTGCTTCTGATCAGTCTGAATATAAGACATGCCAGCATTGCCTGTCTTGCAAAGAAATGAGGACCCACAGAGGAAAAAGTAAACAGGACCCGATTAAGACTCTTCTAAAGCATGTGCTAATCTCAGAAGTTCAGCTAAGCAAGAAACTTATATTTAATTCCCTCACACCTATTTCGAAGGCATAGATCATTACTGACCTCACTATTCATGACACTGTACAAATAGTACATAGCTGACAGATTGGGCACATTTATTAGATAATTGTAATATAAATATTTATTCTGAGGTCCTACTCATTTTCCAGTCCTGGTGAAAATTTCTTGCCTTTTGATCTGCTTATGTAATGCAGTCAGTGAAAGGAAATATTTTAAGTCTAGCTTTCATAATGAATACAAGTACAATAACCTGTTTTTCTTGCTAAAAAAAATACTACAAACAACACGACTAAACACAATAAAATAAATCTATTTTAAATTTCTTAACTTTCTAGTATTTTATTTTCAAATTCTTCATTCTAGCTATGACTCTTTCATAGACTGGAGATACTGTGGAGATTAATTATATCCACCACTTCCAACTTTTCCTTTCAACATACATGTTCCATGCATATTGCTTAATTTTCAGGAAACGTAAAGCTGCATAAACTGGTTCTAAAAAGATATTTGGGACATAGAAGTTTCACACAGTTAGAAGTTTTGTGTGATTAATATATCATGAGTAACAGATTTCATAATCTTTCAAGAGTATCACATTCAAAATATGAAAGTGTCTGTAAATAACAATGGATTAAAATTTCTTTTTGCTCTTCAATGTCTTGCTTATTTTTGTTTTACTTCTTCATGCTACCATTTAAATGAAACTTACTCTGAAAATGATTACATCACTATGAGGAAAAAATTTAGTTTTAAATTTAGTTAACAAGACTGTAACTCAGACTCTAGAGCCACATAATTGCTGTCTGTTCAGTATTAACTGAAGCCAAATGTTTGACTATATATACACAATTCCACCTGACCTCTTCTTACAAAAAAAGCACCCCATTACCACCTTTCAGAGTTCTCTTGAACACTTTTCCTCATACTTCAAGTAGGTTTTACTATCTGAATCCAATTCTCTACCATGAACTTTGGCAAGTTGGTGTAATAAAATTCTCCCTGCTTGGGACTGTTTTCTCTTAAGAGTACTAAAATTGCATGTTTACTCTTGACAAAACTCTACTAGAAAAGTCAGAATAAAAAGGGATAGGGTACTGGTGCAGATTATAACAAACATGAAACTGTCATTTGCAGACTCTAGCAAATTTACAAGGAGGGATGCACTTTTTTTGCCAGTTTAGATAAAATGCAAGATTTACATTTAGGAAAATACACAAGGACCTCTAGTAGGACTAAGAAGGTATTATAAGTGCACTGGCAGTATTACAATTCACACTTATCAGCTCAATTCAGAGAATATTCTCTCAGGAAGGGTACTATTCTCCATTTGCCCCTGGTCAAACAAACTCTATTGTTTTAGTCTCAAATTTCCATCTGGCAAGCTGTCCCTCATGAATAATAATTCCTATTAGGATTAGCTGACTCAATGTTTAATTCAGTCTCCTGTTTATTCCACCTTGCCATCAGTGCCTCGCTATCTGCCCTTACGCTTCTCCAGCTTCATCTCTCCATATTTTGTCTTTTGCTCCTGATAGAGTCTCACCATCATGTTATCTTTATGTGGCTTTGCTAGGGACATAAACAGGGTAGTTCATCTTCTTAGAATCTGTTAGAATATCCCATCATTCTGCCATGGAGTTGAGGTAAAACAGTATACAAATGAGATTTTGGGGAAATGATGCGAACAAGAGACTTTTGTCAAAGACCTGTAATTCCAATTCTTTAAATAAGTATGTGTGTGGTCTGGACTTGCTTAAGCGACTGCAACTACAGTTATAAATGGAAATTCAAGTAATACATACTTAGCTTCATTAAAGGTGTCAGTTACTGCAACAATAACATAAAATCCAGACGTTACTTGCAGGTTGACATGCAAGTAACACTGAACTGAAAAAAATAGGACTAAACACTGCAGAAATTTGAAACTTGGTTACTTTTAATTCAGTGACAACTTGGTTTGTTTAGCCCAGGAAGAAGGGGAACACAATCTGCCATGAATTTTTCCTGTAAGAACATTTTTCAATTTTATTCCAAACACTTGGGGTTTGAAATCAATAAAACCTAGAAAGTCATGTGACCCTTCCAGAAACTCTCACCTTGAAACATAAAACTGAAGTATATTTCTTCATGTTTTTTCCAAGTTCTGGAAGTCTGTGTTAGATTAATTTTGAAGGAAATCTGAGGTGACCTTCACTTTTACTCAGCTTTTCCATCTGATAAGTCAAGACAAGTTCAGGTTATAAAAAGAACAAGCTTTATAGTTTGATTAAGTCAGGTTTTCTTGTGATAAAAACGCACCACACTATTTGTAGGATCTAATCAATGAGAACTACATGCCAGAATGAACTACATGGATATTGCTTGTCAGATTACATTGACAAATCAATCTGTACTTTCCGTTATCTAATTAGTGGTATCAGGACCTCGCACTGACATTCATATTCACTTCTACAAATTCAAACCATAATTTACCAGTTATTTGTCAAAGCAATTGTGTGAGCTTGGTTTAATTGTCTGCATTTGTCTGTATAGTTTAAACGGAGCCATAGGTCAAAGACACTTTGTAATGCCTTAAAGCAAAAATACTCTTACTGATGTTCAGAAAAGAAATCGTCTTCATAACTGAACAGGAGCCAGCAGTATGCAGGGTACATGGCATTTCAACAGGGAATTGCCAACTGTTCCCACTTATCTACTAGTACTGCCAGCTTCTCACACATGCTGTCCTAGAACAAATGCCTGGGTTATTTTATTTTCTTCCAGATGCCTGCCTGGTCCACACATCCCTATCCAAGCATGTCTGAAAAGTGACACATGTTGAATCTCATTCACAAAAGACCTTCTACACTTGTACTGGAACACCTCACTGATCACGGTTTTTCATTTCTAATTATCATTCTGCTCTCCAGGGGATCCTGCTGTTATATTTCAGACCTGGTTTATATCACTATAGTCATAATCAAAATTATTGCTTCAGTCTGAGAATTTAAAGCATTTGTTAAACATAGCCATGAGTCCATGAAAGCTGGATTCTCCGTATCGTCTTTCAGGTGTAGAATCTGAAAACCTATTTCAGTAACAGTCTCAATGCCAACACACACATCATAAAATCTTTCTGCTTACTACTAGCAGCAGTGGTTTTAGGAAGTGATCTTCCTGCCATCAAATTAATAAATGAAAGTATTTTCAGCTCTAGTGATCAATGGTGATCCAGGTTCCTAAATAACAAATGTACTGGTTTTTTGGACTTAACTAGGGGAGAGACAGTGAGACTGCAAGTGAGCAGGAGAGAGCCAGAGAGATGACCTGCTTTTTTTATTTGTGGGCTATTAGGGCAAGAGGCTAGTACAAAGGGTATGACATGAAAATTAGGTGGAGAGAGTTTAGTTCCTGGCTCAGACTGGTACTTTTTTAAACCTTGGGAAACTTTAAGCCTCAGATCCTGTTCTGAATTCCCATGTCCTAATGTGGAGCTGGAAGGACAAATTGCTCTGAGGTAAGACAGGACCATGTGGGAACTGGTATGGAAAAGCTCCATCTTTTAAAATATGGTAACACTTGAAATAATATAAACAATTGGTCCTTGGTAAACAACCACAAAGGCAAACAATGAGGCAAATATATTTATTCCCCAATGTGACATTCAGGATGTATAGTGCTTGTCTCAAACAATCCAAGAAATAAGTGATGTACTTAGGCACTCAGGATATCTGTTGTCTGTCTTGAGACATGTAAGAGTTAAACAAGATTTGCTGATGGACTAAAGAGATGCCTCAGCAACCCACCAACCTCTCCTTAGCTGTGAACAGTCCTGAAAAATCCTGGACTGCTGCTGGAGAAAGTGAGATTGATGAGGGTCAGGAGAGCTCGAGCCCAGGGGTTGACAGTGATGGATGGACGGAGTCCTCCCTGGACACCAGCTGTGGACAGAAGAGAAAGGAAGAAGAAGCAGGAAGGAAGTTGTCTTCTGTGATCTCTGACCTTCCTCTGAGCTTACATAGATACATGGAATGGAATATCTCTGGCCAATTTTGCTGTCTGTCTAACTCAGCCTCCTACAGGGGGGTCATAGATCTCCCCATAAAGTCTGAACAGGCAGAGTGAAGGTACGACCTTGAAGACCCAGCAGTTACAAAAACATTCCACCATTATCGGTCTTAATTAGAACACTCTGCTACTAGTTAAAAGAAAGCTTACTGGAGGAAAAAAAAAAAACAGTAAAAGGAAAATTGGCTTCATCCTGGCTCAAACCAGGACAGATGCCATTTGCATTCAGCAGATTTTTAACAAAGAGAAAAAGGGATTTACATTTCACATCCCTGTTGTGCTCTAACATTGCAGAGGTTTCAGACAAAGGGAGAATATGTATTATTGAAAAATTACATACTTCTGGGTCAAAGTCAATGTTTTACACTTGACAGGTGATCCAGGATAGCCCACTCATACTAATGTTGTAAGATAGTGAAACGTTCTCCTGTGGTATACAAGACATCAGCTGCATAAGGCAAGGAGATGAAAAACAGGATCAAATTACAAGATCTGGGGGAATCTCCATAGAAAACAGACAAGTATTACATTCTCTTAGCAATATAGTAACTGACATTCTGCACCAAGTTGCTGAAGCAATATTCAAGTGTATGCCCTGGACTGAACATTTAAATTCTTGAAGCATAAAGTAAAAATGACAGTAGGTGCTTTGATCATCTTTTGCCCCATGCATGTACTACAGAGAAGTTTGACCAAGTGATCAGTGTCAAACCGATAATAATTTGACAGCCTATAAAATACAGGGAAGCTGTCAATTGATCTTACGTGCTCCTTGTATTTCTACCTATTTACACAATGGTTACAGGTTCTCTTATTTACACAAAAGATACAGATTCTCTTAGTGTGGAGAACAACACTTAGTCACTACCTTTTTCCTGAACATGTGGGAGGTAGTCAGGGACCTGAGAACACCTCAGAATGAAAAGTGACATGGACACCTCAGGGGAAGTGTTTAAGGCAAAGGTCATAGCAAGCTCTCTGTTGAACTCTATGATTTTTGTTATATAGTCTAAGTAATATAGAGATACCATTCCGTTATTATTGATGACATGGATGGTGGGATTGAGTGTATCCTGCACATTTGCTGATGATACCAAGCTGTGTGGAGTGGTTGACACTCAATAGGGAAGGGATGCCATCCAGAGGGACCTTTACAGGCTGACGAGGTGGACTAGTGCCAACCTCATGGAGTTCAACAAGGCCAAGTGTAAGGTCCTGCACCTGGATTGGTGCAACCCCAGGCACAAATACAGGCTGGGGGGAGAATGGCTGGAGAGCAGTACTGTGAAGGACCTTGGGGTGGTAGTAGATGAGAAGCTTGACATGAGCCACCAGTGTGTGCTCGCAGCCCAGAGAGCCAGCTGCATCCAGGGTTGCATCAAAAGAAGTGTGGCCAGCAGGGCCAGGGAGGTGATTTTGCCCCTCTGCTCTGGTGAAGCCACACCTGGAATACTGTGTACATCTCTGGAGCCCTCATCACAGGAAAGACATGGAGCTGTTGCAGAGGGTGCAGAGAAGGGCCATGAAGATGATGCTAAAAGGGCTGGAGCACCTCTGCTATGAAAACAGGCTGAGAGAGTTGGGGCTGTTCAGCCTGGAGAAGGGAAGGCTCCGGGGAGACCTTATAGTGGCTTTCCAGTACCTGAAGGAGACCTACAGAAAAGCTGGGGAGGGACTTTTCACCAGAGAGGGCAGTGATAGGACATGGGGTAATGGTCTTCATAGAATCATAGAATCCTAGGGGTTGGAAGGAACCTCGAAAGATCATCTAGTCCAACCCCCCCTGCCAGAGCAGGGTCACCTAGAGTACATCACATAGGAACGCATCCAGGTGGGTTTTGAATGTCTCCAGTGAAGGAGACTCCACAACCTCCCTGGGCAGCCTGTTCCAGTGCTCTGTCACTCTCACAGTAAAAAAATTTTTTTCGGATATTCACCTTGAACCTCCTATGCTCCAATTTACACCCATTACCCCTTGTCCTATCACTGGTCATCACTGAGAAAAGTCTAACTCCATCTCCCTGACACTCACCCCTTACATATTTGTAAACATTGATGAGGTCACCCCTCAGCCTCCTCTTCTCCAAGCTAAAGAGACCCAGCTCCCTCAACCTTTCCTCATAAGGGAGATGTTCCACTCCCTTAATCATCTTAGTAGCTCTGCGCTGGACTCTTCCAAGCACTTCCCTGTCCTTCTTGAACTGAGGGGCCCAGAACTGGACACAATACTCCAGATGCGGCCTCACCAATGCAGAATAGAGGGGGAGGAGAACCTCCCTTGACCTACTAACCACACCCTTTCTAATGCACCCCAGGATGCCATTGGCCTTCTTGGCCACAAGGGCACATTGCTGGCTCATGGTCATCCTCCTGTCTACCAGGACCCCCAGGTCTCTTTCACCTATACTACTCTCCAGCAGGTCAGCCCCCAACCTATACTGGGACGTCGTGTTGTTCTTCCCCAAATGCAAAACTCTACACTTCCCCTTGTCGAATTTCACATGTTTCTCCCCGCCCAACTCTCCAGCCTATCTAAGTCTCTCTGAACGGCAGCACAGCCTTCTGGTGTGTCAGCCACTCCTCCCAGCTTGGTGTCATCAGCAAACTTGCTGAGGGTACATTCTATACCCTCATCCAGGTCGTTGATGAAGATGTTGAACAACACTGGTCCCAGTACCGACCCCTGAGGGACTCCACTAGTCACACACCTCCAACCAGATTCTGCCCCATTGACTACAACTCTCTGACTCCTTCCCATCAACCAGTTCCTAATCCACCTCACTACCTGATCACCAAACCCATACCTGATCAACTTATCTACAAGGATGCTGTGGGAGACGGTGTCAAATGCCTTACTGAAATCAAGGTATACCACATCTACCCCTCTACCATCATCTATCCACCTAGTAATTTCCTCATAGAAGGCTATGAGGTTAGTCAAACATGATTTACCCTTGATAAAACCATGCTGACTGCTCTTGAGGAGCCCCATCTCCTTGATATGCCTAGAGATAGAGACAAGAATAAGTTGTTCCATCACCTTTCCAGGGATGGAGGTGAGGCTGACCAGTCTATACTTACCCAGGTCCTCCTTCTTGCCCTTCTTGTAGACTGGAGTGACATTTGCTATCCTCCAGTCCTCAGGCACCTCTCCTGTTACCCATGACTTACCGAAGATGATGGAGAGTGGCCTAGCAATGACCTCCGCCAGCTCCCTCAGCACCCTTGGATGCATTCCATCCGGACCCATCGATTTATGGATGTCCAGATTACTCAACTGATCCCTAACCCAATCCTCATCTACTATGTCCTCACCTATCTTGACTACTTCTGGGGTTATATGAATCTGGGGCTCATGGGGAAATCCTGCAGGAGTAAAGACAGAGGCAAAGAAGTTGTTCAGCACCTCTGCCTTCTTTATATCCTCTGTCACCAGGGCTCCCACCTCATTCCTCAGTGGGCCAATATTGCCTCTAGTGTTAGTTTTGTTAGCTATGTATTTGAAAAAGCTCTTTCTATTATCCTTAACCTGACTTGCAAGGTTAAGTTCCAAGGAGGCCTTAGCTTTCCTAATTGCCTCCCTACATTCTCTGACAACATTCCTATATTCCTCCCAAGTGACCAGCCCCTCCTTCCATGATCTGTAGATTTTCCTTTTCCACTTAGTTTGCCCAGCAGTTCCTTTTTTAACCATGCTGGTCTCCTAGCTCCCTTACTAGATTTTCTAACCCTTGGGATGCTCTGATCCTGTGCTTGCAAGAAGTGGTCCTTGAATGTTGACCAGCTATCTTGAGCCCCTTTATCTTCCAGCACCCTGTCCAATGGGATTTCCCTTAACAGTTGATTGAGGAGGCCAAAGTTCGCCCTGTGGAAGTCCAGGGTTCTGGTCCTACTGGGTATTCTGTTCCTTCCACACAGGATCCTGAACTCCATCATCTTGTGATTACTGCAGCCAAGGCTGCCACTGACCACCACTGCTTCAACAAGGCCCTCCTTGTTGGTTAGTACAAGATCCAGCAGCGCTCCTCTTCTAGTCGGCTTGTCCACCATTTGCATTAAGAAGTTGTCATCAATGCACTGGAGGAACCTCCTAGACTGTGAAAGGCTGGCTGTGTGAGTCTTCCAGCAGATATCGGGGTAGTTAAAATCTCCCATGAGGACTAGGGACTGCAGTTGTGAGGCTACTGTCAGCTGCCTGTAGAAAGCCTCATCAACCTCCTTGCCTTGGTCAGGAGGTCTGTAGTAGACCCCCAAAACTGTATCACCCAACTGTATCACAGTCTTAAACTGAAAAAGGGTAGATTTAGGTTAGATATTAGGAATAAATTCTTAACCATGAGGGTAGTAAGGTGCTGGAATAGGTTGCCTGGAGAGTTTGTGGAAGCCCCCTCCTTGGAGGTATTTATGGAGAGGTTGGATGAGTCTTTGTGCAGCCTGGTCTAGTGTGAGGTGTCCCTGCTATGAGCAGGGATGTTGGAACCTGATGATCTTTAAGGTCCCTTCCAACCTTAATCATTCTATGATTCTTTCTGTAGTATTTTTTAAAGCAGTCAAATATGGATCACTGCTGTGAGTGAAAATGATATTCACAGTACAAGTGACAAGTCTTACTTTTCCCCTCTCCATACAAAAGCTTTGTATTTGTTCTCTCTTCCAACTTGATTTGCTTGGTGTAAAAATTATCCAACAAATTTTGTTGTTGTATGTGCAAAAAAAACTTATCAAGATTGATAAACTGAGAAGTGTTCAGTGATTTAAAATTAAAATCCTTGTTCTGAATGCAGTGCAATTTGGCAAGATGTCAGCTGATGTCCATTTCTCCATCTGAACTTTGACACTGATGACTAGCTCTTGCAGGTCCTCAAAATAGCCATGACACAAACATTTGATGTTGTTTTTAGAAATAAACTCATAAATCTACAACATTGCCACTTAATTAATCTTTTTTTGTTATTTATACAAATGCTAAAAAATAATTTTTGTTTCTGTTGAAAGCTTCTCAAAATCAATTAATAAAATTTTCTTTGTACCCATGCAGCTACTTTTATTTAAAGTTGAAGTAGCAGATGCAAAATCAGAAAAAAAACTTTTCTTATATCTATCATAAAAACATTGAAAATAGGAAAACAATTACTATAATTAGATAAGAAGCACAAAGCAAACAGAAGGTAAGAGAAAAAATATTATATTTTCTCTTTCTATTTGCATTTTTAGTTTAGTTTTACCCAGAGACACAACCAATAAAAAACTGTCTCATCTGGCACATTAGGATGCTTTGTACAGCCATCCATCTGGTCTCTGAGGAAAAGAGAACAAGTTAGTTTTCCATATTTGGATTAAGTTATTTTTTATAACCTAGTTAATCTTGGGAGTTGCCTAGCTTTTTTTTTTTTTTTTTTTTTTTTTTTTTTTTTTAGCAAGTCTGAGAAACTATCGTTCCCAATTTCTAAATTAAAATTAAAATAATCAGTCACTGTTTTGCTGTGGCTCCCAGGTCCAGACTGTCTATCACTAGGCTGAGACAACATCCCATCCAGGATGCACGGAATGATCATTACCGGAGTACTGGGAATGTGCCACACAGATAAGTCTACACACTAACCTAGTTGTAACCTATTCATCATCACTCATTCAATGGTAAAGCATGGGTCAAAAATTGTATTAGTAGATATAGTTAGACATGAAACTTACAAAAATTACATACAAAAATTTCTGATGTTAACTATGTAATCTGCATAAGGGACCTCATTTACACAAAAACAACAGTGAAGTTCAAAGTTGCACATATGCTTCTTGACCTTATTTGTGTTTTAAAAAAAATTGGTTTATTTCCTATTTCTTTTCTGCTCTGTTTAATACAGTCCTAATTTTTATATAGAAAAAATACTCATTAACATATGCAATGAAATAATGTGAATTATTCTTTCAAATATTTGAGTTGTATTCTTTGCTCAACTTCTTCAGATAAAAACTGATGTGTGTGATTTTTTTCTGCATGCATAATTAGCCATTTGCCCAATTATATATGACATTTACTCATAAAAAGCCTTCTGTGCAAAAAAGTCTAAATAAGGAATGATTGCAAACTAAACATGTGGAAGGACAAATGTTTTTGTGTGCACTGAAATGAAGGAATTTGTCATTATATTAGTCACAGCTTCTTCATGATGTTAAAAGAACACAGTGTTGAGGAGATTATTTTTGTTACTGAGTCACACCCCATGTTATTGCAGAGAGCTGGACCACCTAATCCATTCTACAGGCTGATGAAGAAATGGGCTAGGGTCTCTCTTGTACCTAAGCTTTATGACTCCTTATTCCTACTGCAGAAGGCACAGTAATTTTGTGATCGTATGACCAGAGGAAAGAAATAGACATCACTTATTTCAGTTGACCTTAAAAAAAGAGTGGATGAGGGAACAGGGGGTGTTTAGCCTGGAGAAAAGGAGGCTGAGGGAAGACCTTCTTGCTCTCTACACCTACCTGAAAGGAGGTTGGAGACAGTGGATTCAGTCTTTTCTCCCAAGAAACAAAGCATAGGACAAGAGGAAATGGCCTCAAGTTATGCCAAGGGATATTTAGATTGGATATTAGGAACCATTTCTTCCCCAAAAGGGTTATGAAACACCAGAATAGGCTGCCCAGGGCAGTGGTAGAGTCACCAACGCTGGAGGGCTTTACAAGACTTGTAGACTTGGAGTTGAGGGTCATGGTTTAGTAATGGCCTTGGAAGTGCTGGGTTAACGGTTGGACTGGATGATCTTCAAGGTCTTTTCCAAAACAAATCCATCATTCTCTGACTCTGTGCCAAGGCCACAGGCAGGTGCAGCCAGAGCTGCTGGATGCAGACAGGCCTGAGCTTTGCAGAGGCTGCTGGCAGTGGGAGAAGTGGGAGCTGTTGGCTTGAGCCAGCTGTGACCTCAGTGCAGGGAGGGACAGGCTGCCCTGTGCCAGTCCCAG
The DNA here is from genome assembly GCF_020740795.1 of Apus apus. Taxonomy (NCBI): domain Eukaryota; kingdom Metazoa; phylum Chordata; class Aves; order Apodiformes; family Apodidae; genus Apus; species Apus apus. The sequence continues at coordinate 17,055,267 of NC_067284.1, read as the reverse complement.
CTGGTCACAGCCATCCCAGCTGGTCCTGGGCATGATACAGGGCTCTGTGATGCAGGGTCTGTTGCCCAGATAGCATCTCACAGTGGTCTTTATGGTGACCATGGAGGTATATAAGGACCCCGAGTCCTGGGCTGCCCACTTCCAGGAGACAGCCTCCCTCAGGAAGCAGCATATCCCCGGGATGCCTGTGGCACACAGATGGCAGAAGATGTCCAAGATATGCTCATGGAGAAGCAGGCGAAGGCCCACTCCCAGCCCACCAAAGGGCTGCTGAGCATGCAGAAGAGGCAGCAGGTGTGGCAGGGGGCAGAAGGGAGAGACCAGTGGTGGGACCAGGCTGCATGGCACTGCCTTGGTTCTGGGGTTGGGCAGTGGCCACAGGCTGCAGGAGGTCCAGCCTTCTCCCCCGCCAGCTCTGGGAGCAGTGTGGCAGCCACCCGCAGGGCTGATTGCTGCCTTGGGGACATCCAGGGAAGCCTGGCCACAGGAACCCTTCCAGATGGGCCAAGGGCCACTCTCACGCCACCTCTCCCCTTGGTCTCTCTTGCAGTTGGACAGCCTGGCACATCTGCCCTGCAGCAGGGTGACACCAGAGAAGGCAGCCCATCAGCCAGCCCTGCTGCCTCTCCCCAGGCAGGCAGCAGCACCTGGGCATGCACCTGCAGCCTCTGCCACATCTGTGAAGGGGACAGCCCAGTGTGTTGTCATGGAGGCCCTGGGCAAGGTTGGCACTGAGCACTGGGAACCGAACCAGCTGTCAGTGGCCCAGCAGGAACAGACACACAACATGGCTGTGGTGTTGAGGGCTAGAGCAGACAAGGTCCAGGCCACTGACAGTGGCCAGGCACCTGCAGCTAATACTGTACCTGTTCCCCATGGATGTGGTGAGACCCATGCTGCTGGCTGGATCCATGCACCAGCTTCTTCAAGCAAGGATGCAGGACCAGGATGCCAGGACAGAACCCAAGCAACTGGTGCTGGCAAGGCGCATCAATGGCTGCCTCAACATCAGGTTGCTCTGCGACCACAGCGAGGCTGTTGGAGATCATCTGGCCACCCTGTCCATGGAGACAGAGCCTTTGACTGAGCAGGAGAGGAGCTGCCTGGTCCAGCTGAGCAAAGCCACTCTGCAACAGCAGCAGGGTGACCTAGAGCAGAGGCAGCTCCAGCATCAGGAGGGTGAGGAGCAGCATTTCTCCCTGATGCATTCAGAGCAGCTCCCTGTCAGACCCAGTAAGATGAGTGCCAAGGAAAAGCATGGGAAAGGATGGGAGAGGGGGCTGAGCCTCCCTCTGCCTGGAGCCCAGCTGCTGCACTGCACAGCTGCAGCCCCATTTTCTGACCCAGCAGCTGCTGCTAGCAGGTCTCCAGCAGGCATTTGCCAGTGTCAGCCAGGCTACCTTTGCTAATCCCCCTCTCTCCTTTCAGATCTGCATGGAGAAGTAATATTATTATGTAACAGAGGCAACCCACGTGGAACTCCTTGAAGGACATGCTGGAGCTGGAAGCCCAAGTCCACAGCAAGCAAGAAGTGGGGGCAGCAGGGGAGACAGTCCTGCCAGTGCCAAAGGACAAACAAGAGGCCTTGGCCCAGGAGGAGGAGTGGGATGACAACAGCCGCAAAGAGCTGTCTTCCCAAGGGGAAGAGGTCGGAAGCTGGGTCAGCCCCTTGGTCCCAGAGCTCTTACAAGACCCCCACGCTGGCCCCCAGGATGGACTCGGCAGCATGGGCACAGATGTGGCAGGAGAGGAAGCTGTCAATCTGCAGAACACATCTCCTGCCCTACGGGGGCTTCTGGAGGCTGAGCCGGAAGCTCCCAGCCTGGCTGGAGTTCCCAAGGAAGAGGGGCACTGTGCACCCCTAAGTCCTGTGGCACAGGAGGAGGCAAAGGCACCGGCTTCTCCTGACTGCAGTGAGCAGGACCAGGCAGCACAGACAGACAGCCAGGAACCTGCCCTGCACAGCCCCATGGACGACGTCCCTGTTCTGCTGGAGAACAACCAGTCCATCGTTAGCAGGGTCATGCGCAGGGCTGTGCCTGTGACCGAGCGACCCAGCCAGCAGCTGAAGGAACAGCAGGGCCTGGCACAAAGCATAGATGAGGCAGCAGCAAGTACACCTGCAGCACCTCAGGACACACAGTGGCCCATCCAGCACTCCAGCCCAAAGGACATGGTGCTGCCACCCACTTCTCAGCCCTGCATGCACTCCGAGCCCAATAAAATGTCAGCATTTCCCCCCAGGGTTTGTTTGTGCCTGCTCCCTCTCGGGAGAAAGACAGATGCAGGCAAGGCCCACAGCAGCAGGCAGAGCTGGAGAGGTAAGGCCAAGCAGAGCCTGTGCACTTGTGTCCCTGTGCTCAGCACTGGTAAGAACACACCTCAAGTACTGTGTTCAGTTAAGAGCCCTTCACCACAGAAAACGCAGTGAGCACATCCAAAGAAGATCAACAAAGGTCATGAATGTTTTGGAGTATATGCCTTATGAGGAGCAGCTGAGGGAGCTGAGGTTGTTTAGCCTAGAGAAAAGAAAGTTCAGGGGAGATGGTCTCTACAACTACCTTAAAGAAGGTTGTAAAGAGGTGGGGAGTGGTCTGTTCAATAATTTTATAAGTGATAGAACAAGAAGTAATGGCCTCAAGTTGCAGTAGGGGAGGTTTAGGTTGGCTGTTAGAAAGAATTACTTCACCAAAAGTGTTATCAGGCATTGGAACAGGCTGCCCAGGGCAGTAGGTGGTACAAGGCAGTCACCATTCCTGGAGATATTTAAGAGTCTTATAGACATAGTACTTAGGGATATGGTTTAGTTAAGGACTTGTCAGTGTTAGGTTAACAGTTGGACTTGATGATTTCGAAGGTCTTTTCCAATCAAGGTGATTATGTGATTCTGTGATTTCATGACTCATTCAACACTTCACAACTTGGAGATCCCAGCATCTAAAGGGGGAAGTAAGATTTCTTTATTGTCTTAGCTCTAACAATAGCATTTTAAATGATTCTTCACAGAATCTGAACAACTTTTTCACTGATAACAGATCAGCATCTCCTGGTGTGAGACCACTGACACAGAAGAGTGGTGTTCAGAATACCAGTGCAATGGAGCTTCAGAGAAGGGAATGGTGACGAGGCATACTGATGGAGTAACTATGAAAGGAAATAATGACATGAGGTGGTGAGTAGGTCAAAAAGACAAAACTTCAGTAAATCTTCTGTGATCACCATAAACATGAAGTAACTTGTCAAACTAAGGCCACACCTGGAGTATGGCATCCAGTTTTGGCACCTAAATTCAAGAAAGATATCGAGGTGCTGGAGCGAGTACAGAGGAGGGCAACAAAGCTGGTGAAGGGCCTAGGGAAAACATTTTATGAAAAATGCTTGAAGGAGATAGGAATGTTTGGTTTGAGAAAGAGGAGGCTTAGGGGTGACCTCATCAGTCTCTACAACTACCTGAAAGGTCACTGTAGAGAGGTTGGTCCTGGTCTCTTTTCACAGGTAATTAGTGACAGATCAAGAGGGAATGGCTTCAAGCTGCAACAGGGGAGGTTTAGACTGGACATTAGGACCAATTTTTTCACAGAAAGAGTGGTCAGACACTGGAACAGGCTGCCCAGGGAGGTGGTTGAGTCCCCATCGCTGGATGTATTTAAGGGTCATTTGGATGTGGTGTTGATGCTGATGGTTTAGGGGAGAACTTTGTAGAGTAGAGATGGTGGTTGGACTCAGTGATCCCCAGGGTCTTTTCCAACCTGAATAGTTCTATGATTCTATGATAATGGGATTATGTGTGGCTTCCAGTCCAATGCAATAACAAATATGCTGCGAGATACTTTAGCACTTCTCAAACTGCTTTAGCAACTGATTTTAAGATTTGTGTTACTGTAGCTAGCCTGCAGTGAACCTGAGCTTTGTCAATGTAAGGCTTGGATGCTGTAATACACTAATGGAGGCAAGAAGCTAAAAAATCCTTTTGAATGGGAGAGCTGAATCAATACTTCAGATTAAAAAAAGGATGCAAAGGGAGGATGTATTAAGAAAGGACATCACACTTGAAATGGGTATTTTCAAGGAGGGTGGAAAATTCTAAGGTCACGAAGAAGGAAACACAAGAGGCAACATTATTCAGTAAATACTCATGGAAGTAAAGATTCTAAGGTGTTGGGTAAGAAGAAGAACAGAGGAGACAGGACAACTGGAAATTGTACTAATAAGGAAGAAATAGCCTATACTTTCACCAATATGACATTCAAGATTTGGAGTACAAGAAGAAGAGAGGCTTCCCTCTCTTCTCACTCATAGGTGTGAGCTATGTGGGCACTATCAGAAAGAGTGACACAGGTCGTTTTTCTATTACAAAAAGCTCCAAATCTCATGTTATCCACATGGTAACAAAAGTTACAGAGTCTTCATGTTTTACTATGAAATCATCACAGAATCACAGAATTCTGGATGCAGTCCTATGTAATGTGCTCTAGGCCATCCTGCTTTAGTGGGGGAGTTGGACTAGGTGATCTCTAGAGATCCCTTCCAACTCTGATAATTCTGTGATTCTGAGAAATCATCACTTACAGATTTTCTGGTTGCTGAAAAAAGTGAAGTCCAGGTGTACCACCTGGTTTTCAATGAAATGCAGTTGTTAAGCATAGTTTTCCCCAGGAAGTTTGCCAAAAGCACAGAAAATTCTAGGAATTTTCTCAGTGTCCCATAGACAGCAGTAGATCCACTTCATGTTTTAGTGTAGAGTCCAAGTTCATGGAAATTCCTGGAAATGTATGAGGAACATATTTTGCCCCAGGTTCTTGTGTTTTCCAGCCCATTCTGGTCTATTCCTTAGCTTTATTTTACTAAAAACCCAGCGCATTAACATACGATATAGCTTCATCAAGATACTATGAAAATTAGTAAAACGATGTTTTTAATTAGACAAAATTTTTTAGCTTCAGCCATTGGGCTCATTCTTCCTGTTTTGAATAAGTAAACTGCAAACAAAATAAGCATTTAATTAAAGCATAACAATCAGTATGTTAATCCTTTCATTTTGTGTTTCAACTTATAATCCATTAATTTCCAGAACAGAGCAACTGAAAAGAATAAATACCTGAATGCCGTCGGCGAGGGAAGCAAGCAGTCCAGAATCAATGTGATTGATAAAGCAAGCTTCGATTTATTGAATACACAGTGTTACTTTTATACCCTTTTCCAAACCTACATGTAGTGAATTCATTGGATAGTAACCACGCATAGTGAATTCATTGGATAGTAACTACTTGTAGTGATTTCACTGGACGGCAACTACTTGCAGTGATTTTACTGGATAGTAACACACATCTGAGTTCCAGGGTTCTTCCTTGTTTTCTATCATTCTACTTCTCTACCTTGTCCTTGAGTTAGTTTAAGCTAACAGAGATTGTTTATACTTGTGTTAGGCTAAAAAAAGAGATTGCTTGTACAGCTGCTATTTGGGCTACACTCTCAAGGCCTCTCGAGGAGACAGCAGGGGCCCATGGCCCTGCTGCTCAAGCCATTCTGCAACACCTGAACATCTTCTATAAACAGTTTTGCTAAAGAGGATGTAAAAAGAAATACATATTTAGGTAATAGGTCTAGAAATCAAAAACTCTTGTCCCCATTTCTAGCTGTATGTCTCCTTTCTAACTAGCAAATTATCTGTGTTTCAGTTTTCTTGCCTGCTGCTGGTGATCATAAATAATTTTATCACATTTTTATGAGAGTTATAACAGTGATGGAGAACAGTCTCCATGACATTCAAAAGTGATAATGAGGAAGCTGCAGCAGTTGCTGAGGAGACAGCAGGAACGGACACTTATGAAGAGAAATCCATGCAATCTGATACTGGAATGTCATTGTTCACTGCAAAATGTGCAGAGCAGACACAGCCCTGCCTAGTATCCCCATGTCCTGCCTCTGAACCAGGTCACCTTGCCTCTACTGCCCAGCCCCACGTTTCCCCTCAGCACAATCTGCTAACAAGTGCAACATGCAGCAGGGAGATGAGCTGAAAATCATGCTGCAGCCCTACAATTCACATAGAAATATTGTAACCAAAAAGAATAATTACAATTCTCTTATTATTCAGAGACTTGGGAAGCTGCCTTTTTGCCTGGCACGCAAGTTGATATAAAAGCTGAAACAGAAAAAATAAGCCCAGTTGATGAAAGCTTCTGCTCTCATGTACTAAAATTTTCATTGTCTTGAGCAACCTAACATTCTCCACTGAGTGGAATAATTCCTGGCTTATCTAAGTTAAACTAGAGAAAAAATGGGCGTCGTGAGACTGACTAGCTGTAAATATTTTGTGGATGTATGTTTTAAAGAGGTACATACTCAAAACAAACATCTCCAGATGCTCTTCTTGATACCAAGGAAAGTTAAACTTTGTGATCATTGGTTTAATTTGGGTCACTCATGTGAAAAGAAAATAGAGGATTAATCTTCAACCATATTCTTAGTCATCACAGTTTGTCATATGAATCCAAAAAACAAGCAAAAAAGAACAGGAAATGAAGCAAAGCAAAATCAAAGATAGAAAAGAGATAAATTAAAAATTTGGTCATAACAGAATTGTATGGTATTTCAAATTCTTAGGGTTTGCTGTGTGTTTTGGTTGGGTTTTTTTGGTTTGGTTTGGTTTCTTTGTAGTTTGGGCAGATGTTTTCAGTATGCAACAAATTGTCTCATGATTTGTTTGCAGAAAACAATCACTCTTGTAATGCTTTCCTTTAGAAAGTTACACATAAAGAAGGAAAATATTATAGGGAGGGAAGAGAGGGAAGGGAAGGGTAGAGGAGAATGAGTCACACACCTTGGTCTATTTGCATTCCTAGCATATAAAAACAAATGGAAAAATATCTATATTAGTGCTGGATCACTATTGCTGGACTTGATTATCCTTTTATTTCGGTCTAAATATGCTATCACTTCATACAGAACTCAGAACAAAAACCCCTTAAAACCAGAAGTCTACATTTTAAGACTCCATTTCTGTGGTCTGTCTTGAAATATTTTCCTCTATTTGTTGCATTAAAACCAAAGGATTTTTCAAAATTATATGCTGGACTTTAAAGAAGGAAAATGTATCCAGGAGACAAACAGTGTGAGTTTCATAGCTGTATGTTTAGTTTTGCATTAAAAAGTGCATTTGAGCTGCTAAATGTATTTGAGCTCTCCTGAAAGAATTTCACATGATATAAAATTAGTAAGATACATATTATGTCATAGGTTAATCATGAACTGAACAGTCCTTGCTAGTTCTTTCTCAGACTTATTTTACAGGCTGTTATTTTTTTTTTAACTGTGTGGTTTATGTACATGCAAATCATCAGCAATCAGTGTACACATCTGTAGAGCCATAAATTCCAATATACCTCCAATATGTCAAGGCTTAATGCCAGCAAGGAGATTCTTTACTAGTAGGTGTCTAAAAACAGATTGGAAGGCAAAATGCCTTCCAGAGGACTTCCAGATTGAAAGGCAAAATGCCAGCATGAAAAACAAGTCAATACTTGGTCTTAACATAATTCCCCATCATCCCCACTTCCACTCTTCCTTCTGATGGGTTAACATCTCTCCAGATGGGAATACAATTTAAAAATCCAGCATAACGCTACATATAGACAAATATCTCTGTTTGAGATTAGTTTTGAGATGATCTCATATTGGATACTGTATCAGTTGCCCTTAGAGTTCCAGTGCCGAAATATCCCATTTAGACAATCAAGATAAGCATAAAGAAGCAGGAAAAATCAGGAACATTGTTAAAGAAGTAGATTTCAAACAGAGTGTATTTACACAGTATGAAAAAAAAATACAAACGACAACAACAATGACAACAAAAACACCACAAAAAAAAACACATCAAAAGAAACAACTAGAGTTTTGGACAATAGTCTCAGTTAAGTAAAGTAAAACTAGTCGAGGTTTTTAGTTCCAGAAAACTTTTAGAGTGTCTCAGCTGATTCATGAGGCAACACATGCTTCCACATTACTGTTCTCCCTTCTCTCACCCCTACCTTAGTGAGGTTCTGGGTCTTTCTACCTCACAGAGCACCAGTGATTTCCATTTCAGCCTTTAATTTTTAGGGAAGGGTGAACTGATGAGAGAATTAAGGTTCTCCTTGCTATACTGTAAAGTAACCAACAACCTTGGTGCTACCAGTAGCTGACAGTGGTTATCCCAGCAGGGTATGAGGCAGTCAGCGTTTTACCCATTGATGCTTGACTTTATGCTTGTGGGTTATATCTGTCAGATTTGTGACATTTATACTGGCATATACAGAAAGATACAATGATGAGGAGAATTAGCAAAATGTCTTTGTCACAGGGGTTTTTTTTGCCTTTGCTAGAAGCCTGGAAAGGTTGTGGCTGCAGCAGCAACTGCCATAAGGTAGACTGGAGAGTATATGGCAGTCTTGGAATACCACCAGCATTTGTTTCCCTTCCCATTCTACCATTTCATCTCTATCACTTCCCCCTCTCTTATATTCCCAAAACAGCAGTGTCTTGGCTGAAAGGTGGCAATAGAATTTCAATTTTACTTCCAATGCTGAAAACCTCTGAGCTGCTCTGCTGTCAGGATATCTTTCTGTGGGACTGCCTAGTGGCTACAAGCTAGATGATACTATCTCTTATATTGCTTTTGCCAAACTCAAAATGAAAGCTAAAATAATTCTTTTTGAAGGAATTTACTGCATTAGCAACACTAGGCTGAATTAGGTTGGGATGTGACATTTTTAACTGTAGAAGAGTTCTAAACCCTATAAAACCATAGTAATAATGGAAACAATGAAGTCTACTATAATATGCCAATTCTCTTTGGAACTCATTCTTAAACAGTCTCAGTATTCAGCCATACTGATCCTGCTTGGTTATGCCATTCCAGGAAGGGCTTCTACAAGGAATGTGACTTCTTGATGACTGTTTCAAATTTATTTTTATTTTCTGAGAAGGCTGAGCTAGTGTCTGTTCAGATTAAAATAGCAACCAGAACAGGTTTTACCTACATTTAGACTTACATTTCTGACAACTTAACCCCCTGTAGTTCTGGAGGGTTATTTTAACTGGTTTACTTTAGAGGACTGAGAACAAGGAATTTATTTCAAATCAGTAAATGATAACCTGAAATTGTAACAGGAAGCACACCTATAAGACAGTTTCCTCTGAATGAAAATCTAAATATTATTTGTTTTCTTCTTTAAAAATCCAAGTGCATAAGTTTCCATTTTATGTTCCTGTAACATTGTGTCTCAGTGATTGTGCAGTGATTAGAAGGTAATCTTCCATGTTAGCTTTGCATAAAAACACACAATGGTAATTTTTTAACTTTATTTAACATACAGCATGAAATTACTAAAGAGCCCTCTTAAAAAAAAAAAAAAAAAAAAAGTGTTATAGTTTCAAGTTTTACCATCAGAATTTTAAAAATGCCAAAGTTAGTTTTACTCAATCATCCTTTACTTATTCCTGTTATATATTTATGTGGTGTCTTGTGTCAAGTCTCCATTAATTAAAGATTGCCCAAAGTCTCCTGAGAGCTGTACAGCAGTAAGTTTGTGAGATGAAGCCAGCAGGGTCAAGAAGCCACCGTGAAGATGGAAGAAATGGAAGAAATCCATTACCTGATTTTCTGGATGCCACCACAGGCCAGCATTTCCCTTAAGAGAGTTGCTGTGGTTGAGGGAAAAGGTTTACTGTTTTACAGTGGTCCTCTAAAGGTTTCATTCGACATCTACACCTTTGTGAGTCCTGTTCTAATCCAAGAGCTGCTTCCCTACAGAAGGATTAGGGAGAAACAGCATGGATCCTGTTACAAGGTAAGCACATCTTATGTTGTCACTGGCTTACTATTGGATTTACATGGGGCTATGAGTGCAAGCCAATTACAAGCTGCTCCCTTATCTGTTACTAGGACACAAACTCTACTAGACACAGGCCCTAGGTGAGAGTGGAATTAGGATTTATGGTCCTTATATGACACACACCTTTCCTGAATCCACTTGCTTGATTGAAACAAGCTATATAGGCATACTGGAGAATTTTAAATAAAAATTCAGAAATAAGTAGAATTGCTAAAAATACAGATGAATAAGTACTTAATTACAGGATGTTCCAGAATATGTTTCCCTCTTTCTAGTGTCCAGAAACAGCTTCCAAGAAGTACTCCCCATCCTGTCCCATGTATCAATGTGGTGCTCCTGAATTAAACTAATGGTTGGTTTCAGTTGATATATTGTATCATCCCCAGTTCGCCTTTATCCCTGGGCTGTATCTTTTACAATCTTTGCCTGGCACCTGTTTCTTACTTAATCCTTTATTATCCAGCATTTTTCCCACATAACCATACCCACTTTGTTTACTTTTCCAAACTTTTCTCCAAATAGTTTAAATTGCTTTCTGACTTTCAGTCTATACTTTCAAAACTGAGATGTTGTGTTTTTATCCAGCTGAAATAAGAAACACCAAACACACTTTTTTCCTACATCCCTTCATTTCTCTGCTTCAGGCTAGAAATCAAAGCACAGCACAGGTCCTTCTACAAAGCCCTGCCTGAAAATGTAGAGGCTTATAGGCCATCCAGCTCAGCTCCTTGCACTATGGTTTAACAGATTAAGTATCCTTTTCTGGATTATTTGTGGTTAAAGCCACCAACAAAATAAAGAGGTTTTGAACAATTTGTTTGATCTCTGAAAAGAAGCCTAGCATTCAGCTGGTTATATTTAATATGAGATCCTCTGCACACCTTAGCTGGCAACTGTCCTTACATCTAGAGTGCTACTGTTCTCCAAGGAAGATGGGAGGTTGCTACTGCTGAGCACATGCTATAGAAGAGTTGCCAGACATAGAGTCATTAAGGTAGGATTTGCTCTAAAGTGACCCTTCTCTTGACTGACTTGATTGCAGTCTTGGTACAGTTTAATGTGGGTAAGAAATTGCTCAGTGTTTTGTATACATTTTTCCTGTTGTGCCTAGGGAGACTCTGGAATTTGAAAGGCTGCTGCACAGCTTGCCATCATGGCTAACATGTTAGAAGTAATCACAGAGTATCTTAAAAAAAGAAAAAAAAAAATTAGTGTTCTCAGATCCTCTGACCATTTCTTCCCTGTCATCCGTAACCCCAACTATTCTTCTGGTTTTATTAGAGTAGTTCTTTCCATTTTTTTCCTTACCTGTATCTAAGACAGACCACAATCCAGACTTTTCCTAAGGAGCTTCTAGTCTAGCCATTTTTCTATAAAACCTGGCTGTAATTTATTTATTCCTCTCCTAAGGCCTCATTTCCTCCCTTTTCCCACTACTGCATTGTGCAAAAGATGATGTAACATGTCTATTCTTAACCTCAGCTATGTCTGTGACACAGTTCTTTTTTCATGCTAAGGGACTTAGCTACATATGTTAGCTTTTTCCAGACATAAGTCTATTTCTTTTCCTTCTTCTGCCCCTCAGTATTTCCTCAGAAACTAGGAATGTGACCTAAATGCCACTTATTTTTTTCTTGTCCTTGCTGAACTGTTGCCACATTAAACTATTTGCTATTATAGATATTACAGTAAACCTCAAGAGCTCACTGAAAAATAGTCTCCACAGTGCTTTGTTTGCTGCAAATTCAATACCTTCTCTATCAGGGTTTAACTGCTGAATACAAAACAAAACAACACACACAAAAGACAAAGGGACAGAACATGCAGACTGATCCCATTGGTGGTGCAAAATGGCTGCATTAGCTCCTTTTCTTTGTTAACTGCAGATGTGTCTTCACTAGTAGGTGAATTAGTTAACAAGAAAAAGGAAGACAAGACAAGGAAGAGGTCTTCAAATAAAAAGTGTATGTAGGGGATTTCTTTCCAGGGAATGTGAAGGTATTATACAGATATTGAATCTCAGAGTGGGTACAACACTACCTTTCAAGAGTAAAAGTAGCATCTGAGTTGTAGTTTGTGGTTTCAGACACATATACTTACTCTGCTTCCATTCTGATGTAATAGTAATAATCTTCTCTCAAAAGGAAGATGAACCATGGTGGATAAAAGGTTCAGCTGAATTTTGTGTTAAAATTTCTACATGCTTATAAAATGCAGTCTGTCTTCTAGCAGCAGGCTGAATTTTGTCCAGTACTTGATGCTAGCAGAAGTTGTTTAAGAGATTAAAATGGCTGCCATGGTATCCATAAGAGCCCATTTACTAGTAAATCAAGCATATTAGTCTCACTCCTACTAAAGTTTCTATACACAGGCTCCATGCACTGCTCTAGATCTTCACCAAAATTCACAAACCCAGATCATCAATTGACTTTCTGATAGTGTATAGCAAATTACTATTGAAGTGTTCATGACTGACTACAGATCAATATTAACCTTTTTCTTTCTTCCACAGAGTCCTCTCCAACTGGCTGAGCAGTCCTGGCATGTGGACACGTCTGAGCACTTACCTGAGGAGAAAGGCACAGCTCCCCTCCCTGAGCCAAGGAAACCCCTCAGTTCTGGGATACAGACATACTCAAGAGAGGTGCAAAGGGCATGCTTACTTCAAAGCATACTCAGTCCCATGGCAATAAGTGGTGCCTAGAGTTAATCACAGTTTCAAGTTCTTTGCTTTACCAAGTGTTAAGCCAGGGGTTTGTAAGTTCAAATATCTACACTGCTCTCCACTACCATAGTATCCCTGGAAATAAGAAATTAATTCTCAGCAAAGACAATCATAGACCACACAAACTCAAATTTAAAGTACAGACCAGAGTGCAAAAGGCAACCCACAGATGAAGTTAAGACAAATTTCTAACTACATAAACACAAACATAATTTAATTTTTTCTGAGGCAGTTAATCCAAAAGTCACTGCTCTTTTATAGAATTACCATCACTTTTAGAATGAAATGCTATTTTAGGTAGTTCATAACTTCGTGTTTGCCAAAAAGCCAGCGATACAATCAACAAAATAGAAGTCCTCTGCAACTTCAAACAAATTAATAAATAAAATTATTCAAATAAATAAGTAAAAGCAACAATGATCACTAAATGAACAATCTGAAGTCATTCCAACTCTAATCATACTAACATCTTTACCAAATGAAAATGTTTGAAGTGCAGACCCATTTTACAAAAGGGACACAACGGCCAATTTTGTAAATTAAGCAAATCAAGTTGGAATGAATTATTGTGCATTTAATCTTTCCAAGATTAAATGTTTACAGTTGGCATTTCTCCAGCCATGAAATATCTATGCTCTCATTGTGCCAATAGAGTAGTTTTTCAACAAAATATCCAGTATATGAATAAACAAGTTCTTTTAAGTGCTTTCACTTCCGTGTTTCATCATTAGCTAACAGGAAAATTCAGGATGAGTATGATTAATACAGAATAGTGCCATTCACTCAATGGCAAATAATAAAATATGTGTCAGCTGTTGGGAATACTTGAAGAAAAGGTGAGACAAAAGCTGAATCATTCACATTTCTATGAGGTTTACTCTGTAGACAGAAACGCATACTCCAACATAACATAGCTGTGTGTTTGCCACTAGTGAGTCAATGAAAAAGATAAAAAAACCAGAACATTGGACTGAAGAAGGAAGAAGAGTATACATTTTTTAATTTATGTATGCATCTGAAAGTTCCTCAAGATTAAACCACCTCTTCTGTTAAGACTGCGCTGTCTAGACATGGCTTCCTAGAGGACTTTCTTCACAAGATGGTACAGGGGCTGAGATGAAGCTGACTCTTCTGTAATTACTGATTTTTCCTTCTCTCTGGATAATTCATCCCTCTTGGAATGTGAGCGCAATGGTTGCTTTGCAACAGAGATCAGCCTTGCAAGGACCTCAGTAAGGACCATATTGCATTCCTCCTGGTGTCATGGACTTGAATACATTCAGTTTACTCAAGCTGTGATAATTCTATCCTCCTTCACCACAGGTAATGTCTTTCTCCCCTAAGATTTGCTACCAGGCACAGAGACCTTGGAATCCCAAGACTGACTATAGTGTCTGTCACTCATTCTTGTAGTTGCACTACCTTTTCATTCCTCAGTGGAATATAAATATTGTTGTCTTCCTTTCCAAAGGTCAAAATTCATAATATTCCTTCTTCCCTTTGTTCACCATGTATCTTCTCTCTCTCCTAATGTGTCTTTAGTCAGTGGGAATTTTCCTGATTATCCTATCAAAAAAGCTAGTCTGTATTAGTTGTGATACATGAATCTCATCCTTCGGTGTTAGTAACTCAAAAGCCAATCAAAACATAACATATATCTCACATAGCAATTTTCTAATATCTCATTGTGAGACAGTGACCTATGTCAAATGCTATATTCTGTCCCATTTAAATTAGTATCTCTTGTTAAAGCAGCATAATATTTTAATGCTCTAAATAGTAGCTTGCTTATTAATTTTTCAGATATTTTTAATAATAAAAATTATAGTTTGATATGGAAAACCCAAGTGAATACTAAAAATTGCTTAGTTACCTGATACAGAAATGATATTAAATGTTTTATTTTTCAAACAGCAGAAAGCTACCTGTAACTAAGGAGAAAAACTATTCCCAAAGAGGTTCTAAATGTCATAGAAATTAAATTGAGCTGAGCTCTTTCCTAACCTCTTTTACATAATATACAGATTGTACCAAAGTGTATAGGTTATTGCATGCACCTGCAACATCTGCCTCAAGAATAAAATTAGACAAATGACACTGCATGCAGCAATAACACTGTTCTTCCTTTTGTAATTCTCCATATATTTCCTCTTTGTGGCCACCTTACTCCTTGTGAGATGGAGCCAGCCCATGGATGCACATTTGTTTGCATAGGTGATTATGTCAAACTGTCCCTCCTGAAAGTGTCAAGATGACATACCAAGATCACACTGTGAATCTCAAGATATTATTATACAAAATAACTTATTTCTGATAAATCATTTTTAAAAAACTTTTTACTCCCCAGATCAAACCATTTCATCTAAGTATACAGTCTGTGGTTAGGTGCTTGAACACAGATTTAGTTCATGATCTTCAAGTGTGCATGTGTAGAGTGAACTCTTGGATGTAAAGAGCCAAATTTTAACCACAACTTTCTTCACATTTATTGTGCAATGACAAGTACTTTTCATGCCCAAAATAAATTACTATTTCATGAGTCAAGGGTGATAAATATGAGATTTTTATGTGTACATATCCATTGAACATGCTGAGCTACAGAGTTCTTTTATTAGACAGTGTTCTAGAATGAACTAAGACACTTAAAAAAAAATTATACCTACAGTAGTTGTCTTCATTTAGAGTATATGTTCTTACTGAGATAGGTAATGAAACTAAATAAGGTCTCTTTCTGTTACAATCTTAACCTTTCATGCACAATGCAAACTGCTCCTTAAACCACAGCTGAGATGCAATAGGAAGATAATCAGTGCTGCCAAGAGTGACTTCAACTCAAGGGGTCTTTTTTGGACACTTTGAGTTGCCAAGAGCAGACAGCATGAGGTAACTCAGAATTTGAGTATTATTCCTCCTGGCAGAGATGCGACAATTACTTACCTAAAAAAAAAGATGCCAGTAATCTTAATTCAGTTAGATTTCAGTTACGAGAACAGACCACAGCACTAACCCATTATCAGCATACCTGAACCCTGAAGTAGTCACTTTTACTGAATTTCAAGCATCTGATGATAACTGACAAGGCACATGTGTTTGATGTGGAGTGTTCTAGTAAAAGCCAGGAATTGTTCATGAGTATCCTATTAGGTATCCCATAAAATACAATTCCAAGGGCATGAAAAAAGTTTGTTTCTGGGTAGAAGGCCAGTGTAGTTAACAGGAGATGTTGGAGGCCTGTTAAAACAGAAGGAAAGCTAATACTGAGAGGACTGGAGTACAGGTACAAGTTCATCAAGATGGCTCTAGCAAAAAAAAAAAAAAAAATTACAATATAGAAATATCCAATAGACATTTATGCACTTTATGTGGAAACAAGCATGACGTTGTGTGTATCCCAGATGTTTTTGCTGCTGCAATGGCAAGTTTACCATGTGTAGCAAGGAAGGATGTAAAGGAACATCTGTTGAAATTAAACATTTGCAAATCAACAGGCCCAGATAACTGACACCCAAGAGTCCTAAGAAAACCAGCTGTGAGCTTTCAGAACTCGTGCAATATTTAACAAGTCCTGGGAAACCGAAGAAATTCCAAGTGATTGGATAACTGCAAATGTGGTTCCAGTATTTAAATGGGATAAAATTAATAATCCCATGAATTACAAATCAGCCTAACTTATAGGAAGGCTAAAATAATTTTTAAAAAAATGTAAATAGTTTCATAGATACATGCAAATAAAGATAAAACCTGGAATTTAAATAAGTCAGCCTTGTTCACAGACAAAAGTCTTGTCAGAAATAAATGTTTGGTCTTTATTGACAACATTACAAATCTGGTTTCCAAAAGCAATGGCACTGACATAGTGTATTTGGAAGATAGCACCTCCTGATGTTTTACAGCCAGTACTTCACTTATTATTATATGACATTTTCAATATTTCATTATGCACTAAAAGCAGGACAAAAATTAAATTACTTGAAGGCTGTCTTCTTGATACAGCTCAATACACGATGTTCAAAGTTAATATGTAAAAGAGAAAAGATTACTAGTAAGAGAAGTTCTTGGATCAGTGCTAGCAAGTATTTTTATCTTATCAAATCTTTCTGGCAAACATAAATTTTTTTTAAAAAATTGGCATGGCAGTAAGTAATAAGGACAAGTAACTGACACAAAGCACTCTGGATCATTTTCTGAAATTGTTAGAATGAAACCAGATGTGTTCAATACAACTAAACAAAATTATTACATCTGGGAATATACCATGCGAGCTATGCAGCAGGGTGCATTGTTTCTGGAGTAGAAAACATCCATGCAAAGTCAGATGTTTGGGACTGTCACATGGGAAAATGCTCCGCTCAACTACTTTAAACAAATCAGGATGGAATCAGTTTATCAGTTTATTGATGACACATAATAAACCAGTCATCAGTGAACTATGTGTTAGTATCAGCTGTACAGCATAAACCATCAGACCCTCATGTGGAGATGTGGGTCCTCTGTGCACCCTGCCACTGCCAGCACCCCACTGAGGAGCTGCTGTGGGCAGGACACTCGAGGGGGGCTTTCACCTGCCACCTCTGTGCTGTGTGCCCTGGCTGAGAGAGAGCTGCTTTGTGCCCAGCCCAGGAAAGGCTGGGGATGCTGTGGGGCTCTTCCTGCCTGTGCCCATCACAGTCAGTGTTCCTCCTCCCCCTCCAAAGCCTCTCCCAACACCCCACCACAGGCTTTAATACTCTTGTGACACTGCTGCTTGAGTTGATGCTTGCTTTCTTTCCAAAGTCTCTGTAATTCTCTGGATAGTCTTTAATTGTCTTGTTTTCATCTTACTCTTTACAATAATCAACTTGAGGCAAAATCTCTCAGCTTGGGGTGTCCATCCACATGTCCCATTACTTTCCATACCAGGCACAGTTATCAGGCCACTTCGTCCTGGATTTTGTCAGAGATTTCACAAGTACCATAAAAATGGTCTAGAAATGTAAAAGACCATGTGTGCTTGGGGCAACCCTACAGCAGATGTGGGATTAAACACCAAAAGAGTTGTCTAACGGTCAGAAGGAGTGCAATGTTTTAAAAACATGGTTTGTTCTCTTCCTGAATGAAGGCAGAATTGAGATGTCTGTCTAGAACAATCCTTTCTAGCACTACAGTGCAGCATTTGTGTCTTTGTGTCCCAGTAATACTTATTAATAAATTCTTAGGTTCAGACAGTTAGTAGTAATTGCATAAGGTGACTTATAAATGAGGGAAATTTTGTTCAAAGATTTTTATCTATCCCTGCAGCATCAGATATTGATCACAGAGTGCTAACCTTAGAGCTGAAGACTGCAGCATCTTGCCAAAGGTGGTTTAGTGTTAAGCTGTGTTTGTAGAAGACTGCCAGGTGCCTGACTGAAGTATGCTGCACAAAATTTGTACTGGTCATTAGTTCCCTTTTTTTGGAAGGATCTTTTTTTTTCCTTGGCATGTTTCCCCACCACCTCTTGTAGCCTAATTTGCCATTCAGTGATTACTTGGAATCTTGTCTCTGCCTCACTGGCACCACTTACATTGGTCTCAACCATCCTGCCACTACTGATGGAATATGGGTTCTGTTCTGATTTTTGTTAAAGTCTACCAAAGCTTTGACAAAGAGAGTTGTGCATTTTGGTGAAAATTACCTGGTCTGTAATATGAGGATTTAATTAAGAAACATTGGAGTTCTTCTTTATATCTATGAAAGCATTAATAAGTCTTAAAAAAATAACTAAAAAGCTTGATGAAAAACTAGTGAATTATTCTGATGTCACAAACCAGAAAATTTAGGAAGCCTGGAATCTAATGCAGAAAGAGAAACTGCTCAGTTTCAGTTAAATGATTGCATTTGGTCAAAGTGAGCAGTACTTAGTAAGAAAACTTTGCCAGAAAAAATAGTGATAAAATACTATTTACATTATGATAGTGTGTGGATTAGGTTTTTAAATTCTGTGAGAGCATATCCTTAACCAACAGCCCACTGAAAATCAGAGGTTTTGGATCAGTCTCAAAATCATTGGACAAAAATGTCAATACTAATGAATAACTATGTAATATTAATCTGCATTTGAGTAACAAGGATTGAACAGGCAAATGCCAAGAAGAACGCAGAGAACTCATCACACGTATGTTTAGTGATTAGTGACATGGAGCAGAATTGCAGTAAACAGCAGACAACAAAAAACAAGATGTGTTAACTAAATAGCAGGCAAAACCAAATATTTGAAACTAGGAAACAAGCAAAAAGAATGCAGAAGGAACAATTAAGTTTTTACAAGTCAATAAGCAATGCTGGACTGAATTTGTATGAAATTCTGAATCTTAGTCTCACATTTTTAGCTGAGTTTAGATATTTCATGCCTTCAAATGTTCATTTTAGATTTTCCTTTCAAGACAAAATAACCTTGTGAATACCAATTGTGTATTAGTTAACACTTCCAATACTATTACATGTCTAGTCTATGGGAGCCTACTGATTTGAGAATATTTAATTTTAGCAAATAGAGCTTAAGATCCACCGCTGAAATATTTCGTGTCAGAAGTATCATAAATTGAATTCTTCCTGTTAAATCCTAACAGCATAGACAAGCAAACTGATGGAGCATGTCTTCCTATTTGCCTACATTTCACTGTAAATCACTGAGGTATTCCTTGTTCTAAGTTAATGTTTAAAAGCTACCCTACAATCTTTTGTTCAACCAATCATCAGTATGCCATCATGTTACTTATTACTTACCTTATAAATTCACCTTAATTCATATTCTTTTATATTTAAGTCACGCTCTCTCATTCTTCAGGTATTCATTCTTCATATTCCCCTTGCCTCTTAGAAGGATAGCTTCTCACCCAAAGTAAATTTTTGCAAATTTGGGGTATCTGGTAGGTTAAAATGGAAAAGATCTTGGTTTACAATGCTTTTCTCTATTTTAAGTTTAAGAACTTTGTTGTTTGTGCTATACACTGTGCTATGACTTCCTTCCTAAAAAAACGTACTGGTCGCTGTTATATTGCTGGCTTTTTTAATACTTCCCCTCCAATGCACACAAGAGGGAACCTAAGGTTGCCCCTACCCTGATGTGGAGTGTCAACACTGACTGTAGTGCATTGACTGACATGGACATTGGTGAATCTAAGTGTTATTTGTGATAGGTTGTCTGCATCCATTCCCGGAGGATCTCACAGCTACTCGATAACTATTCCAGATGTTTTTTCCCCTCTGTAATGCATTTTGCATCAGTTTAGGGGACTGTGCAACTACAATTCACATTCAACCAAATTCAGTACCATCCCTGGGCTTATGTTCTACACAATCTGAACAGACTTTCTGTGTGTGGCTCATGTGGACATCATGATGAGTCTTGGATCTTGTGTCACCACCCAAGTCATTTGCACTCAACGGAACCCAGTGATCAAGCCGTTCTTGACCGATATACAAAGGCAGGGTTATCCAAGCAGCAATATTTAACCTTCCTACTCAGGTATTGATTGCAATTTTGTGTCAGAGAGGGGGGAGTATTCCAGGCAGGATTACATCATCTCATAGAAATGAGATGACCAGGAATGGTTCCAAAACATCTGGCTATCCTCAACAGTATTCCCAAGGTTCACTAACTGTAGCAGGGCAAAAGGCAGGATATGGATTGTCTGATGCACTGCACATATGGATGCTTGAACCACAAGAATACTCAGTCATACTCCAAGTCTCTGTTAATCATCATTAAAGTTTCTTACAACAAGATAAGTTATTCTGGCTGAGTAACTAACACCTGTTTCTGGAACCACGGTGACTTCAGTACCACCAATGCAAATACGTTTTACTATGAAAAACTTCACCTATGTGTACAATTCCCTTTAAAGTGCTTATTTAAAATATTCCTGGCAGATACCTATTTAACCAATCCTTAAAAGCCTCCAACAATGTAGACAACTATTACACAACCTTTTTTGGTAATTTATCTTGGTATTTCACTATCCTTAGAAAGTTTTTCCTAATGTCTTGCCTAAGCTTCCTTTGCTGCAGTTTAAGCCAATTATTTCTTACACTATCCACATATATATTCCCTTCCATTGTGCTTTATAAATAGTTGAACTCTCTTATCATGTCTTCTATCAATCTTCCCTTCCTAGACCAAACAACTGCAATATTTACATCTTTCCTCACTCATTATGTTTTCTAGCCTCTGACTATTCTCACTGCTCTTCTCTTTCAAACCCATCTATGCCTGTCTTAAAGTATAGTCCCCTAATTGGAGACAGTGTTCCAGCTAAGGTGGTAATTTTGAGCTGAGCAGAATTTCCTCAGATGACTTACAGGAGACATGACTGTCTCTACAGTCTGGTATTCAGCTTGCCTTCCTTAATACATGCTGTGATGTTGACTCATGTCCAACTATGATCCACTAAAACCCTGGGATCCTTCTCTGCAGAACCACAAGACAGCCAGTTGTTTTGCATCCCGCACTTATGTAGCTGACAATTCCTGGCTAAATATAGAGCTCTTTGCTTATCCTTACTGAATCACACTCTATTTTTCTCATATCTCCTCTCCAATTTGTCAAGGTCCTGGCTAAATTCTAACCTTGTCCTCTACTGTACTCTTTCAGCTCGATGTTGTCTGCAAACGTAATGAAGTTCTTTCTCCCATCATTCATGTCATTAATGAAAATGTTGACTTGTGCCAGAAACGTTGTATAGTCCTGGATTCAGGACAAAATTTCTGTCTTTATTTAAGTGGATTGAGAGTCACCTTCTTTTACCTTCTCTCTAAGATAAACCTCTGGGATAATAGGCTAAATATTGCCTGTAATGGCTATGCTATTAGCAGTAAACCATACGAACACTCCTAGGCAGTATTTGATTTTATACTTGCTTTGAGCTTGCAGTATATGTCAGCACTGAGGCCTCTGAACAAAAACTTTTTACCTTTCTTAGACCTGTTATCAAGATTTGCATACCACTCCAGCTGGGCATCTTTTCGATTCTTGAGATCTGGACACCTGTATGGCTGGTTTGGACATGTAGAATAGACACTCAAATTTTTTGCCTATATTTTTAGGAAATGTTTTCATTGCTTCCATTTTCACTGAGGTAGTTTTTCTCCATTTATGCTACTTCTGCTCTACAAGTTCACAGGTTTCTACAAATTGTTGCTCTGCAGATTAAGCTACCTTTCAAAAGTAATCAAAGCAGATTAAGCTGCTTTGCGTTTGGTCTGTTCTTCCTATCCAGAGTTAAATATAATCTAATCAGACATTAAAACCCTCCATGCCATTAAACAAAACAACCTTATTTTTTATTTTCTAATTAAAAAATCGAGGGCCAAAAGGAATTCCAGTAGGATTTTTAGGAAAGAGAGAGTTCTGATTTTCTAAGAGAAGCTTTCAGAAAGCTCAGGTAAAAATATTTGGCTCTGACTATCTCAACAGATATACATTCTCCTTTGTCTATTGCAAAGATTTCCGTTCTTTATATTTTTTTTACTATTTTGAAGCAAATGTACATGTAGGTATAAATACACAGACAAAAACTTCTGTCTGTTGTTTAAATAATACTCACCACATTTATTCATACTGTGGGTCTTGTGTGTTTCTCTCTGGCTTCTAAATCAATATATGTTTTCATCCCTTGAATTAGTTGAAATTCATAACATTATTTTTCCTTTATATACTGCACAACATCATTACATTTTCCCAGTCATTCTGGTTCCTCACCAATTCTTCTCCCAGCCTGTGAATGACTCAAAATTTGATCTAAATAACAGGAACCCTTCCTCCTGGCACTACTGTATGTTTGCTATTTCTCATTCGCTATTCCAAACCTGTTTAGCTGACAGTAGCAGAGAAAAATTATCTATTGTGAGATACTGCCATTCATGTGAAGATTTATGTAGTTCTGAAAAAAAAAAACATGCAGCTGCAAAAAGTATATATGAAACCACCAGAAGATAATCCCAAAGCATAATTAGCAGCTCAGACTACCTCACGAGCCTGCTTCATGATGAAATAGGATGTTAGAATTTGCAACTGCAAATTTTATGACCCAGAAGATGAAAGGTCCAAGATTTTAATTAAAAAAAAAAAAAAAGGGCTTTTCCATGATCTGATAAGCAAATAGGATAGATGACTTGCTATGCAGAGCCTGGCTCTGGACCAAATAATGATGAGAAGACGGAAGAGTCCTATGATATTCAGCAGCACATGAAAGTATAACCAGAGCTTTTTACAGCAGGTGGGTTTTGTGCTGAAAGATTCAGAAAAGAAAGGAAGTTTTAAAACAACTAATGACTCTTTCCACTCTTCGCAACCTAATATTACAAGGAATCCATAATGAGATGAAACACACAGGAGTGCAAAGAAGCCTGGAGCTGGCTACAGATTTATTTTATTTGCCTCGAGCAACATAAGCAGTAGAGAGGAAATGTCAGACAAGTGAGGATAGTTTTAGAAGAAAGGCTAAAAGTGAGATGGCTGCCAAGTCATTTCCACAAGAGAGAGCAAAAGTGGAATTGCTGGAGGAGATTCATACACGTGGGATAATCCCATAGGTGATAACTAGCATTCAAAAAGGAAAATTCTTTTCTTGATTCATCTTTGCAAACTTAGATGGAGAATTCTGAAAGTCAATCAGCATGCTGCAGGATTACAGAAGAAAAAAAAAAAAAAGCATCTTCTGAAATGATACCTCTGTGACATTCAATGCAAATTCACTCATCCCCACCACAAAGTCCAAGACAACCATTACAGGCATACCTGCAGGGTACCCGTAAAGAGGGACTGCTTAGAGAACTCTGAGCTCTATTCAGACTAGCTCCTGCACCTACAGTGGAGTGAAGCACACAGCTGGAATCTAAACTCTGGAGAGTATTTGCTGCCAGCTGGGGCTGCCAGACCTTACATTTCAGACTGAAAAATTCTCCTGTGGCTGAAACACTGGAATCAGAAGTTCTCAATTTTAAGCCATTGCAGTGAAGGACTTTAAAAATCCTTTAAGTTTTCCTTAATTTCTAAGAAAATGCCTAGCTAATCAGACTATACTGTAGCATAGCTTGTGAAGAAGCTGGAGCTAGAGGCGTCTTCCTATCTCCACTTCAGAAACTGTGTCACTCTGCAGAAATCAATACAGAGTGTATGCAAGAAGAAGAGACACAAAATAGAAACAGAAGAGTATTCAGATATGAGAATATTATCTGGGAATTCCTGAGTTCTTATGGCATGAGCTTTGCATCAAAGAGTCATTAAAAAAAGTCACAAATTATGCAGACCAAGAGGAAAACCATCTCTGACTTTGCAGTCATACAGTGTTCAAGACACATACTAAACTCCTCTGCCTTAATATTCAGCAGAAGAATTATTTAACACAAATATTGGCACAGTCTCTCCTCTTTCCTACACCCTGTGACTTGTCAGAAGCTTAAAAGGGGAACTCTAGGTTGGTTTATTTACTTAACCGATGCTGGCTCCCTTTTAAGACACTGCTGAAACTAGCAGATTTTCTTCCCTGGACAAACTACATGTAACTGCTAGCTGAAAACATCTGTGCCAAATGGGACAGCATTTTGAAATAGTAGGAAGTCAACAGAAGTACAATTAGGCTATTTTGATTACATGGAAGGGTTCTGGATAGATAAAATACAGGCTACCTATAGGCATTTATGTGAAATGCATGTTGTATTTCTGCTCTTAATTTATAACACTATGACTGATTTAAATTAATGCTAGCAACGTATGGACAATTTATTCAGGCTTATGTGGAGTTTCATGTTGCCTGCCAAGTTTTATGCTTTTCTAGATTTTTTTCTTAATTTACCTGTAAATATGTTCCTTAAAACTTACTGTTAGAGACACACAGAACCAAAAATACACTAATTTTTCTAAGACTGTTGCAACCCCAACACTAATACCAAAACCTATAAACAAGATATTTTTCTTCATGAGTTCCTGTACATCAGTGTTGGGGTTTTTTTACTTTTGTTTATTTCTTGCCTGAAGCACACTATGTCTACCCATACTTCTCTTTCCAAGAGATGTTAATTTCAGTAAGAGACCAATAAGTAATGAATTCAGCAAGCTTGAATTTGTATAGCTCATAAGTTGGATTTAACATTTCAAAAATATTTCATAGAATCGTAGAACTATTCAGGTTGGAAAAGACCCTGGGGATCACTGAGTCCAACCATCATCCCTACTCTACAAAGTTCTCCCCTGAATCATATCCACCAACACCATATCCAAACGACCCTTCAATACATCCAGCAATGGGGACTCAACCACCTCCCTGGGCAGCCTATTCCAGTGTCTGACCACTCTTTCTGTGAAAAAATTGGTCCTAATGTCCAGTCTAAACCTCCCCTGTTGCAGCTTGAAGCCATTCCCTCTTGATCTGTCACTAATTACCTGTGAAAAGAGACCAGCACCAGCCTCTCTACAATGACCTTTCAGGTAGTTGCAGAGACTGATGAGGTCTCCCCTCAGCCTCCTCCTTCTTAAACTAAACATTCCCATGTTAATATTCCCATGTTAATTTCACCTATTCCAGGTGAAATTCACTATGTGAGTACTAGCTTATAACAAAAATTAAAAATTCTAAAGTCAACACTAAAAAAACCCACAGAAAATCAGCATTGTAGATTATAGTAATGTATTTCCACCCACTGCTTTTACATGAATTCAAGGTTCATCAAGGTCACTATGAAATTTCACTATCAAAGCTGAATTTTCTTTCTTATTTGTAATGGAACCCATAACCAACAGAGCTGAGGTTTTTCAACATCACTAATGAGAAAATTCACAGAAAACAATCCCTGAACTAACTGCTGAGGAAATCCACTACGATTTCCATCCTACCTAATATTTCCTCAAACAACACATCTCCTTGAGAGTTCTCCTGAAGACCCTTCTTGTTTGATTCTGGCCCAGTGCCCATATTCTTCTTCATAGAACTGTATTCTGCATGTTAATGAAGTCCAGATCAGATTAATAGCTTAGGGAGAAGAGTGCCCTGAAGGTTTGCTGTCTTGTCAAAGAAGCTTTTGGATTAGTTTCACATAAATCCATGAGATTTTAAAACCTGTTCTCCTGTGGTCTCCATCCTTTCTTTCAAAATATCTTCTAGATACCAAAATACAGTTTATTCTTCTTAAATACAGATATTTTAATTAACTTCTTCCTAACAGTGTCCCATTATGCATATATTTCTTATATTAGACATATTTATTATATTTGAAAAGATCTTGAGAAGGTGGTGATAGCAATCATGCTTCTCATGAGCAAATTCTTTCTGTAAAGACAAAGATCTTTGTACCACGTCTAAAGGTAGTTTCATTTAAATCCTGCAGAAAGTAATACAAACAATTATAACTCGAGGAAGATTTCATTAGGTTTGAAACAATAAATCTGACATCATGTGAGATTTTGAAAAACTCTCAACCAAATCTCATAAGACATGTAATAAAACCACAAGAGTTGGCAACAAACTTCATCCATCTCATGAACTCTAAATAAATATGAGCAGATGTAGATAGTGTAGTTAAATTGATTGGGAAGTTTATTTCCCACTAAATCATTTTGAGAATCAGAATTAGACACAGACCCCTTGAAATCTGATTGATTTTTGAAAAGGCTTAAAAAGACTTTAAAGCTTTTTCCCCTCTGAGGTCTTTCTAGTTATACTTTCATGTTCTGAAGTATTTTTCATTCCCTGTGACTAAAAGAAATATTCACTTTATCAATGATAAAGGAGGATATCTCTACTAAAGAGTAAACAGTGAAGATGAGTATAAACAGAGTCCTGTCTAACACACCAGTGGAAATTTCCCTAAAAATGAGGGAAATAAAATTATGCTTTAGGTTACGCAATTTTAAGTGTAACTCAGAACAACAGGCAGCTAAAAGTCCAGAACTTTTTAAGAAAGATAAGTTAAATGTATTATAGAGAATTAAAATGAAAGAGAATCAGATGAAATAATGAACATGTTGTTGAAGCCACTGGAGCCATTTTCTGAAGCCTACAGTTTTACTGCAATTATCTTCAATGGGATCTGGAGGCCTTACATTTTTAGTAACAGACAACAATCCAAAGACAGAGCTACACAAATAGAAACAACCATAATCTCAAATTTCATTAAAATATTAATTAGAAAATATGTAGCTGGCTATCAGCTTCCCATATGAGCTAAAAGGTTTATCTTGGGCCATTAAGTGGAATAAAAGAAGGGTGAAAAAATTGTAGAGATTTTTATTTCCTGGTATGTTTCTAGGATGGAACCAACCAGCATGAGTTCTGTCAGACTGAAATTTGTCAGACAAATGGCTAACATAAAAAGAAGTTGCCTGTTCACTGGGACACTTCTGATGCCTAAAACAAATATTCATGACAACTACATGAAATCACTCCAAGAACTGGTAGAGGTGCTGAGCCTCAATCAGAGGCTCAAATTCAAAACTAAATAAATTTAGGAAAGGTTGTTTATTCAGAGAAGCTGGGAGAAGATCTAGAGAACATTTTAGTGCTCCAAGAATAATCTTGTTGCCTAAATTCAAAGTACTGGTCAATTGAAAGTCCATCTTTTGAGTGAAGTACTTGAGATTCCCTGCACACCTACAGTTTCTAGCCTTATCTACTTGAGTTATCTTGTAATATCACATTTTGCAATGATTTAAACTCCTTCAACATGAAGTTGCAACCCAGAAAGTCATTACCACAATTGTGTGTCTTGTGCATCCATATATGTGAGGTGCGTTTACAGCATATTTCTCTGAGATCGGCTGGAGGATCCACTATAAGTTTCCACCTTGCAGGTGGCATGGAGAGCTGATCTTTTGACTTACTATTGCATATGTGATTTGTTTTGCCTGAACTCCTAAATAACAGCTTGTGCTGGAAAAACACTTTCCATACCTCTTGTTGATGTTGCCACCATGGACAGTCAAAATCTCAGTGGCAATGGGTGCTTGACTTAATGTTGTAATGACTCAGGAACTTTGCCGGAAGGGTGGAGAGGTGCAGTTCCAGCCATTGTTCTCTTCAGTTTTTCTGGTTTTTATTCAGTGATGATCTGAAGTAAAATGCTCAAACAGTTCTGGGCACATGGCCCAGAAGCCAAGAGTCCAAAAGTAAAGTGAAGTCTCTAACCACTATGTTACAAAGCCAGTCTGTTCTCTTTGTGCATTCCTGTCTGTACCAAAGCCCAGCATGACCCAGTGGGAGGACAGCTTGTTATACAGAATGTTGGGTGATTGGCACATTTCCTGGCCTGGAAGCCAGGTCTCCCATTTCCTGGACAAGTACTCTAATAGTCAGACCAGTGTCTCAAGGCTCTTAATTAGATACTGGGATCTTGTCACCTAAATCCTGTAGTTGGTTTCAGGCTCTGAAGTGGTTTTGCTAAGATGTCAAAGTTCATACAAAGGGTGAATTTCAGGTACACCCCTTTGGGGATTTGAGGGGGTGGCTGACCTGACATACTGAAACACAACAAAAAAAAAGGAGATAATTTTCTTCTGTGTAGGAATTAGGACCCTCATGAAAGGCAATAGAAGAAAAATTACCACACCTAGGGACACTTCTTTTTTCAGGAATTTCTGTATATCACTGTAACCATCAGACTTGACATCTTAACAATGCCACCTTGCAAAACCACATGTGCCACTTTCACAAGATTTCCCTCAAAAGGTTTTTTCTGGAGACACAAAAATGAAACTGTACTTGGGAAAGTTGCATAACCAATGAAAATTAATATTTATTCTCTTGGAATCAGTGCCATTTTTAGTTTGAGAGGCATACAGGTACAATGGTAATACCTTTGAATATAAAAGGTGTTACATAGCTAACTTTTCCTTTTTTTTTTTTTTTAAAATGCAAATTCCTTTGTCATAGTGCATAAAGGAACTTCACAGGTTCATCTTTCCTCTGAATAATCTCATCATTCATTACTGTACATATGTTATGGCAAAAACTGATCATATGGTTATGTTTATTGATATTGTGGGCCAGACTCTTAACCAGACTTTTAATTCCTGTCTCCCACACTCCGTTTTGCACTTATACATAACGAGTCTCTGACCCTAGGAGAATCCATTTGTGCCTGTGGTTATGTGGTTGCCACACCTAAGTGAAAGAAATATTTAAAAAAATTCATGGATCCATACCAGCAATTCTCTTTTGAGAATGCCTGGAAATGGTAATTAAAAGTAGGCCAGAAAATAATCTTTCATCATAACAAGTCTGAATTTCACTGTTTCAAATAAAAAAGCCGGAGCTTTTGTGCCTGAGACCACAATCATATCCTTCCAGTAACATTAAGAGAAGGAACAATTAAATGCCCCTTGTTGAGCAAAAAAGGGATACAGTGAAAGCCATGGCCCAAATCAAACTGAAGGGACCAGGAATTAATCAGTGACACTATTTGTATTATTTTGTCAGAAGGAGCTGAGAAGCAGGCAACAGACAGGAAGAAACTGAAGAGGCTTCAAAACAACCAGTAAGAGTGCAAACTTGAAAGAAAATTAGACAAGGCAGGAAAAGGAGTGTCTTGGGCAGAGCACTGGATAGAAAGTTACCTGAGAAAGTAAAGTAAAGAATTCCCCTAGGTTTCTCATTCTTACTGGGTTTTGAAAAACACATTTTTGTGTATGGGATTAGGTAAATTACTGTATGAAAGAAAAAATTCTAACTTTAATTCGTCTTAATAAAAACAATACACAAAACCCCAAATATTGACCAGTTCCTTGGGGCAAGTAAATGTTGTGGGCAACAGGAGAGGTGCTTAAGGACTGGAGGACAGCAAATGTCACTCCAGTCCAAGAAGGGCAAGAAGAAAGACAGGGGTAACTATAGACCAGTCAGCATCACTTCCATCCCTGGAAAGGTGATGGAACAACTTGTTCTTGGCACTGTCTCTAGGCATATCGAGGATGATGGGGTCATTAAGAGCAACCAATATGGTTTTACCAAGTGGAAGTCGTGTTTGACCAACCTTATAGCCTTCTATGAGGAAATAACCAGGTGGCTAGATGATGGTAGTGCAGTGGATGTGGTTTATCTTTATTTCAATAAAGCATTTGACACCGTCTCCCACAGCATCCTTGTAGATAAGTTGATCAAGTATGGGTTTGATGATCAGACAGTGAGGTGGATCAAGAACTGGTTGAAAGGAAGAAGTCAGAGAGTTGTGGTCAATGGGACAGAATCTAGTTGGAGGTGTGTGACTAGTAGAGTCCCTCAGGGGTCAGTACCGGGACCTGTGCTGTTCAATGTTTTCATCAACGACCTGGATGAGGGAACAGAGTCTGCCCTCAGCAGGTTTGCTGATGACACTAAACTGGGAGGAGTGGCTGACACACCAGAAGGCTGTGCTGCCATTCAGCGAGACCTGGACAGGCTGGAGAGTTGGGCAGGGAGCAACTTGTTGAAATTCAACAAGGACAAGTGTAGAGTCTTGCATCTGGGGAAGAACAACACCATGTCCCAGTACAGGTTGGAGGCTGACTTGCTGGAGAGCAGTGTAGGAGAAAGGGACCTGGGGGTCCTGGGGGACAGGAGGATGACCATGAGCCAGCAATGTGCCCTTGTGGCCAAGAAGGCCAATGGCATCCTGGGGTGCATTAGAAAGGAGGTGGTTAGTAGGTCAAGGGAGGTTCTCCTCCCCCTCTCTTCTTCCTTGGTGAGGCCGCATCTGGAGTATTGTGTCCAGTTCTGGGCCCCTCAGCTCAAGCAGGAGCGGAACTGCTTGAAAGAGTCCAGCGCAGAGCCACAGAGATGAGTAAGGGAGTAGAACATCTCCCTTATGAGGAAAGGCTGAGGGAGCTGGGTCTCTTTAGCTTGGAGAAGAGGAGACTGAGGGGCGACATCATCAATGTCTACAAATACATTAAGGGTGAGTGTCAGGAGGATGGAGTTAAGCTTTTTTCAGTCATGTCCAGTGATAGGACTAGGGGCAATGGGTACAAACTGGAACGTAGGAGGTTCCACATAAATATCAGAAAAAACTTCTTTACTGTGAGAGTGACAGAGCACTGGAACAGGCTGCCCAGAGAGCTTGTGGAGTCTCTTTCACTGGAGACATTCAAAACCCACCTGGACACGTTCCTGTGTAATGTGCTCTAGGGGATCCTGCTCTGGCAGGGGATTGGACTAGATGATCTTTCGAGGTCCCTTCCAACCCCTAAGATTCTGTGATTCTGTGAAATGGTGCTGTAATGTTCTGGGGGTTTGCATTGTATTTCCCCTTCAGATTCCTCATCCCAATGTGGTTGTCTAATGTCAAAGAAAGTTTTTGACAAGTGTGTGACTCATGCATATGTCTTTCTGTCATTGTTCTGCAGCTGAAGAATGTGAAGCCACAACCCTCTTCTCATCTTGTCTGCTTCAGCTCCCAAGGAGAAGGTAGGGAACAGAGCTTTGAACTATGTAGCTGCATCAGCCTGAAGTGAAAGATGACAGGATGCAACTTGAACAAAGAAGACAGCTACAGAAAGTGTTTCTCTGTATATCTCTTATTAAGAGAGGAAATGAGCAAATAGGAACTTTTCCACTTCATGTTTTCACTTCAAGAAACTGAAATGAAGATGAGTCCTTCCTTCTGTTCTTAAACAACATGAGCAGTTAAAGCCCTCCTTCTGCTCCCATGAAATACATGTAGATCCCGTAGAACTGAGTTGTTGAAGATAAAGTTACTAGTGCCCAGCAAGACCCAGGATTTGGAAAACTGCCATTTATGAAGATATACCATGCTACTGATTATGATGGTAAGGAATTGCATTTAGGGGTGCAGCCCAGTATCTGGAGTTTGACCTCTTTGTACATAGCACATTATCCTGTCCTTGAAAAAGCTTCAACCCTTCCCGGGCAAGAGTAACCCACACATAGACAGAGGTACTTTGAATCCATCTCTATAAATATACTTTGTGCTTTTCCTGTAGGAAAATATTGAAGAATTCCAGCCAATTCAAGTGCCACAACGCACTAACAATAGCTTTTATTTACCCAGAGCATCCAGTTTTTAGTAACTTCATGCAGACTATATTTCACATTTGGAAGAGAGGATGAGAGTGACTTTGACAAGAACAGAACCCTCTGGGAGTAATCACCTGCACCAGTCATCACCACCAGTAGCAGACTTACTGCTTGGTTGTTATGTGCGTTTTCTGTAATTAAACAGAATGACAGCTTATTGCAGAAGCATAATGCACTGCCCTTGTGTATACTCCTCTTTTAAAAAGCAAAATAAATTTAAAATTTGAAGCCAGTTATGGAAAAGGTGCAAGTTTCTTGTAAAATTCAGCTCCAGTGTTGGTTTTGTTTAAAGAGTTGTGGCCCATCATAAATTTTTAAATAATAATTGTTGTCACCGTTATTAAATTGAGGCTGTTAAGTAGTGAGCCTGAGTGAGTAGGAATACTATGGTGCAATACAATAATGGAAGATAGGGAGGTCTGGGTGAGAAAATAATACTTTCAGCTGATATTTAGGTTGGTAGTAATATGCCCCTGATTGATATGATGATCACATTTACTTCTTCACTGGCAATTAGAAATTTCTGATCAAGTTCATACAACAAAAATATGATTGCTTGCATCTCAGCTGAAATGATAGAAAATTCATTTTATTAAGCTGCTTTGTGCTTTTCGTCCAACAACAAATTAAACTAGAATTCACTTTTAATAATTATATGTTCCTGCTGATCATTCATCTTGGTATGCCATGAAAATTCTCCTTTGACGGTAAGTTAATAAAATTTCCTGCCCAGCAAGGATTCAGGCAACATTATCTTTCTGCTTGTTCTTACTTGTGGTCAGGCAGAAGCACATCAGGGTTAAATCTGAAGATTTGTGTGCTGATTAGTTTCAACCAAACTAGTGGACCTATTAAGAATCCTTTTTCTTTCTCTATACAAAAGAAACCTTTCTCCATTCAAACTAAAGTACATGTGATCAAGTCTCATTTGACACAAATTCTTTTTATACCATAAACTTCCCTTGAGTTTTGGACATGAGTCAGAATTTTTGTTGCTGAACTGAGCTTGCTCTTGAAGCCAGTTTATTCCATTATTTCATTAGATAAAGGTCATTAGTAACTCCATATAACTTTTCTATTATTTTTTTTATCTCTGTGTATCTCGTAAAATTCTAAATTATGGTGCCAGCCAAAAACGGAAAGCACCTTTCCTGGGGTAGCGCTGCTTTTCTTCAGACACCTTCAAATGTAACTGACTGATTACCTCTAAGACAAACATGAGAAATCAGTCTCCACATCTTGAAAATACAGATCCAATTTAATATATTATTTTCCTTATTGTCTGCCTTGTAATTTCTCTCAAGCCAAAGGCGAAGACATGTACATAGTTGAGCAGTTGAATGTTTCTTGCTAGAGCCCTACTCCTCAATAACAAACTACTCAAGTGGGATTAAGCCATGCAGATCTGCACCTGATGCCACCAGAAATGTCCCATCTAAGCAACCAGATCCACTGCCGTAGGCACAAGCCTCTCCTCTACCCCTCAGAGTTGTAGGTGTGAGCTCCATCTCCCTTACAGCAGGGCTGGTGGTTACAACATGTTATAACATGGCATCCAGTCTGTCTAACATGGGAACTTAATTTACATCTTAATCTAGGCTGGAAATACCTGTATTTCCTATTCAGGCAATAGAGGTAGTCATATAGAGCTCCTGAAAGAGAATGCTACTACTGTGTATCTCTGCATAAGCCCTTAAGTTACAGGGGCTGCAATCTACCCTAAGGTTATAAAATCAGGACACTGGGATGCAGACTGAGGCAATATGTCAAAAAAATGTTAGAAATTCAAAACATTTATGTGAAAAGCAGAAGCTGTTGGCTTTGTCTTGCCTGGGGGAATACACCCTCCAGTAGGGACTTCAAACTGTTAGAGATGTCTTAAAAGACAGAATACATCAAAAGGCAAGCTTCTGCTATAGGCATTTAAGGAATAGCTTCCCCCCAAACCCCCCATATTTTCACAAAGTGTGAAGCAGAGGAGCATTATCCAATATTTACTTCATTCCCAATCTGGCTACATGAGTATCAAACGAAGTCTTTAAATAACACAAAAGAGTAAAATGTCTTTATGTGCATATATAAGGCAGAGTTTTATTTTCATTTTATTGCTACATCTGACCCTTAATTTCCTCTGTTGCACTGGAGGTTTTTTACCATTTATTCAGCAATTCAGCTGTGGTACTGAGTTACCTGATAGTACATCTGAAAATTCCTACAGTCTAATTTTATAGCTCTGTAGCAATGTTTTTTTATATTGATCTGTTGTATTCCCATCAAGCAAGAGAGTAGGCACCCAAGATAAAATAGCTTCATCTGATTAATGTGTGTTACTTTCACTAGCAAGTACTCGAAAATTGGACCTTAACTGAAGAAACAGTCACAGAATTTTTTAAACAAAGTTAAGAAAAAATTCCATGTGAGAAAATTGAAAGTACTAGAACCTAAAATACATGGCTCTGAACCCAGACATCCAGATTTAGCAAAGTACTTGTTTGTCTCTGCTGGCTTAAACTGTAATGCCTCTTTAGTGCCAATAATTTTTTAGAGTATGATTTTACTTTTTAAAGTGGGAAACTATAATCTTTCTTACCCCTGTCCCTGAGCTATCCCATACCCAATAAACAATCCATTGTTGCTAAAAATTTACTTTAAATGTTAAAAAATTTACGAATCATTTTATAGTGAAAAAAATAAGCTTGTAAGCCTAAATAGTCTTCTCATTAGAATTTCTGATATCTGCTACTAATTAGGTGGTCATGGATTTTTTGAAATATAATTAATTTCTGTCAAAAAACCCCACAAACTTGTGATCAGAAAGTATTGTATTTGTCCCACATGTACCAACTCTATTAGAAGCTTGGTATTTTTTTAAAGCCTATAGCACATAATTTAGAAAACATGTTCTTTCAGAGTTGCTTATCCATTTCGCAGAGCCTATTTGGCATTGTATCACATTGCCTCTCAAATTTTTATCTGACAAGACCTGTATATGCCATCACTATCATTTAACCAAGGGATAGCTGAAGAAAAGGGACTTGCAGCGTGATTTACCCAGGGTGACACAAGCAGGCCTTGGTCACAACATAGGTCTAAATCTTGGTTTGAGTGTGATATCCCACAGATATTGCTGTCCTGTCCTCTGCCTGGAGAAATGACAACCACATCCTAACTTTGGACTGGTAGAAATTTACATGTGCAGACATATATTCAGACTTGATTTTTGAGGATGTGCTGTATTGCTTGCACTAATTCCCAGTGATCAGAGAAGTACCTTCACTACCTCCAGGAGGAAATTCTGTACCTCTTTCGCTGTTCCCAGCTCCAAGTTTTGAAGACATTTGCTGAGCTCCTGCATTCTAACAGAGTTTTAAAGATAAAATATTCCCATAAGGAATAAATAATTTACAAAAAAAGGATAGAGAAAAATACAGCTCAGAAGTATTGAGCTTACGCAGATCTGGCTCATTCTCAAAAAAGCCAGTATTTCCAGTGGTTCAAATTTCATTCCAGAAAATCTTGCAATCACATTCTTAATTTCTTAAATCCCTGAAAGAATGGTAGAAATAAGTAGGGTATTAAATATAGGAGCATTTCTGCTAAAACATGTTTAGACAGATGTTAAAAGTTATAGAGTTGACAGAGAAAATGCATACGAGACAGTAGTTCTGCTGCCACTAAAACAGTTTTGTGAACTCAACAAGAAATTAACAATAAATGAATAAATTAATATTGTATACAAATTTATTATGGTTTTTTGTATCACAGATGTGCTCATGTATTTCTTTTAGTTAATTACTACATACAGGTTTCACTAGCATTTGGAAAAATAACCCTTAGGTGTTCAAAACTCAATTCTGACTAAATACTTGGTGGCAATGGTTGATCAGAAAAATGTGGTGCTATCATACGTTCTTTCCTCAAAAGGTGCTGTATTTTTGTGGTTACAAAGTTATCTTTATTTCTAAGTATGGACTGTTGACAATGCTTTGCACTGCAGTGCTTCATTTTTGTGGTGGTTGTAATTTGTACAGCAACATGGCATCTTCTCAGATCAGTGTGATCACAGAAGCAGCACTAAGCATCCAGAAAAACTATATATGTGTATATATATACACACACACACACACATATATATATATATATATAATTTTAGAGAGAAATAAATGAATGTGAAAAAAAATAACAAGCTGAAGTCACAGAACAAACTGAAGTGGATGTCTTGTTTGACAATCGGTATTCTATATGTGCTGGGACCATAGAAATCTCAGTGACTATGTCAAAGACCATATCAGACTGCTATGGCTACACAAAACCGCTGTCAGGATCGAATTAATCCATCTCCTTCATTCCAGCTGAGCTGCAGAGAGCTGTCTAGACCCTACATGTCCAGGTATGTGAAGCCAGGCAGGCTGTATGAGGTGTGCACTAGATGCCTGCAAGGTAGTCATGAGTCAGAAGACAGAGATTTGTTGGCATGAGACATCCCAAGATGTCTTGCTCTGGCACAGACAATGCCAAAGGCTGTAAGAGTCCTTCCCTATCTAGATGCTGTCTACACATCTCCTGGGCTATTTAAAATGTATTTTGGCATGACCCTCAGCTGGGCAATTCTGAGATCTTAAATCTGAAGACAGACAAGTATGGATGCGTCAAAAGAATGAACTCTATACACTAGTCTCTCTGATTCCCAGTGAAGTGCAAGTGTCCATTTTGACACTGGGCCAGTGAGAACTATTCTATGTGTATTTCTTCCAGCCAATTTTGCATTGCCTTTTTATCATTTCCTATTGACCACACTTCCTTTGTTTCTTAGGAAACTCCGTTTTGGCTCTAGCATTGATTCAAAGCTAAAAGAAATGAGACGTCGTGCCTGTGTTTCCAGTTCAAATTGGTCACGGTTGGTGAGGGGTCCAATACTAGATATATCAAATTTACAGGTTGTCATGGTTTAACCCTGTGCTGGCAATTAAACAAATGCCAAATGCTCTCTATTAACCCTTCTCCCTTCCCTCTACAGTGAAAGGAGATAGATTTATGGATTGGAAACTGAACTACACAGCTTTAATGAAACAGTACTGATTAAAAGGAAAATACTGGAATATGTACAAATACATACAAATACATACAAAACCACTATCGTGTTCCTCCCCAAAGAATGTTCACATCAGCACCAAGGCTGCAGGGCAGGAGAAGTCCCAGACTCGACTCCTGGAGTCACATCACAGGGTGCAGGTCCTCTCTGTGACTACTCAGTCACTCTAACTTGGTGATCTCCCTCTCCGTGAGGCACTGCACATCTGCAGAAACCATGTCCAGGGCCTCTGAATTGCTCTAAATCGCTGACCTATAGTTCTTTGAATTTTTCCCCCCACATTTCTCTTCTGGAAGAAAGACATCATAAGATACTTTCTGCATCTTTCTATAACTTCAACATCTTTTCACAATTTTTCGGAGGAAATAATTATTGCCTCCACAGTCATGGATCTCACCTGGTGCAAGAATGCCAATATGGAAACTCCTAAGGTGGTAAGAAACAGGCAGCATAGATTTATCACAATCAATGTAATTATACATAGAATCATAGAATCATAGAATCATAGGGGTTGGAAGGGACCTCGAAAGATCATCTAGTCCAACCCCCCTGCCAGAGCAGGGTCACCTAGAGTACATCACACAGGAAGGCGTCCAGGCGAGTTTTTAATGTCTCCAGAGAAGGAGACTCCACAACCTCTCTGGGCAGCCTGTTCCAGTGCTCTGTCACTCTCACAGTAAAAAAAAAATTTCTGATATTCACCTTAAACCTCCTATGCTCCAATTTGTATCCATTACTCCTTGTCCTATCACTGGTCATCACTGAAAAAAGCTTAACTCCATCTTCTTGACACTCACCCTTTACGTATTTGTAAACATTGATGACGTCACCCCTCAGTCTCCTTTTCTCCAAACTAAAGAGACCCAGCTCCCTCAGCCTTTCCTCATAAGGGAGATGTTCCACTCCCTTAATCATCTTTGTGGCTCTGCGCTGGACTCTTTCAAGCACTTCCCTGTCCTTCCTGAACTGAGGGGCCCAGAACTGGACACAATACTCCAGATGAGGCCTCACCAATGCAGAATAGAGGGGGAGGAGAACCTCTCTTGACCTAATAACCACACCCTTTCTAATACACCCCAGGATGCCATTGGCCTTCTTAGCCACAAGGGCACATTGCTGGCTCATGGTCATCCTCCTGTCTACCAGGACCCCCAGGTCCCTTTCACCTACACTGCTCTCCAGCAGGTCAGCCCCCAACCTGTACTGGTGCATGACATTTTTCTTCCCCAAATGCAGAACTCTACACTTGCCCTTGTTAAACTTCATCATGTTTTTCCCCACCCAAGTCTCCAGCCTGTCTAAGTCTCTCTGAATGGCAGCACAGCCTTCTGGTGTGTCAGCCACTCCTCCCAGCTTAGTGTCATCAGCAAACTTGCTGAGGGTACATTCTGTACCCTCATCCAGGTCGTTGACGAAGATGTTGAACAACACCGGTCCCAGTACCGACCCCTGAGGGACTCCACTAGTCACAGACCTCCAACTAGATTTTGCCCCATTGACTACAACTCTCTGACTTCTTCCTTTCAACCAGTTCTTGATCCACCTCACTGCCTGATCATCAAACCCATACTTGATCAACTTATCTACAAGGATGCTGTGGGAGATAGTGTCAAATGCTTTACTGAAATCAAGATAGACTACATCCACCGCTCTACCATCATCTATCCACCTAGTAATTTCCTCATAGAAGGCTATGAGGTTAGTCAAACATGACTTACCCTTGATAAAACCATGTTGACTGCTCTTGATGATCCCCATCTCCTTGATATGTCTAGAGATAGTGCCAAGGACAAGTTGTTCCATCACCTTTCCAGGGATGGAGGTGAGGCTGACCAGTCTATAGTTACCCGGGTCCTTCTTCTTGCCCTTCTTGTAGACTGGAGTGACATTTGCTATCCTCCAGTCCTCAGGCTCTCCTCTCCTGTTACCCATTACTTACCGAAGATGATGGAGAGTGGACTAGCAATGACCTCCGCCAGCTCCCTCAGCACCCTTGGATGCATTTCATCCGGACCCATCGATTTATGGATGTCCAGATTACTCAACTGATCCCTAACCCAATCCTCATGTACCTGGGCAAACTCCTCCTTTATCTTGACTTCTACTGGGGCTATATGAAACTGGGGCTCAGGGGGAAAGCCTGCAGGAGTAAAGACAGAGGCAAAGAAGGCATTCAGCACCTCTGCCTTCTTTAAATCCTCTGTCACCAGGGCACCCACCTCATTCAGCAGTGGGCCTATATTGCCTCTGGTATTAGTTTTGTTGGCTATGTATTTGAAAAAGCCCTTTCTATTGTCCTTAACCCTACATTATACATAATGCCTTAGTGCAAGTACACCATCTGCTTTTCTGTGCCCCACCAGCTTTCATAGCTCTGATGGAAGAGGCTGCCAAGAAAAATCTTGGCAGACCCCACCTGTACCTGGTAGGGTGCCAACCAACAATGTTTGTCAGCTCAATAGAATTTCTTTCTTTGACACATTAATTGGCTCTTAGGGTAGGATGACTGGCTTATAGGGTAGAGAGGAAACAATAGATATTATATGATTGTGATTATAAATATTATATGATATGATGTGTCTGACTATAATAAGCTTGTGATAGTGCCTCACATGACATCCTCATAACCAAACAATGGAAATACACTCAAAAGGGGTCGTTCACAAACTAGAGTCACAACCCTACTTAGGGTCATGACTGTCCTTCGATTACAAACTCAATCAAAATGCAGTTGTTCAAACAAGTATTTGGGTTGCACAGAACTGTCAGTCTGTAAGTAGTCTCTCACAACCAGAATAAGTTTGTACATTGGTAAAAAAAGTCACTATATATTAGGTAAATAAGCAGTTGAAAAATTAAACTGAAATAGTAGCTATCAAGGCTCACAATCAAACCAAAAGCACTTAGCACATGGTTCAAAAAAGGTTGTACCTAAACAGGTCAAATCTTATTATGCAAAATTAGATAAATGTATTTTGTGATAATATTTATTATATTTTATTTATTCTATATAGCTATAAATAATATTCAATATTTACATGAGTGTCTTGAGTAACAATAATTCATTTAAGAACAAGATAGTTGCAAAGTAGATAAGGATCATTAACATGTGTCACACATAAGAGAGATGAGGTAATGATACTTCTCTAGGCTTTTAATCTTTGTATTCAAAATTGTCATTCAATTATGTATTGCATGCATTGTAGCAGTCTTCTGATAAGTTTCCAGCACTGCACTAGTTTGAGCCAGGAGCCCCTTAGCCAAATTTATTTAGACTTAAAAATCTGAATAAAATTATGGTAAGATAAGGAAAGGAGATAGTAAAAAAATAATAAAAATAAATAAATAAATAGATAGATAAAGTAGAGGAGGAACTGAAGAAAGGGGCAAAAAAATTAAAATTAATTGCTTCAACATTTTCTCTCATTGTTTTCTCTTGAGAGGAGGAAACGAGAAAACAGCATGCTGGCAAACAGCCGCCATGTAAATGTCTCTAAATGGTAGTGTATGTATTTATTCCTCATTCATATATATGTCACTAA
The DNA here is from genome assembly GCF_020740795.1 of Apus apus. Lineage (NCBI taxonomy): Eukaryota > Metazoa > Chordata > Aves > Apodiformes > Apodidae > Apus > Apus apus. The sequence continues at coordinate 17,015,013 of NC_067284.1, read as the reverse complement.
ATTACCTTAATGCCTTTGACTTTCCAAATGCAGAAATTAAGTACACAAAAAGGAAGACAAATAGAGATTAGCTTTAATTATTGAAACATCATCTTTTTCTTCCTAGACATTATCAGACTTTTCTGTGGTATTCATAAGTCAACTAAGGCACAGTTCACCCTGCAGATATTTACCAGTCTTACTTCCTCAGGTCCCTTCTTTCCATAGTCTTGGGGTATCTGCCACAATTGCTCTTCCATGGGAGAATGAGCTGACACTGCTTTTACATCTTCATACCAATGCCCTTGAAGCACAGGTGTTTTCCCAACTCCCATTCATGCCATCACTGCTTGTGAGCCATCAGCAAAAAATGAGGCAGTTGTTCTCACCTCAGTAACATCATGAGGCAAACAGGACACTGAGCAAATAAAAGACACTAGTGAAAACAAAGCCTCAGTTTTGGCAGCTCTGCACAATAAATACTCAATATTTCTTTTCTGTGATGTGCTCTTAGTGTTTCCAGAAAAAAAAATTGCTCAAAATTACACCTCAAAAAATTAAATCTAGAGACTAGTCAGGAAAGGATTGTGTTTATCCAGTACTTACCAGAGAAATCAATGTAGTGGAAAAGATAAAGATGAGATAATCTATTAGACCTTTAATACCCTCTGCTTTCAATCATACATTTTTCCACTATATTATTTAACACTCAGTTGATATGACAGGACATGACCACAAATTATCCCAAATGTCTTGTAGAAATACTGTTATTTTCTGGAAATAAAACACCCTCCACATTTCAAATCTAATTTGAGTAAATTTGTTAATGATGAGAAACAAATATGAGTACACTTTGTACTAGCTCAGGCATCCTGCTTTGGAAAGTATATCCAGGGACAAGAATTTTAAAGCTTTCATGTTTTATGAATATAGCTCTATAAACAGTTTGGCATGGTTGGGACTGCAGGAAAAGGTCAAAAGTTACAAGTCGAAGCATAAAAACTAACAAGGGAGTCCACAGAGTTTATTAAAAGTAAATCCTATCCTTGTACACAGGATCAAATATTTGGGCTTTTTTAATTTGTTTTCTTGACTGAGAAAAAGCATTTCTCAAAATCCTAACAATTATTTTTAACATGAGTCGAACTATCAAGCACTTTCATATATGAACCCATACTAAATAAAGATGAGGCACAAAATAAAGCCTGGGTCTGGTTTTCCTTCATACATTACCTCTAACTACAGAGGGCTGTCCCTCCTGCTTTAGTAGTGCTGATGCTATCAGCCCCCAGGCAGAGGGAATCAATTCTTGGCATACGGGACCTAAATCAAATACTTCCCTTGATTTCATATGCTGGGGCTGTCAGCTCAAGAGTTTGTGCAGGTTTCTTAAACAAAAATGGGGTCTCTCAGGACCATTTTCAGCCTATGTTCTAATATCAAAGAGTTTACCATCTCTGTCTAGAAATACAGAAGTCAGGTCACAGCATTTTTTCTAGCCTATTTGTTTGTATGTGGTACAAGTGACAAGAAAGTGAAAAAGCCAGTTTTAGCAAGAGTGTAATTATTTTCTTTTTATATAATCTGCCAATATGTAATTACGGAGAGCTTCTGGGGGAATAGTAATTAAAAAAAAAAAAGGGGGGGTGGGAAATTACCAAAGTCAACAAATCTGAGTTCTTAAGTTAAAAAGCACATGCAAACATGCTGTCATGGTTTGGGACTACACAACAACACAGCAACAGCCTCATGGCCGCTCACTCAACTCCCCACACACACACTCTCTGGGATGAGGAGGACAAAGCTCATGGGTCAAGACAAAGGACAAGGAGGGTTCTTCACCAATTAAGGTCCCAGGCAAAAAATACTCAACCTGGGGAAAAATAACTTAATTTCACATGAAACACACGCAGGACACAGACAACACAAAGAGCAGGGCTTGCATATGTTACCCCACCCCTCCTTTCTTCCTGGGCCCAAATCACTTTTTTCCTGGTTTCTCTCCCTCCTTCCCCCCAGCAGCACAGGCGGATGGGGATGGGGTTTAGAGTCAGTTCACAGGCTGGTGGTTCTTGCCGCACCATTCTCCTCAGGGAGAAGGATTCCTTACAGTCCTTCCCTACTTCCCCATGGGGTCCCTCCCATGGGAGAGAGTCCTCCACAAACCTCTTCTTCATGAGTCCTTCCCACGAGGTCCGGAGCTGCTCCAGCCTGGGCTTCCCACAGAGTCATGGGCTCCTTTGGGAACAAACTCCCCTGGCCCGGGGTCTTCCAAAGTTGTGCAGTCAGAGTCCACAGGCAGCTCTGGCCACAAAATCCCAGTCCAGTGGCCAAAGTCACCCCTTCTGGTGCCTTCAGGGACCACATTCCTCCACGAGTGCAGGGGATCAGCTGCCATCTCGCCATGGGTTGCAGGGAAACTTCTGCTTGGGCATCTTCTTCCCCTTCTTCCTCACCAACCACCAGCACCACTCTCCTCCTCTAGCACAGCTCTTCTCCTCCAGCACAGCTCTTCTCCTCCAGCACAGTTCTTCCCCAAGTGCCTCTCTGCTCAGGTGTTATGTTGTTTCTTTCATATGTTAATTATGAGGTGCATCTATTGTCCCTCTAATGGCTCTTTGGCTGGGTTTTGGAGCAGGGGGAGCTTCTCAACTTCTTACCAGAGCCACTCCTGTGGCCCTTCCCCCTCTACCAAAAAAACCACTAAATCAAACCAGCACACATACACTAAGGACTTAGCATGGTAAGGACATCCCCTTAATGAGGCAAGGATCCAGATGTAGACTTAAAAAGGCCAGGGAGATGATTTCTCTGCCAGGTTTGTTGGTTGTTTGGTTTTTTTCCTAGAGAACGACCAAGGACCTTTTCTGTGGAAGAAAATATATCTTTACACTGCTCTAAAATATTTCCTAGGAACTTTTCCTCCACTTTAACTGCTGATCATTCAACACATGTACACAGATAACACTTGGTATATCCCATTGACATGTCTGAGAACTGACAGCTAGGTGGTTTAGGCAGAGCTACATGACTTTGGAGGGACTGCAGAGCAAGATTAAGGGCTGTGCAGTTATGCTTCTGTTGTTTCTTCTTGTCCCTACAAAATCTTATATAGCTCTGAAAGTGCTGAAACACTTTGCTAAGTGTTGCCAAACTCTGGATGGTCTGCATCCAGATACGCTTCAGTAAAAATCACAGAGCTGGTGGTGTTCCTCCAAATTTACACCATTATTTTTACAAGTAAGAAGAGGCCACCAGAAAGTGAAAGCTTTTAGAGCAGTCCAGCCTGTTTTAAGAAGAAACCATTTTGAACTCTGATTACACTGATCTTCTTGCCTTTCCAATAGTATTATTTATCTCAAGAATTTATGTATAGAGAGAGAGTTTCAGTGCATTGTTCCATATGCATAGATGTGCACATACCTTTCCTTCTAATGAGTGAATTCCTCAGATCCTGGTATTCTGTCATATGAGGCTGTTGAGCTTTTTCTCTTTCCTATTATTTTTTTTTTAAAAAAAAGTTGTTTGGTAGGGTTTTTTTAGTTTTTCTTTCTCCTTCTCCTTTTCTTTCTCAATTTTGGTTTTGCTTTTGATTTTATTTTCTTCTTGTTTTTATTTTTCCTCATTTTTTCCTTATCCTTTATTTTCCTTTTTCCTTTTTCTTTTTTTTTTTATTTTGAATCTCAGCTGATTTTCAATATATTAATTTCAATATATTAAACTAACACATATTTCTATCTTTCTTTTCCTGAAAACTGAAAAAAGATGTAAACGAGGCACATAATAGAAAGAAAGCCTTTTGCATATATTTCAATTTCAAATGGTGTCTAGATGATAACATACATCTAATTCTCCTATTGAAGAGTGAGAAGTACTGAATCTCAGCCTCTTTAGGGTATTTCAGCATTAAAGAGGCCATTTGATCACCTTTGGTAAACTAAGTGAAGAAGAATGATGAATCATCAGTGAAAGAACATCTCTGGTGACATCCCCATTGCAGATTCATCCAGTCACAGCCGTGCAGTTGGACCATGATCCTAGGAACAGCCCCAGAGCCCAGGCTGGTTCCTGAGAACAGTTCAGCACATCCTGCACTTCCTAAAAAGGTGATTTTAGGGACACACCAGGAAATTGCCATTGCACAGCACATGCTGCTGGTGACAGAAATCAGCCATTATCTGATCTTTGTTTGGTTGGGGTTGCTTTACTGAGAAGGCGGAAGGAAGTGGGCACCTGTATGAAAAAGAAATAGCTCGGGATATAGTATGGAGACTGGGGGGGAAAACATAAATTAAAAACCAAAACAACAAAAATTATTCAAAGTGACTCTTTACTGCTAGCAATAAAAGAAAAAAATTCTTTTCCAAATGCATTTCCAGCACAGCAAGCACAACTTGGCAACATGACTCATATTCATAGAAGTTGGATGTGATTTTCTGCTTTTCAGTCTAACAGTATCCTTCTCCAAATTTTCGAAAACCTGAGGGGATCCACAAACCCCGTGAGCTGGTGCTCCCAGTCCCAGTCCCATGCACATGGAGCTAACCTGCTTAGAGATTGGGTACAAAATGTTCTTTCAGAGAAAGCTGTGTGTAGCCAAGGGCAAAGAGAATGACGTGGAAAGAAGTCAAGGGAAAAAAATAAGTTAAATAAATACATAATAAATAAATAAATTTATAGCTCTAGAGCAGAAACGTGTGCTTGAGATAAAAACAATGAAATACATTTGTTCTGTGTTGTAGAAAAAGGACATGAAGTTTTTTCAGACACGTATGTTTACCAAGGATTTCCTACACACAGTGGGAATACTTACATTCCTTTTTTTTTTTTTTTCTTTTTTTTTTTTTCCTTTCTGGTGGGTATTTCACAGCTTTTTAGACCACCAAGCAATAAGAGCAAAGATAGTAGTGAATGATTCACAGCAGACATTTCTAACCTATTACTCAGATATCTGTTACGGGAATAAGTATTGATTCTGTGCCTGCCTAAATGAAGGATGTGTCTCATGGCTCATGAGGGAAGGTATGTGATATTCAAGGATCGTGTTTTTCTCCAGTAAATGTACGTGTCTTTCCAGGCAGAGGTTCCCAGACTGTGCTGTATGTACTGTTAGTGGCGTTGGAGCAGTTTCAGACCAGTTCTGAACACGATGATCCCCATATCAATTTAATTTAGGAATCCTGCTTTAGATGGAATCACTACAGCTTGCTGATGGCAGCCAGGGGAGCAGGTCTGGCTCTGTCTGTACTGAGCCTGTCTGTCTGTGGGAACATGGTTGCACCCAAATTTAATCTCTGGCCCTCAGTAATTGCCTACCTGGAGGTAGGAATGAGAGCCACAGAGCACTTGGGTGTCCAGGTCACTGACGTTATTTGCCTGTGTGAAGATACTCCCATGATAATTCAGGGAAGAGGTGAAAGGAGGTTAAGAAAATTCTGGCTTAGGAAAGGAGACCAACAAAGAAGACAAGTTTACTAAGGAAGGGAAGGAGCCCAAAGAATGAAAGAGGCTGAAAACACCCCAGTGCTGTGTATGCACAATACCTGGTAGAGAACCAGGAGCTGTCTCTGTGTAGGAGGTACTCAAGTGAACAAACAGAGAACCCCCATTTTAAGGCTCTGACCCCAATTAACTTTTTCCATTTACTTCAAAGGGACTGGTCACATGCTGGGAATTAAACAAAGACTGAATAACTTCCCTGGATCAGGACTCTAAATGCTATATGGTTAAGACGTGTTTATAGCCATACTGCATTATTTTATTAATTGGCTCACATACTGACTAACAGAGTCATGTATATTAAGTCCTATGTGCTGTTAACATCCCTTTGTGACTCGTGGATATGCTCTTTCCATAGCTGAGACTGTGGAATTCAAACTTAGCTGAGATCCTTGCTATAACGTCATGTCTGCTTAACAACTTGTACCTAAAGTCCTTTTGGAGTAATTTACTCTTGTTTTTTGACTTGCAGATAATTGCTGCTGCTATATTGGGAACCACGGCTATGAAAATACAAGGAATTTGGGGTGGTTTATTTTTCTTTTACAATGCTTTAAGCATTATAAATATATAATATTTTTATATAGCTATTCTTTTGCTAAATGAAAAAATTCTGTGCATTTGTTCACAAGATAATGAGAGCTTGACAAAAAGCAAATATGGCCTACTTTTAATTTTTTTTTTAATTCTCTCTTTCTCTGGCATTTTAATGTCCTTAATTCACTGTTCTTCATAAAATCCATAGCATTCACAAAGGCATTCCAACAAAATTGGAACCTAATGCCAGAAGAATGGGAATCCAGTCATGCTGGATACTCTGAGCTGGGTAAGTGTATTCTTTCATTAGAAAAAAGATGTCCCTCTATTTGAAGCTATATTAAGAACAAAATGTGTGCATGCTAAGGTAGCAAATAAACAGCAATATCTAAGCACAAGTTTCTTCAATATTTGAGAAAGAAACTACAGATGTAAGCTATGACTCTGAGGCTGCACCTGTAGTACTGTGTACAGCTCTTGAGTCCTCAGCACAGCAAAGACATGGAGATCCCAAAGTGAGTCCAGAGAAGGGCTACGAAGATGATCAGAGGGCTGGACCACCTCTGCTACAAAGACAGCCTGAAGGAGTTTGGGCTGTTCAGCCTGAACAAGAGAAGGCTCCAGGGAGACCTTATAGTGGCCTCAGAAAAGCTGGGGAGAGGCTTTTCACCAGAGAGGCCAGTGATAGGACAAGGGGTAATGGTTTTAAAGTGAAAGAGGGCAGATTTAGGTTAGTCATCATGAAGAAATTCTGCACCAAGAGGGGAGTAAGGTGCTGAAATAAGTTGCCCAGGGAAGTCGTGGAAGCCCCTTCCCTGGAGGTGTTTAAGGCCAGGTTGGATGAGGCTTGTGCAGCCTGGTCTAGTGTGAGGTGTCTCTGCTCACAGGAGGGAGGTTGGAACCTGATGATCTTTAAGGTCCCTTCCAACCTTAATGATTCTATGAAGTTGAGGTCACATTAATGATTAAAAAAAAAAAAATATTAAAAAATTATACTACTAACTTTATGTTTTCATTTATTTCTTTAACATTTTGTCTCTCTTAGGTGCCACAGATGTGCCATTGTTTTTTGCTCCATCTGCTTACAGAAACCTCTGCACACATATTGAGGAAACCATGTTCTGATGTGTCAGTTAAGTTTTGTTTCAAGAAGAAGGAATGTTTACACCTCTCCAGTCTCAAGACGCAGACCACTATTTAGAACAAACATGCCTTCCCTGATGATTTGAAAGCCACCTCTAAGCACTCTCTGCACAGTGAGTGAGGCTGGGCTTCACATCCCCCAGCCAATTCACACGGGTGAATGATCTCACGGACAGCAGTTATTCATGTTGCTAAACAGAGTGAGGAAACAGCATGCACTCGACCCAGGGGATGGAATCCTGCACTCTTCTTTCCTTGGAAGAAAAAGAAGAGCAAAAAGGACTAGAGGAGATTACATAAATCATTATGTCCACAGCCAGGTAACACCGGTGGCTCAAAGAACTCTACTCTTTCCCACATTGCAAAACCCTCAGAGTATTTCCTGACGTCTTATAATAATTTCCAGACCTTTACAGCAAAAAAGAACTGTAGACAATAATCTTGGCATCTTCCCACATTAGAGATTTTGTACTTTCAACAAAAAGGCAAAGATGCTTCCTAGTCAAAGCTGGGGGAAAATTCTTTCCTGAACCCATCATGGTGATCACTTTAACTCTTATTACAGGACCAAGACACATCAGATAGGCATGAGAAAAATGTCTTCATCCCTAGGTGTCCCACATCAGTAGGAGAGAATGAGAGGCAAGGGAGAGAAATCTGTCCTGCTGCCACCCAGGTGCTGGTGGGAGGTGCGAGAGGCATATACTTTTTGCCTCTTCACTCTTCAATTTGGAAGGGCAAAAAAAACCCCTCACATGCCCTATTTAAGACTACTTCCTACCATTCCCAGGGGTATTTCTCCCTTCTCAGCACAGGTCATATGCTTTTTTCAGCCTCACACAGTTCTTGGTCAGTTCTGATCTTCCTGACATCTGGTGCGTTGCCCTGTATTTGTCGCTGCAGCTGTGCTCCAGTGCCAAGGAGGTAATCAATGTGCCCGACCCTTCAGCTACAGAGTCATCAGTGCCAGCTTCAGGCAGCCGACCGCAGAGCTCCTCGGAGAGCCCACAGAAATGGTTAAAAACCTGTCCCAGACCCACTAGATGGCACTGTGGGTGGCTGCTACCAGCCCTCACAAACCTGAAGCGGAGTTTATCATCTGCCCGGCAGCTTCAGCTTCAGCTGCATGGTTTTCATTTCCAGCACAAGTCCTTCTGCCTGGAACCTCACCCAGCTGTTCCACCCGTTCAGCAACTTTTGGGTTCCTTCAGTCACTCTAAGTTAATGCTCTTTTAAATAAGTACCAGTTGTTGTTCTTGATGATTTATTTTTTTTTTCCCCTCAAGAAGCTCTACAATTATTTTTTTTTTCCAGTTCCTGGAAATTGCTCAAAACATTCCAGAGGTTTCAAGAAATATTTAGAAAGTCAGTAAGTCTGAGTATCCTGGCTGGCTGGCATGCAGTGTGTATATGAGTGGAAGGGTCCAAACTTCAACAGAGTCTCCCAGAGATGCTGCAGATTACAGGAATCTTGACATGACCCTAACTTTCCACCTTGGTCACACCAGTTCTGCTCTACAGGCTCAGTCTGGATCCCAGTGAAATCACCTGGGGAGGAGGGTTTCCACTGGGTTCCCTGAGAGTTTGATGGGGCCTCTGTCAGGTTTTCAAACACTGGAAATAAGTGTGCTCACATTTTGTAAATCTTTCCCCCTTTTATGATCAAGGCTCCTGCCATTATTGTGAGCAACATTTGCTGGTTCATGCTCACAGTGAAAACTGGTGGAGCTGTTGGGAAAACTAATGGGACTGCCAGTTTCAGTCTGAAGAGCAGCGCTTTTGCCAAGTACATTTTCTAACTGAAATGGGAGTAAAAATCTCCTTCTTACTCTGTCTCTCTGTTTCTGTACACTATTTCCTCATAGCCTGCTGTCTCTGGCTTTTAAAAGTTTCTCTCATGCTGCAGCTTCAGGAGCATCCTGAGCACAGCTTTGAGCCTTTTTTCCTTTTTTTTTTTCAATCTTTGGAAAACGTTTTTGTGTCTCCCTAAGTAAAAGTGCTATTTGAAATATCTGTCCTTCATCCTCACATCATTATTTACTCCAATGAAGTGCATTAGGTATTTTCCAATCGTGCCATTCATGATTCAGCCACAAACTAATCTATAAACCATATGCAAATGTGCAAGTTGAACAAGTATCAACAATTCCTGGGCCTTGTGCATTTGAAGCAATCTCTCAGAGGAAGCCTCTATGACTTGGTAGTGCAGGTCAGCAAAGCCCTGTGAGGAATTTGCCCTGTGAGGCAAACACACTCATTAAGCTCTGAGTTGCTCCCTCATTGGAAGGCTGCTGCCTCCAGACATGGCAGAAACTGTAAGTGACTGTGTGAGGGTTCCTAGACCTCTCTTATGTGGATGTCATGGCCCACAGATGCAGCAGATAAGCCAGAAATGCCTCCAGAGGGAGGTATCCCCCCGCTTATCAAAGGTTTATCTGGAGATATCCTTACAGATAAACCCTGCATAAAAGATGCAAGTTGGAGAGCAAGAAGCAACTGTGTGAGCCTGGGAATAGAGTTCTGTGCTCAAGTTACAGGGTGACTGTGGGTAAAACGCCTAAAAGGGACCAAAAAAAAGAGCAAAACATTCTGAACCTCTCTCTTTTTTATTTTTCTTTTTTGTTGTTTGTTTGTTCTATAGCTGACTGACCCCAGGTGTGCCTGGAGCCTGCACAAAATCCAACAGTGTCATGAGAAACTGCTGAAATTTAGAGATTTATCTGGACACCAATTTTAGGGTTATGGCTGGTTCAATACAGTACTACATCACAGCTTTACAGGTTATTGATACTGGCATTTCTCTTTGCTGGGCAACAAGATATTAAAAATAACAACACACAAAACAACCTCAGGTTTCCAAATGAAGAATGGTTTGCTGTAGATGGTTTCATCAAGTACACCTCAGACCTTAGCATGAGAAAGTTTTGTAAGCTCAGCTGAGCCGTGCACATTGTAGGACCTTGAGAAGCAGTCCTTGGGATAGTTAGATCTCCAAACACAGCTTAGAGTAACTTTAACTTGCACAAACTTGTAATAAAGTCCAGAGAGCACTTAACAGTCATGTGTTCTGGATTTTACCTATTCCATAAAGTAGGATTTACTGTAGTGGGGCAGAAGCCAAAACTTGATCTCTGTATCTTCCACTACATCTATGTAATAGTTTCTTCACAATTATGAACCTATTCACTCCAAAGATGGACACATCTCAAGTCTGTATTTTCTCTACACCAGCAGCAAATAATTTTGATGGTAATTTGTTTATCGGCCTTTACAACTGCCAGATAATTCCTGACATCTCTGAAAATAATTATTTGAGAACTCTGGGTCAGAAAACACGGTTAAAATTGTTTGCCTCAGCATTCCTTTAGATCATGAACTTATGTCTTCTTGCAGTGTTGTATGGTCTGGTTCATAAGCTTGTTTCATAAGTTTGCTTGCTCCTTAAGAGGAAAAAGGTATTTTGGAAAATAAATAAATAAATAAATAAATATATATATATATATTCACTAGGCCTTAAAGAAAACTTTTCACAGATGCTGACAGCTGTACAAGAATAGTTTGTGCTCCAAGACAGCAAAGCTAAACAAATATTATGAAAATAGAAGCTGTGAAACATCAGTGATGGTTTTCCATAAGATAACTAATTGCATGCCTACATGTTTGGTTTTGTTCTGTGTAGTTTTTCACTATTAATGACTCATATTTAAACAGTGTAGAGAATATGTATTCACTTCTCATGTAAGTTCTTGTTTGGTCCTCTAGTGAAGTAATTTATTTGAGCATGTGATATTACCAGAGAAGTTGGCAAATGCAAATCAGATGGGTTTTTGTTGGTGAGCCTGCAGGAATCCTCCCTGAGCTCAATATGTATGTGGAGGTTTTATAAGCAATTAAACTCTATCCCTGGAAATCCTACCTTTAAAGTTTTTGGATCACCTGTAGGGTTTTACAGTCAGCTGCAATTATTGAGAGTGTAGAAGCTTGTAGGAAAAGCTCAAGCAAGGAAAAAGAACATGAAACAAATAAGTTCAAATACACTTAACCTCTTCCCTGCTAGAGTGTTACTTTTCATCCTGTATTCATGCTTCTTTAAACAGATGCTGCATTTGAAATCTACTGGCAGGATTATGAGGCAGTACAGAAGGTGCTTTGTCATTTCCCTGCTGCAGTAGAAGAGTTAAATTTTAAGAAATATAACACATGGTACAAAATATTCTACAATGGAACAAGATCTCCATGTATGGAACTTCTGGAATTTTATTTTTTAGCAGTACAATTTTCAGGCAGTAGTTTTAAGCAGTATGAGACATCAGCCACGCTTCTGTGTGTGTGCTGCAGCCTAACACATGATATCCATCACCTTCCTCTTCCAGCTTTGGCTCACACCAGTACTGATATCCACAAGCTTAAACTGCTTCTTCTTGTGTGACTCTTCAGTGTCAGTTTATTGCCCTCCACACTTTTGCCCTCTAGAAAGGTCCAGTGACTTTACTTGCCGGTAGTAGGAAAACAAAAGAGTCGCAGCCTTCTGTCTTCGTTGCCTGGTGCAGTGCATGTTCTCTACAGTATGACAAAGAGTGTCTGTTCCCCATTAACATTGTAGTTGAATCCAGTCCTGATGACCTTTGAACTGGGAGAGGTAGGACACTGGGACTCTGCCCATTTGTCATTGTATGCCTGGACATGAGGTCAGAGAAGAATCATGTGGAAAGGCCAGAGAGTGCAGGAAAGGAGCATTTTGCACTCACAGTTGCTCTTGTGCGGGCACAGAGCTCAAACCACAGGCTGACCTGCTGCCCTTTAAATATAGACTGTCGTCAGTGAAACCTGCCAAGATACCACAGGTCTAGCTATACTTTACAGCAGCTGAACACTGCTGAGATCAAGTGAGAAAATTCAGCTCCCATTTGTCTACACTGTTACTTGTCCATGGCTATAAACCACAAGTGGCTGCAGGTTGCATCTGTCAGCATGCAAACATGATTTCAGCTGCTGTGCATCGTGGCAACGTGGCTTGTTAAGTGCATCACAATTACCCTTGAACATTCACCACCGCAAAGATGCTGGTGGCGATAAAGGCTTGACAGCAGCAATTACATTATTTGCCTCTGGAGAGAGACAACAGGGTGGGCAGTGTTTTCTGAGCTACTGGCTGTGGTTTCACTTTAGGTGGACCAGGAGAAGGTGCTGCAGAGGAGATTTTTGGAGCCATGCGTCCTGTCCCGACCGCAAGCAAAGCAAGCACATACTTTTCATAGCGCCGTTTGCCTGCTACTCCCTTCATTTCTGCAGAGCACGGCGCTCCGAGAGCACTGACAGCAATTGCTGCTTAGCCAGTAGGAGAGTACATCATTGCTGAGCCAGCTGCCTGGAAATGTTAATGCTGCTCTGTGGTTTCTTCAGGACTCTGGGCCAGCATTTACCTCATCATATGTATCTTTCCCTTGCTGCCCTATCCCAGCCTGTGCTCTGTTCTCAGTGCAATGTTTTCCATGAATGACAAGACTGGGGGTCCCCAAAGGTACTTAAAGGAAAGCAAGATGCAAAATGAAATACACAGAGCATATGGGAAGAAAGGGATGATAGAAATGAAAAATACACCCATTGCTGACATGAGAAATCCTGGGAGAAGGACAAGCACAGAGGCTGGGAGAGAAGCACAGTGGGACCAAGGAGGAAGCCCAGGGGGGTGGAGGGGCGAAGATTGCAGTTCCAGCTGAATCTGATGAGACTGCAGAGGAACAAGGGCTGAATAAATTTACAGAATCTACAGAAGCAAACTTGGAGTCCTACAGCCATCTTTTTCCACAGAGATACTATTGTCATCCTTGTTTCGCAAGTGGAGAAACATAATGCTTAAGTGATTTGCCTTTGGCAGGTTTGGAGGCCAGCTTTCTCCAGCCCTCAGGCGTAGACATAAACAAGAGATTTCTGTTACGTGTTTTACCTTCAGGTGACTTGGAGAACATTGATTAAAGTGACTTTAACTGTGCAAGACTCAAAATTCAGATACCAGATTGGGAGGAAGGGCTCTTTTGATCAAACTTTGGCTTTGACCTCCACCTTGCTTTCTTTGCTTCCTTTACAAAAAGTATACAGTGCTAAAAACGTATGAAAGAAAGCAGGAGAAGGGTAGTCTTGGCTATTTCCCTGTACGTATTTAGTTTTTGGCCCAGTGATATTAGGCCCATCCTGTGAATCTGTTGAAGGTTCCATAAATCTAGAGCTCACTGGGATTACATGCACATTACCTCCATTCTGTGGTTTCTGACTGATGCACCCACCCGTTATCACAGCCATCAGCATTAATTTTGCCTTCAGCAATGAAAAAAACTGGGTCTGGCTCTCAATCTGTCAACCTGACTCTCATAATCTGTTTGGTCAGATGCTCTGTGATGCTTGCACATGGCAGCATAAAGTTCCCATTCATAATCCAACATGACCATTTGATGTGGATAATCACCTGACTAATCTTTTCCAGTTCTCATTTTTCAGTCTGTGGTGGGAACCACACAGGCTCCTGTCTCCTTTTCCCCCCACATCACAAACAGCAGGGAATGATCTGGTGTAAATAGAAAGGTAGTGTCAGAAATGTGCCAAAGAGAAATGCTACATATACTCTGAAGCAAATGCCATCTCACTGCCTTTGCAGTATATGCTCATGCCTTTGTGCTGTTGTAATGGTGCCTTGAAAACAGGACTTTAATTTCATAATAATATATGGTAACAGTTCTTTCCCAACAAGCAAGCATGACTGTGGTTGGTAAACATCTATTTGAAACAGGAAAGCTAAATAGTCCTTTCAGTAATTAAGTCTCAAAGGGTTTTCCCTTCCTACTGCAACTCCAAAAGAGATGTAGCTTCAAAGCTCATCTTAAATATCTCAACTCTGTATTAGTAAGTGTATTTTTCAGTGAGGACTGAGGATTCAGAATATGGGGATATCGATTACATCCACTTTTAGCTTTCCACAGGAGGTTTCCAAGGAGGTGGCTAACTAGAACTCAATAGACAACCACATTTGTGCTGAATAGCTAGAAAGCAAAGGAAACCCATTATGTGGTTTTTTAAAAGTTTTGTGAATTGTGGAAAAGATGTGTAATATAGCTGCTGAAAAAATACCCTCATAATTATCTATACGTTCTTTATTTCACTCCAAGAACTTTCAACAAAGAATGTCTTTTTTGGGACCTTTTTAAATAAATAGCTGGCAGCATTGCTGTCATGAAATGTGTTTATAAATGAGCTTACTATGGCACAGCTTCTCCAAACACTGCACGTATTACATGCAAATTATTAATTGTCCACCTCTTGACAGGTGGGGTTATAAAAACTACTTAAATAAAGAATGTTGGTTTGATGTTTTGTTTGGATTTTGTCTTTTTTTTTTTTTTTTTTTGAGAAAGAGAATCACACTAAACCATTCCACAAACACCTTTGGGCTTGCACAACATATGGCCCCATATGTGTTCACTTTTCAGAATGACTTCCAGACGCAGGAAGGAACAGATGTGGAGTGGCCTTTGCCTTGGGAGTCTGACCTGCAGCATAGGCACCTCACGGTTACTGTCCTTCACTTTCTACTGATCATTCATCAGTTCCCTTTACAGCTTCCCTTTTCTTACACATACCTACTCATGTCAGAACTTACTCTCTTTCGTAATTACCCTCATCTTCAGATTCTCTTCAAGATTAGAAAAACATTTACTTTTGCCTTTCAATTCACTGCCTGCTTTGGATAAATCTGAGTATGGAAGTATTAAAATACCAAGGGAAAGCCTGCTGTCACAATGAGTTTGATCCAAAGTCCTTTGAAGTAACTCATAAACAGTGGTTCCCAGTTATTGCTGATTGGTTTTGGATCCACCCATTGCTTTCTACTCCAAGAAGCATAAGTATTAACAAGTTTTCAAAAGATTAATCTGAAGAGATTACCAGTTTGATTTCCTGAATAAAGCTCTCTGAAGATTCAGATAAGCATGTTACCACTTGAAAGCTCTCCCTATCACCTCAGGCCAAAATTAAAGCTCCTTTAAAGTCATGCTGCCCAAAGTTTCACAAGCAGTGGATAATTTCAGCCTTACAACAAAGTGCCTGTTTTGTGTTTCCTGAGTGAGAAAGTATACACATTCTTCATTGTAACACCAGAGCTGTCTGCTGCTTTTGAACATATAGTCTTCATCATTGGAATGATTTGAATTCTGGTGCATTATCACTGAAACGGTCTTGGCACCATTTTTTGCTGTAAAGGATGTTCTTGGACAATTGCTCTTTTGTTATTGCCATCTCCTTTTTCTAAACCAGTGTGTTTCTTCCCAGCAGTGAGTTTATATTTGAAACACAGAGTCTAAATGGAAATCGTAAATTTTGTACCCACAGTCACGGACAGAAGTGAGAGTTTATCTCACAGAAAGACCACCGATAGCAGATACACACACACATACAACATACAACATGTATGACTAATTGTTTACACGTATTCATATATCCCCATGACTCAGTAAATACAATAAGAAAAGGGTAATTATGTATTTTTTATGTCTCTGAGCAATCACAGGTCCCTTGGTAGAGCACAAGTGAATTTCAACATCACAGATGTCACATTATTTTTTCCATGATATAAACAATTTTTTTCTTATTAAATATTATTCTTAGCATTCTCAGTATTTCCTTCTTTGGACACACAAAAAAAAGACCCTGTATAATAGGCAGCATCAAACAAATTGTTTCTCCCCAACCCTCAATGGCATTGGCAATTTATTTGTTGAATTATTTCTTCGCTTTTAATTACCTTAGAAAATCTTTACTTTTTCTTTTAACAAATAGCACAGAAAATAAATGTCAACCAACCCAATCTGTTACCTCAAAGAAACAGAGTAAATAAATGATTGTTAGCTAATAACACTGGGGAGTGATACATCAAAAAAGCAGAATTTACACCCATGCCTTTTCTTGATTAGTGTTCAAGTTTAATTCAGAGTGCCACTATTTCCTGCTGGCTGTTCCTCTTCATCAGTAATAAAACCCTCCTTAGAAGCTGTTGATATTGAACACATGGACACAGTTAAATCTGTAATGAAATGTACTTATTTGCAGTTTCAGCCCTGATGTGGTTTCTGATTCATTCACCAAAAGGTTTCCATTTACCGAAGGAGACTTTTCATCTGTGGTGGAACCCTGAGGTGCAGAACTGAACACACATTCAACCAGTTACTGGAGTACATCCTAAAGTGGACAAATTAGGCACTGAACTCTCTTTCAGTGGAGAGACCCATTTTGCATTTTCAGGCACTTAAACTATGACCACACTAGTTGTAAAGCTGTGACCTCTTTTAGTCAGTCTTGAGTCATGAGCAAGGAAAAGAACATTTGCTAGATACTACTATATGTATAATATTTTATAGTAAATATGTGTATGCAGACAGAACATATAATACATGTGTAATGCTGATCAAAGGTATGCCATCCAAAGCATCTGAGAATTAACACAACAGAAAGCACCTAAAAAATCTTGTCACTTTATTCCTCCATGGTTCAAGATTGTGACAATGAAATACAGGTGATCTGTTCACACCTCATATTCTGCCAAAAAATGTTTATCACTATAACAGTTCATTTGGTTACCCTCTCACCTTTGAGGCAGATTTAGTGTCTCAGTGGAGACAGAGTTAATTTTCATCATAGTACTTTGTATGGTATTGGTTGGATTTGTGATTAAAACAGCATTGATAACACAACAATATTTTAGCTATTGCTGAGCAGTGCTTGCTCAGCATCAAGGCCTTCTCTGCTCCTCACACTGTCCTGGCAGAGAGTCGGCTGGGATGGGCAAGAAGTTGGGAGGGGACATAGCTGAGACAGCTGAACCCAGCTGACCAGCAGGATCCTTTATACTACATTTCGTGCTCAGCAATAAAAACTGGAGGCAAAGTTTCCCAGGGCTGCCATCGCTTGAGGGTTGGCTGGGCATTGGTTGGCTAGTGGGGGGCAATTGTGGGTTTAGATTTCTTTGCATAGGTTTTTTTCTTTCAGTTTTTTAGGAGGTGGGAGTTTCTTGTTTGTTTTTACTTTACAGTCCTTATCTCAATCCATGAGTTTTCTTACTTTTATCCTTCCGATTCTCTCCCCATCTCATTCTTCTGAGGAAGAAAGCTTCTAAGGATGAAAAACAATTTTTGAGATTCTGGCTAAACATTAAAAGACAACTGTACATATTTCATCCAAACAGTGACAAGAGACAGTGAGAGCTGAAGAGAGATACGATATATACAGATTTTTCACTAGTTTGGCTTCAGGTTTCAGAAGAAAAGAAGGGTTAGTTAGACTCTAACATATAATCAGAGCCTTGAGGAAAGCAAAGTATGAATTAGGGTAAAAGTCATAAATATATACCTCCAGGGAAGTTTTTACCGAAAGGGAATCTGAAAGAGAAGCAAAACAACATTACAGGAATAATTAATGAGGACAATGTATTTCAGCTTACCTAGTCCCTTACCTCCTGAAAGGGCAATGAGAGGCCTCATGCCCTATCAGCTTCTGGAGGCTACAATACTTAGAACTGGAGAAGGCAAAGAGAACAACAAAATGAGCTGCATCAGGAGGCAGCATGTGAGGAGATGGAGAGAAATCAAAGTGCCTGCAGCAAGCTCCAGCAAGGAGACAGGGCATTTCCTTTCTAACAATGCCTTGCTGGTAATTGCAACAAGCCAATCCCATTGTTGCCTGGGATGCAGCTGGGATATTGCTGGCCTGCATTGAACTCCATTGAAAAGGGGAAGCTCTAGCACACAGTTTATTGTTATTAGTTGCACACAAGAGGGTTCATCTCAGATGGTGATAAGTGACCAGAACTTTGAGGATATGCAAGAGCTTTAAAAGCTCTTTTTTTATGTAGAAGCAAGTTACCTAATGAATGAGGAGCTGAAGGCTGGAAGAGAACTTGATTTTTTTTCTTTTTTTCCCCTTAGATGTTTGATACTACAGAGTGTTATTATGCTGCAATAGCTTATGTGGCCTGACCTACCTGGAGACAATGTGTCCTGGTTTGAGCCAGGATTAGGCCAATTTTTCTTTTCACTGATTTTTTTTTTCTTCAGTAAGCTTTCTTTTAACTAGCAACTGTGTGTTCTGCTAGGCTGATAAGACAGTGGAATGTTTTTCTAACTACTGAGGTTTCAAGGTTACACCTTCACTCCGCCGGCTCAGACACTATGGGGAGATCTCTGACCCCCCCCGTGGGAGGCTGAGTTAGACAGACAGCAAAATTGGCCAAAGATATTCCATTCCATATATCTACGTAAGCTCAAAGGAAGGACAGAGATCTTAGAAGACAGCTTCCTCCTTCTTCTCGCCGCTCTCTTCCGTCCATGGCCGGCGTCCAGGGAGGACTCTGCTCATCCATCACCGCCGACCCTTAGGCTCGAGCTCTCCTGACCCTCATAACTCTCCGCTTTCTCCAGCAGCAGCTCCGGGATTTCTCGGGACTCTTCCCAGTTCAGGGGAGTGCTGTGGGAGTTGCTGGGGGTGGGGGGAGGCGAGAGGCTTTTGCCCATATCTGAATATATCTGTATATAATTGTATATATTTTCTTGTGTGATTCATTAGTGTTTTAATTAAAGCTGTGCAGTTTAGTTTTCAATCCAGCCAAGTCTCTCTCTTTTTCTCTCTCTCCTTCCCTGCCTGGGTGGGGGGGGGGAGGGGATCGAGAGCATTGTTGTCGGACCTGAGTCAAACGGTGACACAATGTAATGACGGTGGTGAAGCACTGGAACAGAGAGGTCATGGAGGCCTCATTCCTGGAAACATTCGAGGTCAGGCTTGATGAAGCTCTGAGCAACCTGATCTAATTAAAAATGTCCCTGTGAGCTGCAGAAGGTGCTGGACTAGGTTACGATTGAAGGTTCCTTCCAACCCCACACATTGAATTATTCTGTGATAATTATAACACTCACAGCCAAAACCATGAGCCCCTGACCACTTACAAATTACCTGAGCAATGGTGAAAACCACACCATACACCAAATTTTATTAAGAGCATCCAGTAGAATTACTCTTTCCTTCGAATTTTTCATACTGCTCCTCCATATGTTCATGTATTTTTGTCTCTCAACTTAGCAAGGTCCTTCATTCCTGTGCTTTTGTGCTTTGTAGAACATCCAAGTGAGGCTAAGTAAATAAAATAGGAAAAGAACCTTTCAATTCAGGTTGGAAGTTGCTATGAGAGAACTGGTGGATTTAATAATTTCTGCACTGTTTATGAACAGTTTATGAACTCACCCTCTGAAGAAGTATCCTTTACCATTAGCATGGCACAAAGTGTAAACTAATTTTAAGTTGATTTTCTTATTATCATGACTATCTGTTTTCCTTTCCTGAACAGGGCATTGCATTCTGAGGGCAGAGACAGTTTTTCCGGCTATTTTTATTCTGGGTGGAAAAAAGCCCTTTCTTTGCTTGCCTTTGTCACTGCTATTTTATCTGGTTGTACTGAATGCTTTTGCCAGTGATTTGAGATGGCAGCCTGTGGGGTATCAGTAATGGATAGTCCTTACTGGCCTGTGCACTCTTAATTTTTCATCTGCAAGCCAAGTAGAGGACACAAGAAAAGTAAGCTGAAAATGCTGCTGGTTTCCAGCACAGGAATGTCCATTTTTGCTGCAGGCAGCTTGCAAAACAATATTTGTTTATATGTTTCTATTTGGCTTGTTGTTTTTTTCCCCGTTTTCTTCCATGTTCTGTTAAAAAAGGAAGATACAGCAGCCTTCCATCCCACACATGCTTCCTGGTCAAGCCTCTCAGCGTTTATGTCTCCTACCCCTGACAACAAAGAAAGGATTTCAATAGCTGCCTAATGGCATCATAGATGCCTTAGAAAGTCCTGCTCATGTGACATACCCCACCATCACATCAGGAGGCATCTTGCTGCAGATCCCTTGTTGGATGTGCCAGCCCCAGACATGCCTTGGATACTGCAGAACATCTGGAACGGCTTTGTATTTCAGAATCTAAATCTCTTCCCAAATTAAACATTTCTAATGTGACACTGGGGGGGGGAATAAAAATTAAAAAATAGAAGAACATGATGCAAAAATGTCGAAACTCAAAATAAATTGAGCTGGCTCCATCTTCCTTGGAAATATAGCCTTTTCTAAACAGAGGATTTAAATTGAAGTTACTTCAAATAGCTTTCATAAAATCTTTCTATGAGGTCCTAAAGAACTATTTCCAAAGCAGAAATAGGTGTCTGGTCTTCACAGGCTCTCTGAGAAATAGGAGATATTTAATGAAGTTAGTTCTACAAAGAGGTGTCACCGCGTACTTTTTTTTCAGCCAAGGAAGGAAGGAGAGCCAAGAGTCTGGAGTTAGCAGTGCCTCAAGGTGATGGTCTCCTGCCAGCTTCTCCTTGCAGGCATATCCATGCCAGAAGTGCTTTAGCGCAAATGGCACGGAAAACAGAAACACCTGTCATTATTGTGCTGGGTGTGTGTTTATGGATAATTGTCTGAAAAAAACTTTGCTTTTCTGGCCAGAGAATGTAATTAAAAGTTTTACT
This sequence comes from Apus apus, assembly GCF_020740795.1. NCBI lineage: Eukaryota > Metazoa > Chordata > Aves > Apodiformes > Apodidae > Apus > Apus apus. The sequence continues at coordinate 16,994,303 of NC_067284.1, read as the reverse complement.
GTGCTGAGCAGTATGGCTGGGGTGGTTGTGCTGGTTTTCTCAACAGATGGCATCAGAAGCACCCAGAGGGGCATTGCTCAGCCCTCCCTGGGAGGCACTGGCACATCTGCACCTCCCTACCCCCTCCTACTTGCCTTTTCATACCCACTTCACCCCTGCTCTCCCTAGTGTGTCAACCGTAGAAGACGGCTGTGCTGTAAAGAGGCTCAGTGAAGAACTTTCCCCTTCATTTCAGGAGCTGTAAATCTGCCATTTAGATGGTATATGCAGATTTGTCAGCAATAACTCACCACCTTATCTTCTGTCTTCATCAGCAGCCAGTAAAGCTCTGTCAAGACCCTGAGAGTAGTTTTGAAAAAGGCATTCACCCTTTAATTTTTTGCCAGCATGGCCTGAAGCCAACCCAGCAGATACATATAGCTCTACAAGCAAGGAACAACTTGGGCTCTACAGCAGTTTCGTCCGTGTTATATTAAAGAAATTCAATACATGTGCCAAGTAACTGTGCTTACAATTTGAGGGCACTTGCCTCTAGAACAGGCAATGAGTCTTTGATTTCAGAATGGAAACAGCATTTTCTTATGGATCTCTTCATGGCTACGACTATGGAGTGCACCTCTGTGACACATGAGAAGTCATTGTTTCTCCTGCTCCCATTCCCAATCACATGCAATGACAGCATTCTTTTCACTGGCAGTTGATACAGGAACAGTGTCTGGAGACAGATACTAAGATAATTAGCATAAATTTTCCATCCATAATCCTGAATGGAGCTGGTACTTGGGAATGAAAAATCCACATTTGCATAGCATTACATTACAAGTTCTAAGGGTGGCACTTAAAACACAGAGAACACAGTATGTCAGAAGGCATATACATGTACTGAAGAAGAGCAAGAGGAACACATTTTTATACTAGAGAAAAGCTGTTTAGTTGTGGGACCTGTGAAGTCAGACCTAGTTGCTCATAGTGAAGAAGGACTATGATTCATAAGAAAGTGCATGAACTGAAGAGAAAGGACATTGCAGAGCACAGAAGATGCCGATGTGGCCCCCAATAATACCTTGCAGTGATGAGTAAGAGTCAGAGAAGTTTATTTTTCATCTAGATCAGTTACTGAAGTATAGCCACAAATCCCTTGCTGTCCTTCAAACTTGATCTGTAGATGTTATATGGTCTACTTACTATGCATCTCTGCAGAAGTAACCAGTGAAACCTGGTAGATCAGAAGAAAGATGAGTAGCCAGGGACTACTTACCACTTAGAGTGGACTGCTGGGAAATGACAGAGTTGCTGCCAGAGAATGGTCTTTGGTAAATTTTGAAATTTAAATAGTTTTGCATGCTGTGTTAAATTTTCATTAGTAAGGATGTTTATTACAATCTTCCCACAAAATTTTAGAGTGGTCCAAAATAGGCAGCAGCAGGGGTTCATTTGTTTGGTTTATTGATTTTTAAAGTTGGTTCAAGTAAAATGCTCTCTTTTCAGAGCCAATTTTTCATGTCTCTGAATGAAAAAGAAGAGGTGCTTGGCTGTAATGAATAGTAGAGTAGTATTTTTTTTATCAGTCTTAAAAATGTCTTGCTAGTCTTAAAATTCTGCCTAGCCATCTAGTTCCTAGATTAAATAAATCCGATCTGAAATGCCTCATACCAGCCTGTAAAATGCCCCAAGACCTGGCCAGAGCAAGTGCCAATAAAAAGGACAGCTAACTCCCTATAAAGGCCCATCCACATATTTCGTTCACAGAGTTATTTTCAGCTTGATGAATAGAGATAGCTGTACAGAAGTATATGCACCTTTGCATACACTTTGTATACGAAACCAGTCTCTCTGTTTTTTTGTTTTTTTTTTCCAGAATCACTTTTTAATTAGAGAGTGAGCCAGCTCAAGATTCTGATGCATTTGCTTTCATTCCTATTGCTGCAGAATGCTTTCCCATGTGGTTAGGAATTTAAACATACTTCAGAAATATCTTCAAAGTTATTTAATCTCACATAGTAGCTCTTTAGTTTTGATCAGAGTTCCAAATAGAAGTATCTCATCCTGAAACATCTTAGGGCTGCATCTCAGTCTTTATCAGAAGATAACAGGCCATGTGCTAATCCAGCTGTTCATACACAGGTCAGTTCTGCAGCCTTTCTGTAAAATCAATTTTCATTTCAGTTGGCATATTGAGATTTGAATCAGATTCATTTCTTTCAGCAAGTTCATATAAATGGCAAAGGACTTCAGGCACTACCAAATTCAGTGCTCAGATATTTTGAAGTTGCAAAGTGTCAGTATGAGTTTTACTCAAGCAAGTTTTTTGCCCAGACAAACTGGACAATAAAGAAACATGTGAAGAATTAATTACTGGAGTTTTGATAACTGTTTTTCTAAGAGAAGCCATGTGAAATTTGAAGTATTGCTTACAGTGGAATCCAATGTAAGAACTAGAACAGGTTCCTTTAGGAGAAGATTTTCAGAGAAGTACACTTTTTTGTGATTAAGAGGGGTTTTTTTCTAGCTCTCTATGAAGGACTGCTTCAGCATTTTTAATGTATGAGTATGCAGTAATAATAATAAAAAATAATAAGAATAATAAAAATATGAGAGACTAACCTAAAAACAGCTTTTGCGGTAAGTAAAGAGTTAATGTTCCATCTAGTTCCAAGTTCTAGAATAGGGTAGAAGAAGAAAATGAATGTTAATATGTTAATTTGCCAGGCTGATGCTTCAGCCACTTGGATCTTTGTTAATAACAATGGACTGTGACTTTCTCTGATAAAAAATCCCGTCGTGGAGTCAAATAGATTCCCCAGCACAACTCTTGTCAAGGCCTGGAAGAAATATTTGTTTCAACAGATGAAACTGGGAGGAAACTGTCTAGCAGCAAATTATGCTCTAACAATAGCTTGATGTGCACTGTATCAGTTCCAAATGTTGAACAGGAAGAAAGAGAGTAGTTACATTTCTTCTGATTAAGGATTTGGTAAATCAGGATTTACAGTATTTAAAATCATACAATAATTCAGATTGGAAGGAACCTCTGGAGGCCAGCTAGTTCAGCTTCCCTACACAAAGCAAGACCTACTTTAAAGATAGGTCAGGTTGCTCGGGTCTAGTAAGGTTTTGGAAATGCCTCAAGAATATTGTTTTCATATTATCTCCTGGGAAGCTACCTGGCTCACCTACACTCATGTCAGAATTTTCCTCATTGTAACTTGTGATTGTTGCCTCTCATCCTTTCGTAATGCACCTTCAAGGAAAGTCTGACTCCCTCTTAACCAACTCATTGGGCACCTAGAGACAGCAATTAAATTCCTCTTAAGCCTGAACTTCTCCAAGCTAAACAAACCAGATCCCTCAGCCTCTCTTCATTCCTTATATGCCCCAGATCCCTGACTACCTTGGTGGCTCTTCACTGGATGCAATTGCTTGCCAAGATCTCTCTTGTTACCAGGGAGCTGAAAACTGGGCACAGTATTACAAATATGGACTCACAAAGTCTGAGTACAGTGCACTAACCACTTTCTGGACCAATTAACTACAACATGCCTCTGCAGTTCAGGATGTTGTAAACCTTTGTCACTGCAAGGGAACCCTGTGGACTCTTCTTCAACTTCCTGTCCACCAGGACCGCCCAGTCTACAAATTTCCTTCCTAGCCAGTGAGAGTCAATCAGTCAGAAACCCCCCTCTCCCCCACGTCATTCCTTCCCAGGTGCAGGACAAAACACTTGTAAAATTTCTTGAGATACTTGTCAGCCTGCATATCCAGGTTCTTCAATGGCAGTCCTATCCTTCAGTAAATTGATAACTTCAGATAAGAACGCATTTATGGTACTGTATGAAATCCACTTTAATAATGATCATTCATTCCTAGAACTAATTCACACAATGCATTGAGGTTTAGCTGTTTTATGTGAAAATGTCTGTTTCCAGCATTAGGATTAAAGTTACCTTCAGCTAAAGTTACCTTCTATAGAAAATTCCATTTCTTGTTGTTCCCTTGTTGTTTAATTAATAAAAAGCATTAACTTTTTTTTTTCTACTCTAGTCCTCTAGCTCAGGAACAACAACAGGGTCAAGCAAAGTCTTTCCACTCACTGAGTTTCCATTGTCAGATATTTGCCAAGTGTTCTGCCACAGTTTCTTGGCCTGTGTTCACAGCACCCGAGACTCCCAGATGGTCTCTCCATCCAGATACCCACCAGGCTGGGATTCGTTTCCATGGCAAGCTGGAGGTGTCTTCAGTCTGGCATAGCCACAGGCAAAATGCACTAATATGAAACATTCTATTTCAACAGCACATTAAGCAATACATGTTTCCCAACTTCCTTTTTGGACTGCCAAGTAATTTCTGGAATAGGAAATTCATTACACTTGATTTTTGATTTGTCAAGATTCCTAAAGTTTTATCTCCATCAGACACTGCATCTGTGATCTACATCGGAATTTTCTATTTATAGTCTTAAAAAAAATCCTATAAAACAACCAAACAAGAATAAAAATTACTCTCTATTTCCACCATGATGATACTTTCATCCTTAGTAATAGTGTGCAGATTCTTTTTTTTTTCTGTATCACTTAGAGCAGAGTTTTCCAAATTTATTTCAAAATAGTATATAGTGGCAGAAGAGACATGAAAATTCAGTCAAGTTAGTTTAGGGAGGAGGGAATATGTGCCAGAAGGATTGAGGAGGAAGAGTGAAGGTGTGAGTCTTTCATCATATGCATATGACGAGATACGAGACAGAGACAGGAGCTGCTGCTGGCACCATCACTGACAACATTTACCGCCTGCACAATGGCAGGACCCAAATGAGAATATTTGGGAAGCTCTGACCTGGAGAATAAATATGCCAGAAAGCTTGTTTAAATTATAGAGTGATCATAACAGCTGACATAAAGGCTGATCAGCAAGCGAGGCCAGGAGTGTAAATAAAGGACACAACATTACTATTATATGAGTTCCACTCTCTGGAACACAGCCACTTACTTCTCAGGCAATCTTAGCAAATTGAATAATAAATTCTAAACCAGGGCTTTGTTATAGTAAACAAATTCAAATTAATAATATTCTTTCACAAAGAGCTAGTGATTAATTACTTGCATTGTTCAGAGTATTCCCAGTCTGCCAAGAAATCAACAATATTGGAATTTCCAGTTTTAATCCATTTTACTAGTAGAATTTCAGGAATCTGTAGGGGTCTGTTACCAGGAGACTCCATGCTGAAATCCTGCTGGAGGACTCACAGCTGCCAGCAATTAGATTTGTTAGGATGGCCTGTTTGGATGTTGTTGTTCGTTCTTCACAAAGAACTACTGCAGGTCTAAGATTCCTCTATATGCTGGTGTTACAAACCCTGAGAGCAAAGGCCTGGGGCAGCAGGCTGCTGTCATTCTCACCATATTTACTGCCACTGATTTTCTTATTGGACATACAATATGACAAGCAGATTAACCAGTTAACCAGGACAAGAATAAATGCCAGTCCTAGTGGGTTGACTTCACTTCTCTGTTTCCTCTGGGATGAGAGGGCTTCACAGAAGACAAGAGTCTTTCTTATATAGCTTATTCACATGTTGGAATAAAAAACTGAGCTGGTCTCTTGTGGGGTGTCTGATAAGAGACAGTTAAACACTTGTGCAAATAATTTCCAAACGGCTTTAGTCAAGCTGTATACACAATAGTGGAAGAGGAAAATCTAAAGCAGGGAGAGTTAGAAGAAAGCTAGGAGACAGGGAGGTTTAGAATACAGCAGCAATAATAGGAAGCACTTCTTTACTGAGTGGTGGTTAAACACTGGAACAGGCTTCCTAGAGAGGTGATTGATGTCCCAAGCCTGCCACCAGTTAAGAGACATTCGGATAGTACCCTTTAATAACAAGCCTTAATTTGAGCAGCTCTGAATTGGTCAGGAAGTTGGGCTAGATGATTGTTTTAAGTCCCTTCTAACTGAAATTATTCTATTCTATTATATTCCATTCTATTTCATTCCATTCTACTCTATTCTATATCCAGGCATTTAGGAATAAGAAGGATAAAGTTTTGTTGCAGAAATACAGTTGACTTGTTTTCTCACCTGCTTCAAAACATTCTTCAAATTACCAAAAACCTTTCTAAAAATCTGTAGTGACAATACTCTGTCTACTCAGAAAACAGCTACTCATCAGTACATTCCTAAGTTGGAAAATAAAACAAAAGGGAACTTTCACATCTGCACTAGTAGTAAAGAGGAGAGTTTTGCTCTCTGGGCATCACTGATAAGGAGGCTGTGCAGATCTTGGGCTAAAAATTTCAACCAGAGCCTCAGTCTGTTTATCACAGTTCCTTAACTGAGACAGAGGTCAGACTCCAGGCTTTGCACCATTTGTTAGAAGTTCTGTAGAAGCCAGGTCATTAGCCATTCCTGGATTTCCTTCTGCATACCTTGGGTGTTGCAGATAAGTAATTACAGCTGTCCAGGTGGCTAATTCCTAGTTTGAGGTCTCTCCAAGCAGCTTCTTCCTTTCTTAACCTCTAGGTAATGGACAATTTTTGCGCAAGAGCGTTAGAACAGACTATATTTTACATCATCTTAATCCTTGAAACAGGACTACTTTCTGAACTATATTTCCCTGAAAAACATCTCATTATTTTACCAGGGCAGAGTTCTAACATGATATGGATGAAAGAAAGTGAACAAATTGCTCAAGCCTTAATCTCCCACTTATGTGCATACTGAATTTTACATGCAGAAATATTCCCATTGATGTAGGACTCATCACAAGCAGAATATGCAGTGCACATGTGTCCATAGAACTGGACTTCATACACTATCACACATACCCAAACATTTGGTATTACTATTGAGGAAATACTGAAGTAAAGACCTGGAGATTTGAGTATTAAAAGAGAAATAAATCACTATAACTTATAGTGTGGGAACCATTTCTAGGCTCAAGAAGAATCACAAAGTAATGGTTTTTTGGCTATCAGAAAACTGTTGATCAGCAAACAGGCTTTATTTTTTGCCAGGTCACCTCTTCAACAACATTGGCTAATGCAAAACATTTTGAAATTTCTCGTTCCCTAAATTACTCCAATCTAAACATATCATGATTAACTTTAAATTTGTGTTCCAAATGACATAGTCTTCCAACTTTTTAGTTAAGCTTCCTCTTTGTGAAGGAACTCTTATTAAATTTTATTGCAATGTGACATTCCTTTTGTTTTAAATCCAAATGCTATTTAAGCATTTAAAAATTAACCTGCTGTTTGGAACAAGAGGACTAAAGATTTCCGAAAGTCTCAATCCCTTTGACTGTCTCCAGTAAACAACACAGACCATAACACTTCAAAAAATTCCAATTGATCCCATTGATCTGCCTGGTCAGTTTCTTGGCAAAAACTTAATTGAGATATATGCGTTTAATAAAACTGGCATAATGAGAACAATTACAATTCTGCTATTACATTGGAGCTCTGAGCAAGCAGCCATACCTTAGTTTTGCCTCTGCAGGAATAACACAACTTCAAAGCCCACTTTTCATTGCAAAGAACAAGCTGTTTAATGCTTTTGACCACAAGAGGTTCCTCCCTGCTATCCAGTCTGTATTGTTGGTCAACTCATATACAGGATGTAGCCCAGGCCATGCTTTCTGCTCATTCAGAATGAGGAATGCCAGGCACAAAGTCTTCTTCCCTACTTGTATCAAGAGCCAGGAGCAGGGAAGAAAGATCTATGTATGAACTTTTCTTGGTTCTAAATGAGCTCCCAATGCCAGGAGGATGCATTCATATATACATGTGGCGCATCAAGTAACATTTGAGATGAACAAGCATCAGTCTACTAAATGAATACAGACTAACATAAGTACAATAACAACATAACTAAGCTGATTTAAACTAATATATAAGCTTGCTTCTCTGATGGTAGTTCCATCTGTACTAGCAACAGAAACTATGAAGAAAAAAATTAATGGATTGAAGCTCAAAACTTTTGGATTCTTTCACAACCACTTGTTGCGCTTCACTAAACTGCCAGTGATGTTCGTTGGAAAATTGGGTTTAATGTCACTTCATCTGCATCCACCGGAAGAGAGGTCAAATCATCAGGAATCTCATTCCTCATAGTAGTTGCCACTACACCATAGTTCTTACTATTAATTTCTTGATGTTCATCAACATTTCCAGGAAAATATATTCTTCTGATCATCTTTCATTTTAGAACACTAACCTCTGTGAAATGCAGTGAAGAAATAGTAACAACAGTTTTTTGTGCCTGCTCTAAACAGAATGGTTACTAATCCTGAATTATTTTTAGTTACTCTAAGGTAAGTGGTTCCATTTCTATCTAAATAAAACTATAGAAATTAAACAGGAAGGTCATAATCAACGTGTGAATCACTACAGCCAAATGCAAATTAAAAAAAGAAGGATTCCATTCTTCTTGGCGGTTATCAGTGGAAAGGATTTTTCATTCCAGCTGTGGCTTTTTGAGTGTTGAAAAGGAACGATGTTTCCTGGTGAACAGCCCAGCTTATTGATCTGAGGGCTTTCTCTCTAGCAGCATCAGATCACAGAATCACAGAAATGTTTCTGAAACAAACCTCTTCAGGTCTCAAAATCCCACTCAAAGAGGAAAAATTGCCAGTACTAGATCAGGTCTGCCATAGCTTTGTCTAGCCAAGTCTTTAAACTTCCAAGAACAGAGACTTCATCAGCATTCTGGGTGTCCTGTTCCTGTGTTTCGCTACCTTTCCATTGAAAAAGCTTTTCCTGGTGTCCAAGGTCTCAAACTGCCCTTTGTGCAGTTGTGTGATATTATACCATCTGCCACTACTGCAAAGAGTTAAGCTGCATAACCTTTGCAACTGTCATTTAGGTATTTGTAGGCTGATGCCAGGCTTAGCTTCCTCTTTGTCATGCTGAATGTATACAGTAACCCATCATGAACTTTTCCTTGTTCATAACAGCAGTGCACTTTTTGCTCATATTCAAATTGCTTTCCAGAAAATACCCTGATGTCCTCATGTAAATTAAGTGACTGCTCTCTCTTTCCAGCTCTTGTGAGAGCACACGTTCTGTATTCAGTTTTTTGGCTTGCTCCAGTACAGGAAAGATATTGGCCTCTGTGGTCACTCCAGTATGAGAGTCACCAAGGTACACAGGGAGCTGCAACACAAGATGTTCAAGGACAGGCTGAGGGAATTTGGTTTGGTCAGCATGGAGAAAGAAGGCTGTGGGAGATATTATTGCTACCTACAAGGTACTGTGAGGGTGTAGAGAGGCCAGAGCCACTCTTCTCAAGGGTGCTGAAAAGAATATAGGCAACAAACCCAAGTTGGAATACAAAAAATTCCAACTCAAAATAAGGAAGAATCCCAAACATGAAGGCAGATAAGCACTATCTCAGGTTGAAGTCGTGGAGTCTCCATCCTTGGAGATATGCAAAACACAACTCGGCAAGGCCTTGCTTAACTTGATTAAATGGCAGAAGGTTCAACAATACAACCACTACAAACCTTTCCAACCTATGTCTCTTTGCCATCCACTTTATTCTCAAAATTCCCTGCAGCAAGGCTGCTACTCACCCAGCCTGTTCCCAGTCTCCCAGGTGCAGATAAGACCCTTTTTGTTGAAATTCATGCTGGCCCAATCCCCAGTTTTCTCAAGGCCAATCTGAATAGAAACGGTGTCATTTGTTTTATCAGCAGCTCCTCCCTGATTTAATGACGTTTGCAAATTTGCTGGACAGTGAAGAACATAAGCTCCATCATCAACCCTGGAACACTTTACTTGATACTGGCTGCCAGCTGGGCACAGATCCATTGAGTACTACACTTTGGGCCTGCCAGCTGAGCCAATTTTCAGCTTGCTCAATAATCTTATCATCCAATCCATACATTCTCAGCTTCCACATGAGAGCTCTGAGGTCAGAAACCTCAGACTTACTACAGGCACATCCACCTTCCTCCACTCACTCTCATGACCAGTCATTTCACTACAGAAGGCACTCAGGATGCCTGTTTCTGATTTCCTCCTTGTCCTGTTTGAGTTTAGAAATGGATTCCAAGAGAAGATCATGCTCCTTGATCTTCACAGGGACTGAGGTAAGCCAGCAGCTGACAGTGTTCCAGATCCTCTTTTTTACCATTGTTGAATATGACTGTAATATTTGCTTTTTCCATTCATCACAATTTTTCACAGACAATACACAGGAGCCTTGCAATCACAGCAGCCAGCAAAGCAACTACTGCTGCCAATTTTTTCATCACCTCTAGGTCAGTCCCAGAAATATGAGTATGTCCAGCTGAAGTAGTTTCTAACTTGTTCACTCAGTGCTGGCTGCTCCCCAAACTGCTCTGCTACTTTCAGGGATGAAGGAGAAGGTTCTGGTTGTGATAAGCAAGGTAAAAAAAGGCCTGACAACTTCAGACTTTTCCACATAATCCATGCTGTGTTGTCTCTCATACATCAGCAGCCTCACATATTCCCTTTACAATTTATTCTTATTGCTCAATTTAACGAAGTTATTTTTGTCTTCACCTGGGCTTTGCCTTCCCTAATTTTGCCTCTAAGTACCTTAGTGATGCTTTTATATTCTTCCTTTGTTGCTTGTTGTTTCTACTTCAAATGTGTTCACTGTATTTTAATTCATCAAGAAGTTCCCTTTCAGTCAGGCTGGCCTTGTGCTGAAACTTCCAGTTTTCTCACACAAGATTAGCTTATTCCTGAACCTTCAGTGAGCTCAGTTTGAAGGAGTTATCCAGCCCTGTTGGGAACCCTACCCCTGCATGACTGCTTCCCTGAGGATTTTCCTTAGCGATTCCTTAAATAACCAAGTCTGTTATCTGAAAGTCTAGAGCCCTAGCTTTGCAGTTTTATGTCCAGCCTTCCTCAGGTTACAGAACTCCATTGCCTTGGGCTCCCTGCAGCCTAAGATGCCACTGGTTACTGCATTTGTCACCAGACCTTCTCAGTCTTGAACAGCAACTCCCACGGAGCAACATCCCTGGCCAACATCCCTCATGTAGGTATTGGAAATGTCACCCACACAGTCTAACCTTGGGTTGTTTGCATAAAGCCACATTCCCCTTACAGCAGCTGTTTGCACAGTTGAGGCCACACATAATTATACATTTCTACAGGTGGGACATTTTCAGTAGTTATTTGCAAAAAGGCATCTTCCTCTGTTTCCTATCAGTCAGAAGGCCTGCAGAAGACCCCCAAGGTGTCCTCAGTGTTAATTCACCCTCTGAAGTTCATGAAGAAGGACTTAGTAGGCATGTCTCTAGTTTTGTCTTATAGAGCTCTGTGAAGTCAAGGAGATCCTTAATATAAAAATGGCCCATTCCTTATCTTCACTGCATGTTGGCCCTCAATGGCCACTTTGTTCCTCTGATTCCCTTCCCAGTATATTCTGTGTCCCAATTGAACAGGTCCCTAGTGGAGGCTGGCCATTCCCCACTTCTTGTCTTCACGATTCTCAGTTTCCTGTTTCATCAGGGAGGGCCACTGGAGGTACTACTGTATCAAGGGGAGTGAGTCATGCCGGAGGTTGCTCACCTGCCCACTCGCCAGTGCTGCCCTTTGGGTTGTCTCCAATGTTCTGGTGAGACATAAACAAATGGCTTGGTGTTCTTTCCTGAGTCTCTCACCACTGTACCTCATTGCTTGCAATATCCTAGCTCATTATCAATCTAGTGATACATCAGGCAATTCAGACTAAGGGGAACACTAAAAATATCCTTGGGTAAATCAGTCCCTACAGTCCATACAGAAAATCGAGCAGGAAGAACCAATTTGTACAAAATGCACAAATTCCAGTGAAGTCATATAAAAGTAGTAATCAGTGGATAGCTTATGCACAATTATTTTTTCACCCTTAAATCTGTATAATTACTTCAGGTAATTTTTAAGATTCATTTTTAAGTAACAGATGAAGTGCCCCACCAGGATCTTAAGTTTTATTAAATTCTAATAATAATAATAAAGTTGCATTAAATTCTACTAGTTTCAGCTGGAATAAGACTGATTTTATTTACTTCTATTCTTTGTTTAAGCTGCTGTGGCTTCTCCACTGCTGGATTCCCTGCGCTTGCACTAAACACTGTTCATAATAATACTATGCATTAGTATGAGCATCCATGTATTGAGTATCTTACAGACAGTAACTAGTTTTATTTGCAGCAACTAGTGTAATGTCGCTTTCAGTTTGGTTTTAAATATTTATATTTTCCTCCTGGGATTATATTATTCATTAGGACTGCTGACAAAACAAGCTCTATGGTAAAAATTGTAAGTCATGTTAAAACGTACTGCTTTACTAAATGTAACGTAAAACATTTGGACTTCATTTTCTTCCAGACACTTTAAGTTTTTATGACTCCATTTTTGAAGAGTGTCCTGTGCTCAATAATATGTATTTGTTTCTGCTCTGGCACATTATTCAATTACCAATAAATTTATTATAAGGTGGAGTCTGGAATCTTTGCTTTTTACTATTATTTTAAATTATTTTCTGAGTTCTCCTAGAAATTCACATTTATGCCTCCATCAAATCTAAGCAGTTATCTGGAAAATTAACCCAAAGATAAATGCTCAAATATAAGCAGAGTGCGCTATTTAACTCCTCTTTTGTGCTCAAAATGTATAGTAACAGCAGAGCTGTATCAGGACATTAATTTTTCTTCTATTTCATTCCACATTTGAAAAAAAGTATTATGACTTTAACAAAAAAATTGCTCTTCTCATCAACCATTCTCCTTAGTAACAAAAATCAGGTGCCATTCAATCTTATACAACATCTTTTTAGATTTGTATGAAGTCACTATTTTATGCACAAAAACATTTGCAGAAAACTAAACTATAGTTTCTGTCATATGACAAAAACACCTTTTACTTTCTCATAAAATACAGGACATTCTATTTTCATGAGGTGACTGAAGACAACTTCTATTAGAAGCACTGGCATTTGCCACCACTATAAACCTTATCATTCAGCTGTAACCCACTATATGCTTTGATACTCTTGATGACATGTGGTTTACAGTTAGCCTCCAGCTTCTAGAGTTAAGGTTGCTGTCAGAACACTTTGGTCTTACAGGCCAAAACCAACGGTCTTTGTGTGAGATGATTCTAGAGCCTTCTGCTCCTGCATCTGCGACCAGGACTCCTTGCAATTCTGGGCAGGTCACACTCCTCATTTCCAATTTCTGGATAATAATTCTCTTTTCTCTGTCTATTTCCAGTGCATCCTCTTTATGGCAGAGGACCTCTCTTCCATGGTGCAAAAACTGCACCCAGTGCGTAAAACAGAGCTTGCTTATCCCCAATCAAGCAGGAATTTGACAGAATAAACACAATTATTTCTTTCAGGCTCATGTTGAATACAAGGCCCAAACTGTCAAACTTAAAATAGCTGTATCAATGAGTAAATTTAAGCAATATCAAATTAGATATTTTCTGGCTCCTGACACTGACTTTTCTCTTAAAACTTGTACTCTGCAAATCAAATTATTTTTTTGATTCAAAACCCTTGGCTGATTTATTTTCATTTTGCTTCAGTTTTGTGTGCCTTTGTGCTTCCGGTTTCTGGCAACATCTATGAGTAAGAATGCCAAAGTTCTCTATTCAAATCATATGCTTCGCCAAACGAAAAGGGGAAAACACTCAAAATCATGCAAGGCAGTCTTTCCTCATGAGTCTTCTGTTCTCATGAACTTTGTAGGCCAATTTTGGAAATGCAAAAGTTCATAATTTAATAGACATCAGATAAGGAGCAAAACTTCTGGGATTCTCTCATGTGTCACTAATTCCTCTTCCTTCTGGCAACAAAACAAGACAGCTGAAGGGAGGAAAAAAACAACAAAGAAGGGAGAAAAGTCCAGAAAATTTAAAAAATGGAATGAGAAGATACTTGAATAGAAAGTCCTGGAGAAGAAAAAATAATAAAAAGACAATAGGATGGAGTGAGCTGCCTTCAGAAATTAATTATGGAGCAGTAAAAGGGGGTGAATGGCTAAGGTGGACATCTAAGTGGACAGACATCTGTGCTTTGTCTTACAAGCAAAACCACCTACCTTAGACTGACCACCTCAGTTCAGACAATTAAAGCTGAGGTTAATGTTACCTAACATACTAACTTTCTTATCACCTTCTTTACTCTTTTTTATAAATCAGTAAATAAGTTTGTTTAGGATATTCATAGTATATGAGTATCCTGATTTTCACATACAGGTATTTGTTGCAGTATTTATAATAGGCCTCTATAATTGTGATACACGCCTGTCAACACTCTTTATAATAAAAGCCACTATTAAATGTGTAGACAAACACTATCTGAGTACTGTACTGCAACATATGGGACCTCAATATAGTTATATAAAAATCTCATGTGGGGAAAAAAAGAAAAAATATTTAGGCTTGCCTACTTCACTTAAATTGACACATCTGTACATTTTTCTACCCACACACCCATGGTCTGTGAACTTGCAGCATGTCCTCTGCACTCCTAGAGTTATTTCAAATCTCTTGATATAAAGAGCTTTATGAATTTCCATCATCTTGGAACTGGTAATTACAAACACTTTAATCATATGGTTCTCATGTCATCTGGTCAAATAATCCTAATCTTCTGAATTTTCACAGCATTGCACGACTTTTAGCCACATGACTTTCATCACATTTGGTGGATGTCAGGAGGCTAAAACCTCACACATCACTTTGAAAATATATTCCTTTAAAGTGCTGTTGTTAATCATGTTCATGGGTGCCTGCTGGGACTCCTTGCAGTGCTTTTTTAGGCTCACAGCTGGCTTTGATTTCTGTGGATGATGCAAAACTGCTCTTCTCACCCACCAGGCAGTAATGTTACTTCCCTTGCTGAAGTCACAAGTCTACAAAATCTGTATTTTTTCTAAAGAAACTAAAAACTTGATTATGTGTAACCTGATGTGATCTACTTAGTGTTAGGTAGAAATTAATTTTTATTCTTCAGTTCTAAAATCAGAATGATAGTTATTTATATCAGAAACTTTGTAATAGCAACATAATATATACACTAAATATTCATCTGTGTATGATATATATAGGCATCTATATAGAGACATAATTGTAAATGCTGTATATGGAAATAAGTGTAAATAGGCAGAGGTATGAAATATATATATATATATATATAGCACTAAGATCTGATTAAAATTAAGTCTAATCTGCTCTTAGATCTTACTTGAGGCAACAACACAAAATGTGTTTCACTGGTTCTCAGCATTGGTTGGGATCTTTTAACATTTACTTTGAGGAGTACATTAATGACTCAGACAATCCCAATGCAGAGAGCCCCACAATTGTTGAATAAAAAGTGGTTCTGCTTGCTTCATATGTCACCCTGTCTAGAAGGAGCCATTTCCAGTCTGAGACTGCCTCTCCCCTTCTTTCTTAAAAGGCTGACCTCTCTTCTGAAAAAATGAGACAAATTCCAGCCTGAACTCCAGCCTGCTATTGCACAGTGGCCACAAAGTAGCTCTTAAATTTCACTAGCAAGTTGTCCTCTCAGCGTTATCATAGTTGCTCTTTAACTAAAAGCAACAGCAAGCATTTTTTTCGAGAGGCTCATTTACAGGATTCACTGATACCAGCCCCTCTTGCTTCCCTTTAGGCAGTAATTACATAGGAAAGTCAGCCTCCCAAAACTGCTGGGAAGAGCCCAGGACTCCTGCCCTCACACATGGAGTTCCACATGTTCAGCTCTTTTCTGTTTCAAATGAGGGAAAAGGAGAACATCGCAACCATCAGTGAAGATCTGAAACGTTTTCCCCTCTTTGCATTAAGGGACAAAATAATTTGGCAGTAAACTCCCTTATGTTCTGCCTTGTCCTCAGATATCAGAGGGGCCAGGGAGGCTGGACTGAGATTCTGAGTCATTCCCACTTTGGCTTTAATAGTCCAGTCCCTCCCAACATGTTACTAGGACTCTCACGATTCTGGATCCTCTTCTAATGTTGCACCACAGCAGCATAGTGTGAACTTTCTCAGCCACACTTAGGGATTTTGGTCACATTCAGTGAGAAATCTCATGGCTAGATTAAAGAACAGTGTAATTTATTGAAGCAGGACATGCACAAATTCTTTTAGATTGCCTATGATAAATTCACTGTCTGCAAAGCACATGTAAGTTGCTTAATACAGCTTGGCTACACACGTGGGGTTGTAAAATGACTCTAGAGATGTCTAAGTTTCCCAGGGATGCATTCGGGACAGCCAAGTGTTCAAATCTTTCCCAAAGGCATCCCTATAGGGGGGAAGGGAGGCTCAGCCCATTGACTGGTTGCAGAGGCCAGGGGTAATGCTTAAATTTCACTGTGATGCTATCTTCCCTAGCAACCATCCTCTCTCAGACCATTTTATACAATTTTACCTTACAGGTGGAGCTTGAGTGACTTTAGTTATACACACCTTTATAACGATTGGTGCAAAATTCTCTCACTTCGCACTTAAAGGCATTGACTAGAGAAAATTCAGAGATACCTGAAATAGAAAATACAGATACCTGATCCACATTGCAGAAATACAGGATGCTGGATGAGAGCCAGTGTTCCAGATCCAGTAATCCTAACAGGGGTTTATCTTGTTGCATCAATGTAATACAACTCACAATAAGAAAAATCTTATCACCGACCACCATCTTTGTCAGCCTACCATAAATCTCTGTACTTTAAGGAAGTAATTTTAGTTTCTGCACTCTTGGAGACAGATACACCTGCTCAGGTGCCAGGAATTTAACTGGTGCTGGGGTGGTCAGTGGGAGCAACAGGCCTGTCCCACTTTGGCCCTCCAGACAACCTCTCATGTGCTTGGTGCAGCATTCCGAGGGGAAAGTTTCCACTAAACATACACTGTTTTTTTAGTGAAATGAAGTTCAGAAAATGTATTCCTTCCCTTAATTACTTCAGCTTTATGCCGAATGCTCAGTGGGACATATCCAGGCCCTGCCGAGTCCAAAAGGCTCACAAGCCAGCCACTTCTTTGAGGTGCATCTGTCTGCACTTACAGGGAGGGTGCCAAAAATAGCAAAGGTTTAGACCTCTACAGGCAGGATTTCTGAAAACAGACCAAAAACCAGTAATTTTTTACATCAGAATGAGTGAACTCCAACAGATGAGACAGATTAAAACAAAAGGTTAGAAGACAAAACTGCCCTTTGGCACGTAGACCCTTTTCTCCAGTCTTCTCTAAGGCCAACAGCTTTCTCCTGGCTCTCTGGATTGCAACGAACACTGGGAAGCCTACACAGGGTCCACTGGGAAGGTCTTCTTCCCATCATCTCCAATATGTGTGTTCCCTAAGCCTCTCAGAAAACTTCCAGTGTCTAAAGACGGCTCACACTCTAACACTGACCCTCCCATCTTCTCCAGATATGCATGATAGCTCAAGAGAAATCTCCTCCTCACAGGATCTTCATCTGGCCCAGAGAGCAGCATCCAGTACAAGACAAGCAGGAGTATGCTCCTGCTTCCCAGTCACTCTTTCTAGCAGAAGACAGGATGCAATATATCTACAGCAAGTAGTAAGCACATCAAGTGTATGTGCTATCACTACCACTGTAGTGTTGCCTCTATGAAAGACCAGTCATTCTCTTAGCAGGGCAATGCTTCTTATGAATAAGGTAACTATTAGTTCAGCTTCCAGAGGGCTTGCAGTATTGCCTAGTACCTGCATGTTCCATTTCAGTTCAATTTCTTCATTTCTCACCTTCAACATGAATTCAAAATTAGCTGACTTTAGAGCTTCCCACCTGTAGCAAAGACAGATGTCTGACTATCACCAGCTTGAACTGAGTATCACCTTTTTCCTCTCTTTTCCATTCATAGGGTATTACTAAAAACATTTTAGCAGGACTGAAAGCAATTTTTTTTCTTTAACGTCATAGGAGGAAGCTGATAAGTTTGCTAGTTCCTTCTCTGTCTTTTTTGCATCCTACTTGCTGACAGGTATTTGAAACAAGATCAGCCTTTGATTATTGCCAGAGTAAGTGAATGATTTCCATTCAATTAGATTACCTCCTGCAAGTACTTATTTGTTATCAATATGTTATTTTGACATTTGTTTAAACAACAAGTCTAAACCCATCTAGAGTTTGATTCCATTGTTCACATGTTGGTGTCAAGTGTCCTTTGAATTTCCGGGAGTACTCATGGCATCCACAGGGGACAGGCAGGTGTACCACAAGGCCCATGGAGAACTGATACTCTCTCTGAGCAGCATCTAGAGAACAGGAAAGATTGCCTAAGACATCCAAAAAGGTATTGCCTAAATACATCCCAGATTGCCTAAATATAGATGTCATAATTAGAAACTGAATTCTACTCCTTGGTTTCCGTTCAGTTGCACAAGTTTTACTGTCTGCTGCCATTTCTGGCATTGTCTAGCCTCTGGCTGCCACGTCCAAAGAATGCCTTACCAAGCATATTTTCAGCCTTATCCTGCAAAGAAATAGGTGCCCAATGCTATCTATATCACTCTAGGGTATATAAGACTTCTGCACAAAGCTGGCATGTATAGCACAGCTCCTATGGGATGCCTCGTTACCAAAAAATTCACCACTTTCACAGTCATTTCTCCTACACAGGATTTTTCTTGTATTTTTAGTGCTTAAAATTATTTGGAAGCATCAACTGAACAAAGTAAGCTAAAAGCTAGAAAGCTTTCCTCTACTTCTCTACTAGGGATCATTCTCAAAAAGAAAGAGCTAGAACCTTTTCACAGTTACATTAATGAATTCTTTTCCTCATTTGTGATGATTCAGCTGATTACTGATTCATCAATTTAATACTGCTCTATTCTCAGTGTTCCCTGTTCCCCCTGTGATCCAAGATTTAACTGAAATAAAATAACTCAGTAACACAAGTAAGATATATTATTACTTCAAGTTTACCACAGAGAGTAGAGTTCCTCTTCTCATATATGATAGAGTTTTTCCTCTGATCAGATAATCCTGACCAATAATTGAAAGAAAATATGAACACCAGCACTTGCAGTTAGCAGTGAAATAACTCTTATCAGATAAGGCACTGTATATTTATTGCTAATTGCCATGATTATTCACAAGCATTAATGAGGGGGCTGGCAAGTAACAAACAGTTTCAGATACTCTTCCTCTCCTGGAGAGTTTGCCTATCTTCTTTTTGTATTGTGCTGTTCTCCCTATCCAATACTTTTCTTCTTTAACACAGCCTAATCCTTCCTTTAACCCGATTTGAGGACCCAGGTCCTTCATTTCTTGTGCAAGGAACTTTGCCTCCAGCGTTTCACTTCCCACAGCTGTGCTGGGCTCTTTGCTTCTGCATGTTTTTCCCTATGATCAACAGGAAGACAGTTTAAATTCCCTGTAAAGCATCACGCAGACATGTGATGACACATTAGTACTTGCATAATCATCACAAGTCACTCACAGCTGAAAATGAACAGGACAACACTGTGTAAATAATATTAGCAGTTGTGCAACAAGGGCTATATAGTGTTAGAATCTTCTTGTAGTTGAACTGAAAGCCTGTGCCATCACTCATACCAGTGTTCTTTTGCAGCCTATTTGATCCTAACAGCTTGTAAGAGTTGGCTGGCAGGTTACCTACAATCAAATAGAATCATCATGGACACTGGAGATTTTTCTCAGAAGACATCCTTCCTCTTCTGTGTCTTGGTTTTGTGCATGGGAGCTGTGTGATCCATGGCACTATACAGTTACAGGTTCTCAAGAGTTGTTTTATACTTCACTCCAAAATCTGCACCGGTGCACAGGTTATCACCAGAACAAAACTGTATCTGGACTTGACTGATTATACAGTCTATTCTGAACCCTTTTATTCACCAGGAGTGATGGTTATTCCTGCTATTAAAAATAATACGATGAATGTCACTGGAAGTTAAAGACTCTTCACAGAATCACAGAATGTCAGGGGTCGGGAGGGACCTCTGGAGATCACGGAGTCCAGCCCCCCTGCCAGAGCAGGATCACCTAGGGCAGGTCACACCGAAATGCATCCAGATGAGTCTTGAAAGTCTCCAGAGAAGGAGACTCCACAACTTCTCTAGGCATCCTGTTTCAGTGCTCCATCACCCTCACAGTAAAGAAGCTCTTCCTCATGTTGAGGTGGAACTTTCTGTGCTCTAGTTTGCATCCATTGCCTCTTGTTCTATCACAGGGCACAACTGAAAAGAGTCCTTCTTGACACTCACCCTTCAGATACTTATACATATTGATAAGATCTCCCCCTCAGTCTTCTCCTCTTTAGACTAAACAGCCCCAGGTCTCTTAGCCTTTCCTCATAAGGCAGCTGCTCCAGTCCCTTTAATCATTCTCGTAGCCCTCCATTGGACTCTCTCAAGTAAATCCCTGTCCCTCTTGAACTGGGAAACTCAGAACTGGACACAGTACTTTAGATGTGGTCTCACTAGGACAGAGTAGAAGGGGAGGAAGACCTCCCTCAACATGCTGGACACACTCGTCTTCATGCACCTCAGGATACCATTGGCCTTCTTGGCCACAAGGGCACATTGCCATGGATAACTTCCCACCAGGACTCCAAGGTTCTTCTCCATGGAGCTGCTCCAGGATAATCATCCTTCTTGCCCTTTTTCAAGACTAGAGTGACATTGGCTTTCCCCCTGTCCTCAGGCACCTTTCCTGTTTTCCTGAGAGAAGCTGACATGGGCTCACCCCTCAAGCCTGTCTGGGTGGCGTCCAGGGGAAAGTCTAGAAAAGGATAACCTACAGGAAAAAAACTGAAAGACCCTGGAAAATGTAAGCAATGCAGAAGAGAAGAAAGAGAAATAAGGTATTTTGGTTTTGATTGTTTCTGTTCATTTGCTCTGCCCTACGTGTAAAAATCCTAAGATCACACAGTGCAGACTGTGTATTTTAAAGTGTTTCCACCACCAACTGAGTTCCTAAATACCTTAAAAGAAATGATAGGATGTAAGAATTCAGCTTCCTTCCTCACTTTATGCTATCCCTAGTAATAGATCTAGTAATAGCTAGGAATCAATAGTAACAGCTGACTTTAAAAAGGACAACATTCTTAGATTTTGCTGTGGATTAAAGGATGATGACCTCAAGAATTAATCTTCCACTGCTGCTTCATTTCTTCATAAATAGAATAATCTGCCAACTGCTACATTTGCATTCCTTGACAAGTGAAGTAGACAACACTCTTCAAATATGTTGTTGCTTATTGCTTGGCTTTTGATGGCTTTCTCAGTAGCTAGTTAGTATGTGAGACTTTTTCCATTTATGCTGTTCATATCGAATCAATAAAAAATAGCCAGAGTGCCAGGATGCTGAACTTCTGGAGACAGCAATCTTGTAATTTTTACCCCTAGAATCTTATTTAGGGAGGACCTTGGATACTTTTCCAAGGTCAGTAGGTCTGTGCCAATGCATGCCACTGATACCCAGAGGGAGGAAAGACTCATTTCTAAACACGTTCCTTTCCAAAAATGCCTTTGAGCTCATAGGTGGTCCAAGATGTCCAGACTGTTGCAAAAACAGAAGCTTTTACTCTTGGCCTTAAATACATTCTGTCACCCTGACCACACATAACATATGGGCACTAAAGAGAAAGATTTCAAATCAGGGGATTCATTTGGTCACAGACATTTCTAAGTTAGATAAGCATTTTACATGAGTGACACTCCATATACATTGTTTTACACTGAACTCTTATTGGAGCAGGCACCCTGTAGACTGAGTCTCACCTCACTGAGACTTTATTATTGCAATGTTATTATCCTGGCTAAGGAAATATATTAACTACTTGTCATACACTTACCTCTAACACTGTTCCCACATAAGCCATGTAATCTTTCTTCCATTTCCTAAGTTCTAATTCTGCCTGTGTAAGAGCATGGTTACCACCTGTGCAAAGGTTCTCTATCAGGGCCTGGATACTTACAAAGGTAAATCTTTTTTTTTATGTTGATGACTGCTCAAAACGTACAGCAACTCTGAATAAAAGCCTAAATGTGTGCTAATTTCAATTATTTGACTGAAATGTCAATGACACTTCAGGGGGTTGAGAAATGGAAGGAAAAGCTCAGTGGTACAAAATATCACTAGTTGACTACAATTATAGAGAAAAAAATCCACAATATATATTCCTTCTAGGATATTTCACTTCTCTTGTTACCTAAGCCAAACACAAGGAAGGGTCTAGAATCATAGGACCATAGAATGTTTGAGGTTGGAAGGGTCTCAAAAGATCATCAGGATCCAACCTCCCTGCTATGAGCATGGACACCTCACACTAGGCTAAGAAAATTGTCTAAGGTCCAAGGACAATGTCTTCTAACAATTTTTCCTAGAAAAAGTACAGTAAATGACATGTCCTTAAGTAAAATAATTTAGAGTAGGGT
Organism: Apus apus; assembly: GCF_020740795.1. NCBI lineage: Eukaryota > Metazoa > Chordata > Aves > Apodiformes > Apodidae > Apus > Apus apus. The sequence goes on along the minus strand of NC_067284.1, from coordinate 16,971,921 downwards.
TTATCCTAATGAAAGCATTAATTTAGCTCTATCTTTGTAGAATTTTTTATCTTTAGGAAGTATTAACAGAGTGAATAGCACTGATTTTGACAGTGTAAACAGCCATTAGGGAAATACTAGAAATTTTCCCAAAAGCTAAACATTTTAAAAATGCTTCGATTGCCATTTGGTTTGATTACTTTTTTTTTTTCTTTTCCTGTAACTGAAACACTGCCAACAGCATATTTGCATTAGGGTGAAGTTGTTCTCTGTGCTTAGAGAATGTCAATAAGTTCAGTTATGCACACCTGAGACATCCTGAAAAAAGTCAGGAGAAAATTAAGTAGCATAGATAAGAAATAAAAAGTTAGACTGTGATATTGAGCAACAGAGCAAAAGTAAAGCCTGGAAGTTCTTCTAATCCAGTGGTGGATACCTAAAAATTAGGACAAGGGAAGCACTAGGCATGCACTGAGTGGTCACCCTGATATAGCAGCACATCAGAGATCTCCTGGAAGGGCAACCATCAGTGTGACACTGTAGGCTGTCAACTTCAGAGGGCCGAAAGGCACAGAAGAGGGAGCAGTGCTGTACCCGAAACCCAGAAGATCACATATATCACAAGAAGAAGCACCCTGGAATCTCCATTGGTAGAAATCTCGTATTCTAAAAGCTAAAATGTAACATCAGAACTGTTCTACTGAGTCCATTTTGGAATTATAATAATAAACAGGGAAGTTCAGCAACACCAGAGAAGGTAAAAATTTTGAAGGTCTAGGAACAATGAGGGATTTCAGCTGCCAAGTAAAGCACTGCTTCCTCAACCAGCTGGTTACAGGACCCAAAAAAAATTACACAGTTCCAGATGTGGCCTAAGGGAACCACAGGGCCTAGTTTGAAAGATATTAATGGGAATGCTGTTCTGCAATACTATTCATAATATGGTCGGTTTCAAAGCTGTACCAGCAGACAGGAAGTTAAAATAATGAATCACAAGAAATTTCAAGAAAGAGGACTCTCTAAAGCTAGATTATTAGGAGGAAAAAAAATAACATACCAAACCCAAAAACATGCAGTCCAAAAAGCAAAATGCCTACAAGCAGCCTGGACGCTGTTAAACAACACCAGGATGCTCATGTAACCTCAATGCTGTAATTCAGAAAGAAAAAAAAATCCAATTTAAAAAAAAAAAATTAAAGGAAAGGATGTTGAAAAAGTTAGTAAAAACTCATAGAATGGTTAAGATTGGAAGAGACCTTAAAGATCATCAGGTTCCAACTTCCCTTCTATGAGCAGGGACACCTCACACTAGACCAGACTACACAAGCCTCATCCAGCCTGGCCTTGAACACCTCCAGGGAGAGGGCTTCCACAACCTCCCAGGCAACCTATTCCAGTGCCTTACTACCCTCATGGTGAAGAATTTCTTCCTGATAGCTAGCTTAAATCTCCCCTCTTTCAGTTTAAAACCTTTACCCTTGCCCTGTCACTATGTTTTCTGGTGAAAAAAAATACACAGGACTGGTTGGTACTCACCCAAGTCCTCAGAGTAACTCTAACATGAAGCTGCAGAGCTGCTGGCCAAAGCATGAAACCTGTCATGCAAACAGTCATGATGCCAAAGGACTGATGATATAACTCCCAACCACAGAAGATGCTCTGCAATGGAATCTGGGCATGATAGACTTAAGACAGATTTCCAGCCCTGGTGAGATAGTAAAGTTTATAATGAATAACAAGACCAGAAAACATGTAAGTAAATCAAGTTAATCACAAAAGAGTCAGTGAGACTCATGCAAAGAGAAATTCCTGCCTCACTAACTAGCTGCCCACAGACATAATATATCCAGATTTTTTAAAAGCCTTTGCAACGCTCCACACTGAAGTTACTACAGCCAGAAAGCACCAGAAGCTCCATCCCTGGAAGCGTTCAAGGCCAGGTTGGATGGGCCTCTGAGCAACCTGATCTAGTGGGAGGTGCCCCTGCCCATGCAAGGGAGTTGGAACTCTATGATCTTTAAGGTCCCTCCAAATCTAACTATTCTGTGTTTCTATGATTCCATGATTCATGCATGGCTGCTCCATGAGGGACCAAGCCAGAGGCCAAGGGTGATCCCAGTGCATGCAGTGCCCTCACTCTTGGGCAGTGTCCCACAGCACCTGAGCAGGACCCGGGTGGTGAGTGCAACAGATACCACCAACCACCCAGTTATCACCAGGTCAGATGAAGTTGGGGGTTGGACTAGATGATCTTTCGAGGTCCCTTCCAACCCCTAGGATTCTGTGATTCTGTGAAGTCAGGTGTAGAGTCAATCCAGGAAGTCCTGTCAGAAGGAACAAGAGATAGAGATTACCTATACCATAGGTCAGACCATGAGACAAGACTAGAGATAAAGCTACACCTGCAATGCAATACAAAAAAATCAGCTAGTAAATGCAGGCATCAGTACAGAAAGCTAAGGACAAGACTACCTACAGTGTGGCCCAGGGTCAGGCCTGAAATCAAGTCCCTGGGTCCACAGGCAGATGGATGGGTGTGGTCCCCAGGTGGAGATGGTCAGGGCAATTAAGGCCTACTCCTTCCCTCAGATCCTGACAATCGCAGAATTTAAGTTACTACAGGACAGGAGGAAAGGTCATTTTGTGGAACTAAAATTTGTTAGAGGTGAGAAAGCAAAGTTTCACTAGTGGGGTCCCATGGCCATTGCTGCTGAAACAGGTTTTCATTGAGATTTTCATAACTGCCCAGACAAGAGAATCATCTGAATTCTCCAAATCTGGCAACAATACTGAGGCCGTTCAAGTAGTGAAATGCTGAGGGAGTAGACAAAAAGTGGCAAGTGAGTTTCACTGTAGAAAAACACAGAGGTAGAAGTTAATGTATACCACGTCTACAGGTGCAGCTGCCAGGTCCGAGTTCAACAACTCAATGTGCAACTCAAGTGCCTGGAGTCACCTCAGCTCTCTGAAATCTCTGGCTCGGAGTGCATCAGTGGCTTAAAAAAAGTGTGTTTGGGGTGCCCTGTGTCTCCAGCAAGGGTGTGGAGAACAACATAGTGGGCGGTATATTGCCACCCTTAACGTTTTTTTTTCACCATAATCCACAAGACTAACTGCAGGCATTCACTGAATTAGGAGATTAGTATGAAACAAACAAAAAAATTATCTTTTTTTTTTACACAAAGGGTAATGAACTTCTAGAACTTGTTGCCACAGGCATTTGTGGAGGCAGAGAATATCAGAAGGCTTAAAAGGGGATTAAGCAAATTCAAAGGCAGCAGATCCACAAAACAAGTACTTTGGGGCTACTAATTATTCTCAGAGTGGGAAGTGGTTCTTCCTTTACAATTCTGTTTGGCATTCTGGTGGTTTATCTTTGAGGTGTTGCTGTTGGACTGGCTTTTATAACTGGCAGTTTTACAGTGATCTGCTGTGCATGTACATTTGCTCCAACTACTGTCATTGTTAATGCTAGTATGAGTTGGAAGCAAAAACCACAATCAGTTTTACAAATCAGTAGAGGGTGGAGAGTTTGGAAACCAAGTAGGCAATCTGGAACAGCATAGAGAAGACTGTTGAGCAGATGTACTTTATCTAGGCCACCACCTCCAACAATCCCTAAACTCCTGGATACACACTTACCTTGCTCTGTTGGCAGCCTCATTTCAGAGCAGAAACAACAAATTACTATGGTTTGGTATTATGTTTTTCTCAAGAAATTCCCTGGGATAGAATAGCTGGAGTACAGAAGATTACTTGGGGGAAACAGCTCACATGGTTGCTCCTTGCTTCTCTTGTAAAAGAATTAGGGGCTAGGAAGACACCTGATTTGGGTCAGCATGGCTGTTCCTGCCTTGAACAGATATCATGCCATAATCTGTGTATTGACTACAGCAATAGAACATGCTATTATTAACTTTGCAATTAAATCTACTGGTGTGTTGGCCAGCCAATGGCTAATTATATCCCTTTGCACCAGTCAGCTCAACCATTTGAGTGTGTTAAGTGTTCAACATTTTGAAGCAACTTGGGGAAGAGAATGTTGGTGTACAAACCCCATTGTTTGTCTAACAGTACATAAGATGTGGGCACTTTTTGGAGGTGTTACATGGTAGTTTTTAAAATGCAGTTGTTATTCTGTTCACTGCTATTTTGATACTTTAAAAGTTGTTTTCTGTGGCTTATATGTTATTTTTACTGTATTTTAAATTGGCCCATTTTTCATCTGAATGTCATTGTTTTTATATACCATGCTGAATATAGCACTTTGTAGACGATTAAAACACATTCAAATAGCATTTCCCTTTAAATCATACAGTTAAATAACTTGCAGACCTCTTTATAATTACATGAGTTCACTTCTGTCTTATATCAGGCCCTATTATTTCAGACATCAGGTCTTGACAAAGCTTAAGGAAGGAGAAGCATTGACTCAACATACAGATGGAGAGCCAAAGCCTGGAGATAGTACATGACTTGCTCAAAACTAAGCAGAAGAGCTAAATTAGTGCTAGATCTCTTGAGTCCCAAAACACAACATTGTCTTCACTCTTCTCACCACTGCTATTCAACCCACAGCTTCCTATACTAATTTTCTACAACTACATTCCTAGGGAAGCCCAAGGGAATGTCTTTTTTGGGCCTTCCTTTTGTGTGTAGGTGTGCTGGCAGATGCCATACATCTGACTGGGTGAGACTCTGCAGTAGTCAGAGAGTAAGGCTGCCAAGCTGCTCCCTGAAGACAAGGGTCAGAGCCTGCACACATCCAGCAAATGTCCAAATGAGGATGTTAACAGAGAAACTTCTGTAGCAAGAGGTATGTATTTTGGCTCCTCTTCTTCCTTACAGCACCACAATGACTCCTCATGGTAAACCAAACTTGGAACGAGACAGAAACACTGGACACATGTAAAAATGCTGTTTTATCCACAAGAGTGTTTTCCAGACTTGCTCTGGACTCCATGTGATATTTGCTTGCTCTGAACAATATTGCTTCTAATATAATGCAGGCACTGTTTGAATACAGACACAGGCTAAACAATTGCTCTTCACAACACAAGCACTTAAGCTTGCCAGCAATGCCCTGCTGGAGAACCTAGTACAGCTGACGGCAGTGGAAAATTCTGCCATCTCATACTGTTTGCTTACAAGTGAAATAAGGTACCAAAAGAAGTGTTCCTAAAAGCTCATTTTCATCCAGTGACCCCAGAATCTTTCTGCACAGGAGAGAAGGGGCTGAAAGCAGTAACCTGAAATGCAACAAACACATTACTAGAGGAAACTGCCTCCCTTAGTATTCCCAGGGTATCAGGTCCTTGTGAAGGAACTGCACAAACTCCAGAGCCCATGGGGCTGCACTCTGGATTCACATACAGAAAAAGAGTTAACGCACCATCCTTGCAGGAGATATGATGAGCCATCTCTCTCTCTCTCTCTCTCTCAGAGGGGCTTGAACTTTTTTCCCCACTCATATGGTGCTTTCAAGTCTGTCAATCTTCCACATCATATGGGATGCATTAGATATTAACCAACTGCAGGTCACACATACCTCTCTGTGCCCAATCCCCAGATCATCCGGATGATTGCAAGTTCAGATAAGATGCCAATAAATGCAAAAAAAAACTCAGCAAGCATGAGATCTCCAGCTTACCTTACACTTTACTTAGGAACCTGAAAAATCTGAGCCAGGACAGAGAGATCCATTTGCTCTTTCTTGTCTTATAGTTATCCATCTATTCTGCTCATGGATCTTCATCAAATGACTCTCAGAACCAGGTGATACCTTTTCAAAGGGCATTCAGCTTTTATTTAAGGATTTAAATTGTGACCGATCACACATCCTTAAAGATTTATGATAATTACCTTAACTGCCAATAGTGACACCTGAGTTTACTTGGTTTTAATTTCCAAGTGCTAGACCTTTTTTAAGCTGCTTTGCTTTTTGCACATATAGAATTGATCTGCCTATGAAGAAGTCTGGGGAAGTATTTTGATAAATGATGGGACATTAACATGTTAGTTACTGGGTAACATCCTTAAGCCTGTAGGCAGTGATTTGAGTCATAATACTGTGAGCTGCTTCTAGGTTTCAGTCTACATTATTATGCAAAACGGCAGTGCCAGGTAGTGATAACATGGCAGTTTATGTAGCAATACATTGCTATTGAGCTGAACTTTGGCTCAGAAACTCAGTGGGAAAAAATTCCTTTTTAAAAGTAGAACATGCAGTACCACGCAAAAGGAGAACTATGACTTGGGACAGTCAAATCTTACCCCTCTACTGCCTTTAGAAAACCACATCCTGTGATAATTTTGTGTTTAAACAGTAACTGCATTTTTGCAAGAATTCCTTAGCTCAGCAGCTCAAAATTTTTGTTAATTATCTGTTGTTAGTCATAAAAAAAAAAAAGGTCATTTCAGTATATACATATATGCACATACATATGTATAAAAAACGGAGTGTGCTTGTGTGAATGTCTATTTCTGTGTGGAGAGAGAGAGAACATGATCACTTTTTTAAGACACAGGACTCAAAGTTTAACTTAAAAGTTGTCTATCCAGTTCTATAAACACCTCAGATGTCTCAAGGGCCCTGTCTGATACCTCTTTCTGTTAAACAGAAATACATCTCATCTGCTGCTCAAACATCACTGCGATCTCATTTTTCCATAAAGACCTGTGCCCTTCTGCTACCGCCTGCTTATATCCATGTTAAATCTAGGTGTTAGATTCATCTCCCTCTCCCACAAACATGATCATTTTTATTTTTGTCCTTGCATGGGACTGAGGATATTTTATACACCTCATCTCCTAGCACTGGAGAACCCTCTTAGGCTCACAGAGTAGGTATAATTTCCACTGTTGAACTTTATTGATTATTTGCCTTGCAGTGATGCTTCTGTGAGTAAGCCTTGGTCCAAGACCCTTGTACACTGCACAGTCACAGAAAAAAGACAATGAGCCAATTTGTATAAAAGGAGAGACAATAGATAGTTCTACATAAATGAAGAGTACTTGATCTGATAGGCAACTCAGCGTATCACCAACTAGTGCTGAGTCTCTCAGGCAGTACAGAAAAGGCATACACTAAAATATGTGTAGTGATTGAATTTATTAATATATATGTGAAGATTCCTCTCTCATGAGAAGAAGAACTTGGGAAAAATTCTTTAAGGTGCTTCTCATAACTATGTGATAGGACGATGCCAATGACTTGTAATGTATTATTTAGAGCTGACATCCTGCTAATAAGTGGATGATATAAGTGCTTCTCAGAGCAATTGGAGAGGGAAAGGAAAATGACACTTGCAGAAGCATTCCAAATTAGGAGTCAGGATATTTGGCATACTGTTGGTAGGTGCTAAAGTACTATAGTAAATATGAAGCCAAGCTGAAAAAGTAGGAAAGTTAACTCTTCGTCTCACCAATAATGGTTCTATATGACTTAAGTTTCTGTTAAAAAAGGGCTCAGTCAGCACATCTCTTCTTCCAACTTACATGACTTCCCAGCTATACCTTCCCCCCAAGAGCTGACAGACCATGGCTGGTGGTCAGTCTAGAGAGGAGAGGTCGCAGGAACTGAGGAGTGATTGCTGAGTCTTTCTGCTCCCAGGGACAACAGTGTATTGTTTAGTTGCACCTGGGGCAGCAATTCCTCAAAATGTTTACCCGATCTGGAGAGTTGGAGGACTTCTGCAGCAGATGGGGCTGCCAAAAAATACACTGGAGAAAACAGAGAAGTGAGTGGAGCCAAGACTGGGGACTGAGCCCTGGCTCACCCTCCACCCCACACACACGCAGAGAGGCAGCCTTGTTGTAAGCTAAAGAGGAATCTCTGATGAGGTCTTACAAACCAGTGCAACAAACTTCAAAGTAGCCCCACAGAAGTCATAGTCTGCAGCTGTCAACAGAATTAAGCAATATTAAAAAAACACTAATATACTGATCCAAGCAGAATTTTGAATACACAAAACTAAGCCTCAGGACAAGCACTTAGTGACTCTAATTTGAGGTTTATATTAAAACCAGGGAGGAAAAAACCCAGAAGCCTTCACTATGCCTAGTCTTGACTCTTACAAGATAAAAGTAACCATAAGGTTTTGTTTGATAAGACCTAGATTTGCCAAGAATAGCAACCCTACTTCTTCATTTTTAGGTAGCAAAAAAGGAGGTGCAGGAAACTAACAAACAGTAAGCACCTGCTCTGCATGCATTAACATTCTGGCATATACAAAAAAACCTGGTGCCAGAACAGACATGATAACCTTAGAATTATTGGTTTTGATGTACACATCCTAAGATTCTTTTATGACTGTGTGGTCCTGACTGTGCTTCCAGTTGCTGGCAGGAGAAAGGGGCAATGGAAATCCTTAAATTGCCTACATGACAGATGAAACAGTCTGATCTCACAGTAGCATTAAGAAACTTTCTTGCAGACCTTGAGATCACAAGGCTGAGCAGGAAAGCAGGATTTTGATTGCATCATATAATCATTAAATATGTACAGTGGTACTGACAAAAACCAGACATCCTAAAATTGTCTACATTTCCTTCAGGCAATCCACTCCAGATGCTGTCAAGTGACTTCTAACAGTGCCCTGCTTGGAAGTAGGGATTAGCTGGATCATCCCTGCAAGGGCTCCAACTCATTCCATAAACAATGCAACAAGGGTGATATATAACAATTATTTCAATTTCAAACATATCTTAACCTACATGGTTTCAGAAATTAGAAAACATAGCCAGGAAAACCCTAGCAGTGACAATGTGTTTTGATCAGAACACTGATATATTGTATATCCGGAAGGAATTACTGAAAATGCTGCCATGCATGTAAAGCTTTGCTTCTACTGACTAATTGACTCTTTCTTATTAGGAAATCTCCAGAGATCTTCAAAAAATAAATTCAGTTAAGCTTAAAAAATATACACTTTGGGTTATGCTTCTGTAACTAAAAGGTTGTGGGAGTGATACGTCTTAGGATAGGAAATTTAAAATCTGATTATGAAACAGGACAGATTTTTGCAAGGAATTTATATTCCATTGGCTTACATGTAGATTTGTGAGCGAAATACCCTTCATTTCTAAGTGTCATTGTGATTGTAGGCAATTTCAATTGCAAAGAGATGGACAATTGCAAGCCTGGGGATAGTAAGAGAAAAACCTCCCCAAGGTTTGGGGTTGGTTGAAGCTAATGCTCCAGACCTCCTTGCCTTCCTTCTGTTCTTGTTTTCCCATAATTAGTACCTCCGGGTATCTGGGTATCAGTCCTATCAAAGATAGGGAAATGCTGCACATAAAATGGAAAGTTACGTTTTTTCCTCAAATTCACATCTACTTGTCCACTGCTCCTGCCCATGAAGAAGTGGAAGGGCAGGTCATAAGATAGGGTGAGGTGCTGGTACCTACAGAGAACCCAAAGAGAGACAGATAACTACTGGCAGGAATAAATTAGTGCAATCCTTTTCTCTGCTCCATAGCCAGTGCCTCATGCACCAGCTGCACTGTTTTCTCCTCCTCTTTCCCCACTCAGTCCTGGCTACACCAAACACTTTCACAACAGCTAAACAACAGGAGTGCAGACACCAAATAAATTAGAAACTTCCTCATGTCCCTAAAGCTGTGGAGAAATTCAGATTGGATCCACACAGAAAAGCGAAATGGGGATGGCGGGTAAGACAAGTAATAGCCTCAGGAAAATCTGTAGTGTGGGATAGAATCAAGTAAGGAGGTGTACCAGGAGGTGTGCAAGAAGGACAAAAAAAGTACAGCCTTTTATGAAGCAGACTTTTTCTATAGATTCAGGGGCAGCAGGCACACTGCAGAGGACCAGGAAAGCCACAGGGAGGATGCAGGTGTGCCTGATGTTTTCTCTCAGGAATGTCAACATGTGCCAGGGCCAGCTGCGCCAACTGCTCAACGAAGGTCACAAATAGAAGGCTGCAACCTGTGCACCCACATCAACTCTGTCGCTACAGGTTTGATATCTGCCCTAGACAGCGCCAAAGGAAGCAGCACCACCCAGAAACCAGGATAGTGCTCAAGCCGTGTTACACCTGGAAACAAAGCCCACGCACTTGCTGTTCTGCTCCACCACAGTCTGGTGCATGCTGAGAAGAGGGGCTTCATTCCTGGTCATCACATCACAAGGTCTTTATTCAGAAAGGGACAAACATATAATGAGCACATATTAAAGTTTACTTTTTTAGTTGATTGTATAATTGATAGAGATGTGGAGTAACACCACCACCAACATCCCAGCCTACATAGCAAAAAGTTTTAATGATAGCTGTGCTCAAGAACATAGGAAATTTTAATCTGGTTATTCTGTAGAGGGAGAATCATGCTCCAGCAATAAAGAAGCTTTCCTGAGTGTAAAAGGACCCTGCCAAGGTACAGTGGCAAGCATCTGAGGGAAGATCTTGTGGGGCCACAGAATGAGAAATGCTGCCTAGCTGACCTCTGCATAGTTGCTGAGGCCCATCTTGACTCCAGGAAAAGCTCTAAAGTTTGCACATACTGCTCTAGTTAGTCAGTGTCCAATGAAGCTCTTCCAACCCTTTGTATGACACATGGGAAGAAAATGCTGACCTCAGAGGACTGCCTTTACTGGAAGTCAAGGTCCAAGGATGAGAATGCAAGATTGGATTTTACTCCACACCATTGAAAACTATATCTCTCATGCAAGAAGACTAAAAGAACTCCCATTTTTTCAGACATTGATTTGTAAAACTCCATGTACCTGTATTGTGCATTTGTGCCTACTGGACTGGGGTGTACAGGCACAGCCTGGTTATGGGTGCAACCTTTCTGACTAGGGAAAGTCAGCAGTTGCTCTGCTTCTGTTCTCCCAGGACTTATGGTGTCCTAAAATGACTCTGAAAAGGGCAAAAAGCTCTTGTTTCCTGCTCTTTCTGGACACTAAAAAAGAAGTCCTAGATCTCAGCCCAGTGCAACTGGGCTTGTTTTGAACTATGGCTTTCAGGCGCATTTGAGATTCATGTGGTTAGGGTTTACGTGTGGGAAAAAATCTGTTTCTCACCCCCACGTTCATTCTATGCTCACATATATTCCACATCATCCATAAAAGGTCTGCAACATAGTCATTGCACTGATCAAATATGAAAGGCAGTCTTGCAAAATTTTACTCACCCACACTGCCTGAGTCACCTTTCGTTTTAACTAGTAAGTAAAGCATTGTTTGTCTGTTATTGCCACCACTGATGAAAGAAGTGATTAATGAATTTTCTATGACTGCAAGGCATATTCTCCTTCATTGCTGCTTTTCTCATGGCATTTTTGCAAGTCTGAAGTCAAAATGTTCCCTTCTGGTCCTATTTTAGTTGGCTTTCTCCAAATCTGGGTGCTTGCTAGACATGAAGACAACTCACAACATATACAAAGGCATATAATATAATTTATCTGCAATTTTACTTTTCAGGATTTAATCAAACAATGATTATAGCCAGTTAACCTTCTGGAGAATTCTCCATTGCTTCCCTGAACAATGAATAATTGTCAGAGAAATGTTGCCCTCTGTGGTGCATCCAGTTGTTGATGCACAATGTCTAGTACTCCTCTCACCAGCAACGGACACATTGGCAATAATCTGAGATTAAAACTCTTCTGTCATACTTGGCAAGATGTAGTAAAGCTGAACATTTTTTCCATATTCCTGAAGCTGGGACTGATAAACCAGGTCAGGTTATTGGACTCCCTTTGAAGAAAGTAACAGTTAATCATTTTCAGGCACCTATAAACAAAGAGCAACAGGTTTCCCATTTTCTCACTCCTGTTCATTATACACACCAATATCTGGAGCATTAGCAGGGTGATTTTTATTTTTTTAGATAACATGAGCAAGAGGTTGCAGATGCTGAATGCAGTTTACATCCTACTTAATTGTGTCATTGATTATGCTCACCTAGCATTGCAAAGGTATCCTCCTCAGAATTACTCATGGAGAACTAGTTGCAAGCATAGCAAGCAGCTGGCCTCTAGACCAACATTTCTCAAGCAAAGATCAACAAATATTTAATTTATTTTATTTTTTTTTCATAAGGTTCCCTGCAAATTTTTTACCAATAGTCTAGTTTGCTCCAGTGAACAGAATTTTTGCCCCAGTGAACAGAATTCTTCAGGGTTTGGGGTTTTTTTTGTTTGTTGGGGGAGGGAGGGTTTGTTGTTGTTTTATAGAACATTCAAGTTCAAAGCACTCATCTCATAAGTTTCATAAAATCAACATGAGACTTCACTCCAATTTGAGACCCATGTGAGTTCTTCAGTGCAGTATGACACTGAGTTGCTCTTGAATAGATTCTTTCAGTAGCTAATGTTGTAAGTATGTATGTATGTATGTATAAACCTATCCTGTGTTTTTGCAGTTCTCTCGGTACCCGCATGCTTTGCAGTCCCACTGTATTTATGGTAGTAAATTTATTCATTGAGCCTAGTACCTACTATGGCAGACTTACACCATGTTATCCCTTCCAAGATACTCTCTGGGTACTGACTTCACCAGGATCAGAGTGCTCCCATAAGATTCCTCTCCCTACACATAACAGTCTTCGTCTCAGAATTTACTGCATTTGTGGGTTTACTTACATCTGATTCAGAAAGCCTCTGTACTCCTCCCTTCCAGCCCAGCTATATTTATAACCATTTTCAGAATGACTCTTCCCCTTTGCTGTTCCTGCCCAATATACTTCTAGCCAGTAAAGGTTTTGTTACTTTTTTAATAGCTGAGGAGTTGGATGACAGGGAAACTCAGCACTCTGGGGGACTGCAGCAGGTTGGATAACGGCATCTTTCTTTTTGTCTGTGTGACTTGGAATTGAAAAAGCTGAAGCTTTCAACTCTGGCCCATTCCCTGCATTTCCTGGTAACTACAACAGACATGAACCATTTGTGAACAGCTCAGACCTTTGGACGCCACTTACATACACAAGACTTAATCCAAAATCCATTGCAGTCAATGGAAAGACTTCTGGTTGACTTCCATTCTCTCTGGACCAGGAATACTTCATGGATCTAGAACATACACGCTGTCTTTTGCTGCTTTTTTCTCCACGTAGTAACACATACATATTGCCTCTGCAAATCTTTTTCCAATTAATGGTCCAAAATAAAGACCCAAGTGCTTTAGCACAAAGTTTCCTTCTTCATAGCAAACTTCCAAAGCAGCATAAACAGCAACTGTGCGTCACCACACCCCAAATGACAAACCAGTAAGTAGCAAACATACAATATACTACAGTGTCTATAACATACTGCAAAAAAAACAAACACAAAAGCTTTGAAACAAGATTTCTGTTATGACAAGGTGAGTTTATAGAAACTCTGATCAATTTATGAATCGTTGCAGCAACCAGAATTGCCAGGAAAATTAACATGAGAATTATGTGGGACTTCTCCCGAGAAGCCACAAACTATTTTTGTTAGTATGTAAAAAAAAAACCTAATTATTTATGTCAATCTGTAATGGAAGTCATTGATTGTTTTCACTGAAAAAATTCTTATTAGATTGCCAAAATTGTAAAGTGCATGGCATGTTTCATTAAATGTAACAACTGAACTGAGCTCCTGTAGGAGCTAGGAAACTGCAAACTTTTGGCTCTTCGCACAGCCTGTGAGAGAGGAGAAATTCCCCAGGAGCTGTTAGGGAAGGATCTCCAAGTGCTCGAAAGAAAGGAGGGCACAGGAACTTCTGTGACTGACAGAGCTAACTAGTACTTTTTGGAGAGTGGCAATCCTGGAGCCTCCACTAATACAGCACCACTGCTGTGAACTGCAGCAGTGGCCCAGCTGTGTTTACACCCCATGTAACACCAGCAGTCTCACTGAGATGACATGTGTCAAAGCATGTACATCCAGAGCCACTTCTGCAACACAGGGAAAATCTAGGGGTTTTATCGTGATAGAACAGTTTGCCCAGCCACAGTCTCCAAATAGCAGCTCAGGGCACCATGACCAGAGGAACTGAGTCACTTTCCCTGCATGCCTAGCCATGTGGACACCAGGTAGCCCTGGAAGCCAGGCACTGGATCTGCAGCCCCTTGTACCACCTGGCCCCATTGTTGCTCCCCACTGAGGAAGACATGACTCTTGCTGCAGGAACAAGGACTTTTTGGAGTCTGAAGCAATGTCAGCAGTTACTCAGGGCAAGGATGAGTGTCTCAGCTAGTCAGGTTGAAACAAAAATTGGGCAGATCCTACTATGAAACAAAAGTGTGTATGTGCATGTGTGTGTGTGCAAGTTCAGTGTGTGATGCTCTGCGCCTGCCAGCCTGGCCCTGCTTTGCTTGCAGCTGACCTAGCCAAGCTCTGCCTAACCTTTCTGTGCTTCACAAGCAGTCTTACAGCCTGAATTTATTGCCACGTTACTCTCTCTGGACTGGCCCTGAGCAGTGTCATTGTGGATGTCCTTCAGCCACACAGATCATGGCACAGACTTAACTTACTACAGTGACTTTGTACAAGTAAGGACAAGGCGTTCCTCAAACAGGCTCAGAGACATAAATCCATCTCACCTAATCAAATCAGGGAAAAGGTACAGTGAGGAATAACAGCTGAGCTGCAAATTTATACCCACCCATACATGAAAATTCTCCCACAAGAAGAATGGTCTTGGTCCTTCTTTGGTCCAAGGTGGTGCCATGAAAACAGCCTCTTTATTCTGTCCCTTCTCTTATGAAGCTGCTGTGGAATTCTGAATTTTTAACCAACCAAATTTGTAATTTAAGCCATAAATCTGAACACAGCAAAAAAAAACTTTCTGAGCTTTTTGGGAATGCAACATAAGAACAAGATAAGAAAATATAAGAATCAACTTGGTTTTCCAGTTGCAGTTACAACACTGAGGAATCCATACCATTGACCAATCCTGAGCAATACTGGATTAGTGCTAAAAAATATTATTATATCACATTAGAAAGGTTAAGATGATAAATAAAAGATCAAAAGTGAAGACGTGAACAGATATAAAGAAGTATTTCTTGGGAAATTCTTGGTAAGTATATCTTGGGAACCCAGCACTGCAAGAACAGACTGTACTGGCATAAGTAAACAAAAAAGCAATGGGAAAACCCAGTAAGTCCGCTTTCAACCACATAAACAAACTTGTCTCTAGGCATGACATCACAGCCCATAAAAGCCTTCAGTACTAGGGTTTCATTCTGCTTTAATAGCATCATAAGTATTAATTTTAGACTTGGCATGTTGAATAACTCCAGGGGAAAAAATGAAAACAAGGAATCAAGACTTTCCTCTATCCATCAAAGATCTGAAGGCAGATCTTTGAGTGCTTTCCACCAGCTGACACAACATATTTCAGCCTTTTTCCTGAAGAGCAGCATAGCTAGAAAGAGTTATGGAGCATGGATAGTCCTCCTGGCAGTGATTTTACCTGCTAGTTTATCTTCTGAAGGATCAACTGGTTTCATTTATTGACAGTACATTGAATATAGCAGAAGCAAGATGGTCCATTTAGATAGACATATAATTAATCCCACCCTGAAACTTTGTGGTTATGGTTGTGATAAATCTTCTCGATAAGCCAAACTCAGCCTGAACATCCAGCATGTACTTCTCCAGAAGGCACAAATCAGAGATAATGTCAAAGTCCTACATTGAATCTGAACAATAATCTGCCACAGAGAAAAAACACTGAAAGACAGCTGCCAGTGATCTTCCCTGAATCATTAACCATCAAGAGGATACTCCTCTATCACCTCAAACACCTCTTTTAGTGGATGAGAAGGTTTCCCCTTGAGTCAGCCACAGGTGTTCATGTTGGTGTTATGGCCCATGCTCCAATGCTTTTATTGGGTGGCAGCTAATGATCAATTTAAAAGCAGACCGTTTCAGCAAGGGAGAAGGTCGATTATCCATTGCTTTTAGTCCCTTATAATGAGAGAGGAGAACAAAACAGGACAGAAAGAGCTAAATTCATTTTTGCCTCACTTTTGCAGTCTAAAAAAGAGGTCTTGTAAATGTCTTGCTTCCCATGCTGACTGCAATGATTTTGCAAGATGCTGGAAAATGTTTAAAAGCAGGATTAGATTAACACAGTTGTTCTGGTTTGGTTCTGGCATCATTTTGCTAGCAGGACACGGGACCCAGAGGTGACTCCTGTAAAAATCGACTAAAAGCTCCTCTGGCTCAGGTAGTCAAGACTAGAGCCATTAGAGAGACAATAAATGTGCCTCTGTGATTAACACATGAATGATCTGCTGTAAGACCTGAGCAGAGAGCAAGATGAAGAGCTGTGCTAGAAAGGTGAAAGGCAGTGCCAGGGTGAAGATCCCGAGTCAGGTGAGGAAGCAGGGGGAAGAAAGTGCCCAAGTAAATGTTCCCCTGCGGCCCATGGTGAGATGGCAGGCTGTACTCATGGAAGAGCATGGCAGAGCATTTCCAGAAGTTGCCAGGCGTAGCAAATGTGGACCTGCAGCAGGACTTGGATCTGCAGCTGTGGAGGGTTCCACACCAGGGGAGGTTACTGTTCCCAAAGCAGCCTGTGACTCTGTGGGAAGCCCCTGCTGGAGCAGCTTGCTCCTGAGGGTCTGTATCTCATGGGAAGGACTTACATCAGAGAGGTTCGTGAAGGGCTCTATCCCATGGGAGGGAACCCCCGGGGAAGCAGGGCAGGATGGTAAGGAATCTTCCTCCCTGAGGAGGCAGGAGTGGCAAGAACCACCAGCCTGTGAACTGACTCTAAACCCCATCCCCCTGTGCCATTGGGGGAAGGAGGGAGAGAAACCGGGAACAAAGCAATTTGTGCCTGAGAAGAAAGGAGGGGTGGGGTAACATATTTAAGCACTGCTCTTTGTTTTGTCTGTTTTGTCTGTGTGCATTTGATTAGTGTTAATTAATTATTATTTTTCCCTAAGTTGAGTCTGTTTGCCTGTAACCATAAATGGTTAGTGAAACCCTCCTTGTCCTTGTCTCAACCCACAAGCTTCTAGTTGGCCTTTGTCCTCCCCATAGGGTGGGGGTGGGAGGTAGGGTGGTGAGCAAGTGGCCACGTAGCTGGTTCTTTGTTGTCATGTTAGGCTCAAAACCACGACAACAGTCAGAACAGCTGCTTTATGACCTCCCAGTTCCACTGCCCTTCATCAGTCCTAGGACAGCTCCTAAAAGTTACAAGTTTTCTATAGGATTAATTGCCTTAATTTTCAATTCTGAACATGAACCAAATTACTGTTCTGGTCCAAATTCAAGTCTGCCTGAAAGCAGCTCAACGCTGCAGCTTTTCAAGCTATAGTAGAAGGTGGCCAGTGAGAAAAAAGCACATAGTTCTACTGTATGTGGGATCAAAGCTATGAAGCGCTGGATGACCTGGAGTCGGAAATTATACTGGCCCTGGAACACCACTCAGTCATGGAGGACCCAGCAGAGATGCTCAGAAACCACCTCTACACACATCAGGGTCCCATCCTCTTTCAAAACTGCACTATTTGGTGCTTTGTCATTTGTTTACATAAAAATGTTGTCCTCTCTGAGGGTTTACTTCTGAAAATAAGCCTCTGTTTTAAATGCTTTAACATTGACTGCCCAAATTTACATGACTCATGTCACAGTACTTGGAATTTGCTATGCTAATGATGGATACTCCACATTTCTTTGAGATAAGTTTGCAGTGGGAGCTGCGGGGGAAGGCTAGACTGGCAAGACCTCAAATCTGAGGACATCATTAAACACTGCTAATAACATCTTCATGTTTTTATCTCAACAACTGTTTTTACAGCACAAGACATTGTGCCAGAAATTCAAATGACATTCGTTTTATTACTCTTGCCCAAGTATTTTGCTTGCAGGTACAATCCACTTTGAGTTGCAGGAACTGAGGAAGAGCCAATTACTGAATCAGAGAGTCACAGAACTGTTGAGGCTGGAAGGAACCTCTGGAGGTCATGTTGTCATGCTCAGACAGTCTTTCTATATTCTTCCCAGGTTGCCTGGCCTTGCTTCTGCCTTCTGTATATTTCTTTTTTTTGTCTGAGTTTTGTCAAGAGCTCCTTATACATCCATGCAAGCCTCCTAGCGTCTTTGCTTGACATCCTGCTCATTGGGATGGATTCTTCCTAAGCTTGGAGGTTATTCTTGAATAACAACCATCTGATTTTGGCCGCTCTTCCACCTAGGATCTTTTGCCATTGAATTATTTCAAGCAGATCTCTGAAGAGGTCAAAGTTCAAAGTCTGCTTTCCTGAAGTCTGAGGTTATGCACTTGCTTTTTATCATCTTTCCTCCTGTCAGGATCCTGAACTCCATCATCTCATGGTCACTGTAGCCAAGACTGCCTTTGACCTTCACATCCCAAATGAGCCCTTCCTTGTTCCTAAGTATGAGATCCAGCAGAGCATGTGTCCTTGTTGGCTCCTCTCTTTGGGTCAGAAGGTTATCAATACAATCCAGGAACCTCCTGAACTGCTTATGTTCTGTTGTGTTATCTGAATGGTTAAAGTCCCCATGAGGACCAGGGCCTGAAAATGGAGGTTACTTCTAGCTGTCTGTAGAAGGCCTCATCCACTTGTTCTTCCCAGTCAGGCAGCCTATAGCAGCTGCCCACTACAATGTCATCCCTACTGGTCTACTACAGCAAAATGTGGAGGTGAGGAGGGGGTGAAAAATGTTCAATCTGTAATAAGCTGCCTGACACCACCACTAAGACTTGCCTCAGTTTTCAATATCCATGAAGTTGTGACTGGATAGGAAGAAACCTATGAAGATTCTAATGTTTTTAAAGTGCAAGAAAAACGAGAGCATGAGAAATTGTTGTTTCAATTTGTCCTTTTCCAACTACCTATATTTCATTTAAATATATATGATGACAGAGGGACTTACAGGAATTACAAAACTAATTCCATTTTTATTTATCATTTGTTAAAACCAGTAGGCTTTTATATAACCTAGCTCATATGCTTCTGTTCAGTGGCAGATATTGTTAGCAGATGTGCATTTTGTGTGCCTTACCTATTAGGAGGCATGGACATATATTTCTAATATGAAAAAGACAATTATTTTCTCTATTTTCTTTCTCCTTGAAGCATTTTCTAGTTTCTACCCTAAAAATACCCCACAAGAAAATTATTCTACATTTTACTTTTATATAGTATTAATAGTATACTTAGTTGAGAGATTCAAATTCACCCACACAAGGATGATATTTTTCCCGTCTCATGCTTGAAGAAGTTCAACAGGAAATGAGGTCTAATAAACCAAAATAAAATCTAGACATGGGAACCCCACCACAGAACACTCCCCATGCAGTCTTCTCCCAAATGGCTTGGTTGACTAACCAGGGAAGGAAAGTTTTTAGGAAAAGACTTGATACTTTTACTCCTGACTGTCTACCTTTCTGTAGGCACCTACTGCTTCCTCATGGAAAGCACTGGGTCACTTAGTAGTGTGGGTTCATGACGTAAAGTGAATGAGCTTACTGTATTTGTGAATGGCGAACTGCAGACCTGCACTGGCTGATCCTACAGGAGGGATTCCCAGAAAGTATTATAGCTGAGCAGTACCTGGATGCAGCTCTGGTATTCCTTCTGTTTCTTTCTTCTTCCCCCTACTCCTGGTAATGCCGCCCCACCTCCTCCCTTGAGCTATGACCCATTTCTCATCTAGCCTCTAGGCTATGCAGTTTGAGTGTGCCAAGGACTCATTCTTTTTTGCTGATTTTTCTCTGACACCGTCTTCTATATTAACATTCACTAAAGCCAGGCAATGAATTCTTCATCCTAGACATTCTTGAAAACATGATCATTTCATTTAGATTAAGGCTGTGTTATGGCTTCAAGACAGGCACACAGAAACCCAACCTACATTTGAAGCAGGGTTGTTAGGAGCCACCTCCAGCTCAGGAACTATCTAGATGTGCCAGTTTGGCATTAATCCTCATCAGAAACTACATCCTCTCAGCAGATCTTCCTAGCTAGGGCTCAGCACCATGACAGCGTGGCTACCCAGCCTTCTTTAAAAGCTGGTTCACATCTGAACCCCAAGTGTAACTAGACTCAGTGGCTAAAGAGAGGTTGAACTTTCCAGGAAAAAAAAAATAATAAAAATAGGCTTATAGCAGATTACTGAGTCTTATTGAAAATCTGGCCATAACCTATGAAATTCCATACTGATCTATTTCCTAAGAGTTTATTAAAGGCAAAACCCAATTGGTTTGGAAGGAACTATTTCTTCCTCCAGTGGAAATTCCACCATACTGCGATGTGGCTTTTGCCACAGTACAACACACAATGCTACTAATGTTACAGGAGAACCGCAGGCCAATGTGATGTGCCAAAAGGCTACATACTAAGAAAGTGAAAAACACTGGTTGCAAATTTTGGCTGCCAAAGCACATCACGTCTCACACCTCAGATTCAGGAGGAAATGGGAACAATCCGTGACCCTGTAGTAATACAGGGTCACATAGTGCAAGATGGCCTCTCTTATCTGGATTTCTTGACCTGTGGGTGGGAACTTACATTGGGCCAGCCTTGTTCTGAATCATAGAAACACTTTAATTTTATGCCACTGTCAAAGGTAAAGCTTTTAATTTTTATCATACATTTAAAACTTTTTCTCTTTGAATTTCTGAATGCTTCACCTATTTCACTGGCAATTTTCTTGGTTTGTTTTTGAGGAACCAAGTGCTGTATAGGAAAAACACATATAGACATATCTTTGAGAAATGGGGCAGAGACATGAAATGTTTTGTGCTGTTTTGACTTCGGTTGCTACTGAAAAGAGGTCAGCTAGGGAGACTGAGAAATATAACCTCAGGATACTATCTTGGAGGATGAGCTGGCTGGGATTTTACAGTGTACAGGCATTTTCTGTCAGACATACTGTACACAGAAGCATTGCCAACTAAGAAAAGAGAAAGTATTCATGGTATTCTAGGGAACTGCCAAAGTAAACAAGTCTGCAGGTTACCCTTTATTTGATGACACGTTGACATTTCTCACATCAACAGCGTTTCTAGAACCGAAAAATTAAGCATAACTATCTAATGATGGATACTGGACCAGGATTCCTTTTCAGCTTTTTAGGAAAAAATCCTAAATACATTTAAATCTGCCAAAATTCATTAATTATAGAAAAAATTTTGGACTTTGAATAATAATTAAAAAAAACCTTCCCTTTTTCTGTAAGTAGGTGTGTATACGTGTCATATTTATATGATTTTTAAGATTGTTTTTCTTTCTATTTTAAACCTTGGTTATTGTTCTTATGTATTTGCTTATTTATCCATAAAGAAAATGAAAGTTAAAATTAAAAGTCATTGCAGTTAAAATAGCATTTTTCCACTGTCTTCCAGTGCACAAAAAAGTGCTTGTTTTGTTTCTTGTAATTACATAGAAGATGCAGATTTGGTTTTAAAACATGTCTTAAACCATCTCATTTGGCAATTGACACCTGTAGCTACATTTAAGAAGAAAACCTAAAATCTACCCAGAAGACTTCTTGCTTGTTAATCTATCACAACAGTAGTATAAAAGTATAAAAAGTAGAAAGGGAGTTCAGAAACATACAGGGAGAACCGAAAAGACCGATACTTATAAAAGTGCCAACAGTGAGGAACCCTAAAACTCTGTTCCTAAAAGCCTACTTTACAGTTCTGGCCTACTTTACAGGTCACATGGAGTGCATGATTCAGGAATCCTGGGAACTTGGTTTTGAATCTTTCGTTCCTATACTGCCATCAAAATAAAAGCAAGTTTTCAGAACAGCAGGAAGGCAAAGGGAGTTGAAGGCAACAGAGGGAACACTCCTTGTCTGACTTTTCTTTGCCAGGCTAAACAAGCCCAACTATTGGAATTATCAGGTGCTCCAACCCTTGGACCACCTTGGTGTTCTTCATCTGAACTTGCCCCAACGCGTTCTTGTCCTTCTTCCCCCCAGAGAGCCCAGGCTTGCACAAGCAGGAGGGCTGAATAGAGGGGACTAGCACATAAGCTTCTGGAAGGAAAGGAGAATGAACAGGAAGGAAGACTGTGCAAGGCATGGCGTGTTGGCGTAACTGATAAAGAGAAAACTGTTACTGTACAGTAATTTTAATTAATTTGCTCTGTTCATTGTCACGGACAGAGCCCGAAGCTGCAAAGCTTAAATAATGTGTTGCAATTTTCCTGCAGCGGTTGCTATGAGACATAAACAGCCAGCCTTTATAACTAATAAATGTCTCACAGTTGCTTCAGTTTGATAGCTGTAAAAACAGTTTTGCTTAAGGTATTTATCAGCTTTGTATATTTCTGCTTATCCTGGTCAGGAACACCTTTTTCATTATCAATATCAGAGTTCTTGTAACTTATAAACTCATTTCTTTTGCTCAGAGACCACTAATTCTGGTGAAGTTTATGGCAGAAGACTCTGGATAGGTGCCCTCTCTAATAGAAAAAGCTTTTGTTTTCTCCTTTCTGGCATTTCCTGGGCATCTGAAGCGTTTCTACTTTCATTATAGCTGAAGAAAAAAAAATATTTGTCCCCTTCAGTCTTTTTAACTTCAGAAATGTGGAGGGATAACATGCTATGAAAATGAGATACAAAGTATCTTGTTTATCATTTATCAGCATTTATCTCAGGTTCAAAGATGGATATGACTCGTACTTTGCAATTCTGTGCCTGTAGACAGTACACATCACAGAGTTTGTATCCATCCTACAGATCTGTGAGCAGAATTGTCTTGTTACAATATACTGACTACCTATAAACTTCAGTTTTATTGAATGTTTCAGTATTTCAGGTGACCACATAACTCAAGTAGCAGCATCTCTCTTAAGATTGATATTAATAAAATTGAGTGTATTTTGTGAAGAAATATAAAAATAATTTAGAATATATGCTTTAAATGAGGGAAAACTTTCTGTTTGGAAGACAGTAGGGAAACTTTTTTATGGGTACATGGCTAAGTTTGTCCTAGGGTCACACCGCCAAAAAAAGACAGATGCAAGACCAGTACAAGATCTTGTTATTTTTAAATAGAATTCAGAAAAACATTTTAATCACTTCTTCCAATTTCTAAGAGCATCTTTTTTCTTTTTCTTTTTTTTTTCTGCCAGACAGATGCATTTCTTTATTGCACATCAAGCTGCAGAAGATGTTTTTGATACTTGACCCTTTGCAATTAGAGGAAAATATGAAGAATCAACGGCTTTGATTCTCATTTAGCTCCCCCTCAGTTCATCCCAGAATTAGTCTTTTACAGTCTACAAGGCATATGGCTGTAATCTGGATTACTCTTAGAAATGTCATTTGTTTGGACTTCATTTCACTGATAACCAGTCATGTGGTCTATGGAGTTGTATGATCTCCATTTGTGGCCAGTAAAAGCTGTAATTTAGCTCTCAGTGCAGAGCAAAATCCAGTGACTGGGAAGCCAGCCTGCATGTCTAGCTTCACTTCTGTGACAGATGCCTTGCATGTTCTTAAGAAATGACATCCCAGCTTTCCCAATGAGGTCAAAGGGTTTTGGTTCCAGGTCCTACGACAAAAGCCATTTCTACTTCTAAGACAGACCTTGGTTAAGACACCATGGATAGGAAGGATCACCACCAGTCCACTCTCTTCTCCTTGGTCAGCAAGTGATTCTTCTGGTCCACTGCAGTCACGTTGTTCTTTTCCAAATCATCTTTGTCACCATCTCTAGGTAAAGCTACATCACAGCCATCACTGTCATCAAAGCTGTGCAGGCACAGATGACCTCCTGAGCGGACAGCAGACAGCTCATGTATGGTCCCAGCAGGATGTAGCTCAGCAAACACCAGACATGCACCTCCTCATGGAAGCTGTTTGCTAACACTGAACTCAGGGCTGCTGTGCCTCCAGTGCTCACAGCACACCAGGAAGTAAAAGTTTGTGTGGCTTCAGGGACTCACTGCAGTCCAGGTAGTTCCTTGGGTGGAAAGAGTCTCACTCTCTTTTCAACAGCCATCCACCAGAAACCCCAAGACAGCAACTGAAACTCAGAGTCTCTTTTGTTTTCTTCACCAAAAGCCTAGCAGACTGGTTTGTTAAGTCTTATTCGTACCTCAGACAGAAGACTTTTCTCCTGCTTTCATCTACCCATCTCTAGACACCACAGCCCAAATGCCTATTTTAAGACTATTCCAATTCTAATTGATATTTTGTATCTGGCATTTCCAAATGGTTGAGTAAAGAACACTAATAGAATACACACACATCAGCTTCACCCCACATTTCAAACACTGAATAGACACACATAAATTTTCAGTAGTTTTATTGAAAAATGCCTCTTTCATTTCAGAAATAAATAATATAAGGCAGTGAAATTCACAATTTGCAGTTAAAATATAAAAGCAGCAATTCTATATCCATAGTCTTGCAAACAATTTCCAACTGCTTTTGATAACTAAGAAACATTGTATTCTGAAAAAAAAAAAAATCCATACTAAATATACAACATAAACATGCAATTCCATCTCTGCAGGATTGACTGCAATTTGGCATAAATGTTACTGTGTCTACAAACAAGGAGATTTCAGGCATTATTAAACTGTATCCAGCTGATACAATGATTTTGACTACTTAATGTTTGTGTTGTTTAAAGGAGATGTATAAGAGCAGTATATGCTCTGCAGAGTGTAACTAAGAACAGAAGAAAATGACAATGATATTGGAAGGAGAGGGATTTTTTTTGTTTCGTTCTTTTTTAACTACATAATGCAGACCTGTGATCTGACTGAACTGCAAACATGCATTTGAAAACAATGAAAAATGTAGAGCTAAAGCAGACAGATCTTAGAAAATTTGCAGCAGCTTTGTGGTTATTTTTGTTTTGTTTTGTTTTGTTTTTCTGGTTTTCTTTTTTTATGTATTTGTTTTTACATTATTTTAATGAAAAGGCAGCACTGGGATAACTGAATGCACATGTTAACCTGTATGCAGGCACTACAAGCAGAAGTATTTTACAAGCATTTCCAGAGCAGTCTGAAGTTGTTAGGTGCACACGTTGCTGTCCCCACATAGGCAGGATAGAACACAGGGGTGCGTCTGACATGAACAGACCAGAAAGCTTTACTGCAAAAGAAATAATGCACCCTCCCCGTGTCGATCTGCAAATGCAAGGATAGCAAAACCAACAACCACCAACCGAAAACACCAAAACAAGACAGATCTCTCATGGGTTTGTTTCTGCTTTTCTTGACAGGGATCTTTTCCAGCGCATGTGCTCAGGGTATTCTGGTGAATGCATTTCAACTCCATAGTCCTCATACTCGTCCTCTCTCCTTTCTGACTCCATAGGTACTATAAAGGGTTCACCTTCAGGTTCATAGGGTCCACTTTCAGGCACGTATGGTTCTGGTTGAAAATAGTTGTCCGATTGAACACAACAGTTATCGCATGTCTTTGAATCCACGAATACAATGAAAGTTAGTTTGTCTACATAATGTTAGTCCAATCTCATTTCCATATAATAAATATATAAATTAATAATTCACTGGGGGTATTTTAAAAGTTTTGTTCATTAATACTTTTTAGCAGTAAAATAATAAAAAGTTTAAAACTCATTTCAAAAGGGTTTGTATTTGTAATACACAAAACATTGCTAAAGAGTCTTAAATTATGCAAGGGACCAATTATTGTAAACTAAAAAAACAAACAAACAAAAAAACCCAAACAAAACAAAACCAAAGTAAATCAAATAAAAACATTAATTTACAGCTACTTCAGTAAATTCAAGCACTGGACTTTATTTTAAACTGCATAATTAGTAGAAGACAGGGGGCAGGTAAAATGAACAGGTGGGTTTGGCAAATGCTAATTTTCTCTGATATGGGAAAGTAAGTGTAGACAGAACTGTCACCAGCAGCAATACACAGTACATGTCATTGTCTCGTGCTGTGCCTCGTAACAAACCGAGTTACAGCTGGTGCTTCAGGAACACCAAAAACTACAGCAAAACAGAAGAAAAATAATTATAAAACTTTGATATTTATAACTGCAGTTACAGAATCCAACAAGATTACATACTAAGAAAAAGGCACATGCCCCGATTCAGACGCTGGTAACAAGCAACAGACAGGTAGGTTTCATAAGTTGTCAAAGATGTTATTCTGGCACACAGCAAGCAGCAGCAGGCTTTTATGCAAAAGCATCACGTAGAGTTGTTAACAGATTTTAGTGGGTACAGTCCCATACAAATCATTTACAAGCCACAATTAGTTTACTATTTACATAAGTCATTTCTCATTGACCAGGTTAAATCTGTCTCTTCTAATGGCATTACCTTTGCTGGTTAGTAGTTTTATAAGCCTCCTTCACCACCTGAGGCTTTTGATGGTCTGGGTCTTTTTTTTACAAAAGAAAGACTGTCTATTTCATTATCAAAATGCAACACTTAATGAATTGTCATCACTGTCCTTTATCCCAGTCAGGATTTGTGTTAGTAAAAAAGAATCTCCCCGTTCTATGAGGCCAACATGGCTCAAAAACCGTATCTGTGGTGCAATATCCATACGGACTCATTTTCTAATAAGCACGTGCGCAAACATCTCAGAAACAGGATTTTCATGTATTCAAACTGTAAGCAGCACTGGCGACTTAGAAAATGTGTTAGCCGAAACCTGAAACAGGTCAAAGATGATGTTAGTCTTTCAAAAAGTCCATCTGATGCGCAAAAACATACTTTCATCCACTTAAATACATAACAGTTAAGTCATAGGCATATATTTATATATGTATACAGAGCTGCTTTCTAGTAAGAAGAACACTGCTGAATCACAGGTACATTTTTCTTTTTCATTTAAGTAAGAATTTTGTGAGATCTGCACAACCACCTGGCTCTTTGAACAGCAGCACTGAGTCTGCAAGTGTGTACATATATATATATATCTCTTTACTTTTTTTTACTGTTCATAGGTACATGCACAATACACTAACAGCAAACCATATCCAATAGTAGTATCACATACACTAATTTTGAGATGTTGCAATGCATACATATTAATTTATTAACAATACTGTGGTCCTGCAGGATCCCCATGTTAAAAAAATTAGAATCTTTCCAGTCAGAAATTGGTGGCCACTGCGACCCTTTCTTTTAATTCCAGAAGCAGCCTCCTGTTCTGAGCTGCATCACAGAGGAGAGGGCTGATGTGACTCAGGGCTAATCAGGGAATCCATGCTGCTTAGCTCAGTAGAAACTGTAGGACAGTGTTGTTTCTCAGTTGTCTGCACTGTGTCACTGGATTTCCTTTGTGGAAATTTTTTATTTTAGGTATCAATTATCAATTTTAGGTATCAATTTTGTATAAATAATCCTGACATTGCCCAAAAAGAGACACACGGAAATTGCCAACCACAGCATTCTTTTTATTTTTCAAGAGAAACATGGAGAATTCAACCTTGTTCTGAAGACAATTGGAAGGGGTGGGGGTGGAGGGGAAAAAAGAAGAAGAAGAAAATGGTCACTTAAATCCTATGAGCAACATTATCAACTACTAACCCACTATGTTTAAAAAAAAAAAAAAAAAAAAAAAAGACTAAAATATTTATTTACTACTTCCTATTTAAAGCAAACCACACATAAAATCAAGTAAATCTGTATCAAACTCCAAATGACTGCTCATATACCTGCACACTACAATGATGCAGGCCTGCTCATTTCAACCATTTCCTCTGGATTCAGTACGTCCAGGCTAGCAGGACTATCTCATGTAAAGCAGCTCAATATAAACAGCCACATCTGTAAAGGCTATTTAAGGCAAGTTGTTCATAACCTACCTGGGAATCCTTGGCCATTATAAGGGATGCTAGCACACTGGGATGAATCACAATATCCTGGTGGCCCTGGAGGACCTCGAATACCCACATTTCCAGGACGACCTGGTGGCCCTGGCGGTCCTCGTGATCCTGTGGAGCCTGGTGGACCAGTTCTAGATTCTCCTTGTGGACCTAATTTTAGAATAGAAAGGTTACAGGTTTGTGGTTTTGTTTTGGTTTTTTAGGGTTGTTTTCCTTAACAGCCAGCTTGATAAAACAGCTAACATTACTTCTGTCTAGACTACGCAGTCTAGGCTATGTCTTTGGTGGGAAAACACCTGCACTCTGTTGCTATATAGGGGTCAACAGAAAGAAAAACAAAAGAAAACTAGAAATATGATTCATCATTAGTTGCTTCCCTGTGTGTGGCTTACTTAAGGATTTATTCACAGAAACTGATTTAGTAAGGTTTGAGCCAAGTAAGAAACATCAATGAATTCTCTGGTTTATTTCCCCTACTTGTAAGATACAAAGATCTCAAGGGAAACTACTAGATTAGACAAGCACACTGGATTTCAATTAAAATACAGGAGTACATTAATTCTGCTACCCTGCAGCCCCAGGATAGATGAGGTAATGTTTTTTTTGGAACCAATCTTATTATGGTTAGCAGAAAAGTAAAGCTTCAAGTATCTGGGGCTAAAATCTGCTGCAAGCATCTTACAGGTCCTGTAATGAAAAACCATATTTAGCCTAGTAAACTACAGGCAGAAACAAATTATACACCTGATTTCTGCCAAGGTATCAGTGAACAAAACTTCCTGATACAAAGAGCAAAAGCAATGGTCAAATCACCTGACTCTATCATCTTAACTCTACACGTGGGAGTATTTTGTAGGCTGGGGACAATTTGGAGTTCTGTAATCACAAGTGAAAAATTGAACTAGATACTGGAAGAGTATCATCTGACAACACTTGTGAAAATATCCATCAAATACCTGGACAATGTATTTTCATGAAATGCATTTTCACACAAGAAAGCATGCCAGATGAGTAAATTACAAGATAAAGATAAATACCTATTAGCAACATCCAAAAATCTTTCTAAATTGTCCTTTTTTTTTTTTCCCCCAGGGGTTTCCAGTAAACTCTAAAACATCTCAAAAACATGAAATGGATGGAGTATGTTTATTCAACATATGTAGTCTGGTTCCCTATGAAGAACTATTGTCTTTTTCTCCTACTTTTTTATAATCTGATAAAAATTAAAATAAGTATTTACCAGGTGGTCCTGGCAAACCTCGTGGTCCTTGAGATCCAGTTCCCCTTTCACCCTTCTCTCCAGGCATTCCTACAGAATTAAAAAAAAATTAAAACCAGGAATAACCAAAGGAAGGAAAACACATCAACAAATATTTCTTCATGCTCCCTCATTGATATTATTATTTGGTTCCCATTACTTAATGTAACAAGTCCATACATATCCAAATCTGCATTGGGGAAAATAATTTGGATAGAAATACACTAACTTAAAAATAAATCATGATGCAGTATGAATTTAGTGTGAAAAAAAATTTCTCAAACATAGAAAAGTCTTTGAGATACTTAAAACATTACAGAATCCTATTACTTTAAAGTACAAGTATTTTCAAGCTTTCATACCTTTGCTATAAAGGATGCCTTACACTTTCTGAGAAACACTTATGATTAAATAAGTTTAAGAAAGAGCAGAATTCATAAATTATTTCTTTCTTGGTATCTTCTAGTTATTTTTAAAAGATCATACTAAAATATACACTAGAAAACAGCACTGAGTCTATGCAACAGTAGAGTAGCTGGACTAAGCAAAGGCCACAGCATGGTACAGTACAGAGACTCCATGTCACTGCAGTGATCCAAGGTAGCCACAAAATAGGCTTACCCATATGCTCAAAGTCAGTTCAAAGTTGCTTCCCTCTCTCAGAGTACTGCAAAGAGCCAAGGATGTAGACCTTCAATTCCTATTTTTTATTCTTGGTAAAGACTCATTTTCTCTCTTAATCGGAGTTCTGTTACTCCAAACAGCCTTTCAAGATGTAGCTGTTTAGTGCCAGGAGAGTTCTGAGAACATTCACTTTCTTGGGTTATCCTGTGGAAGCCTGAGACAGCAGCCAAAACTTTATACCAACTTGTGCTTCATGACACATGAGGAAGGGAGAGACAGAAGAAATCACTGATGTAATTTATCTTGTCCTCCAGAACATCAGTGTCCCTCAGGCAATCCAACTGACCTAACAGGCAGAAGACTGTGTGGGCTAGGTATGGGCTTCCTTGTCTGACGTAGTAAAGGTATCAGACTGCTACTCTGGCAGCCTCTGCACTATGTCCACTGTGAAATATACAGCTGCCTTGGAATTTACTCACCTCTTTCACCAGGTGGTCCTTGAACCCCAGGAGGTCCTGGGAATCCTGGTCTTCCTCCAGGTCCAGGCTCTCCTCTTGTCCCAGCAGCTCCTGGGGGACCAGGTGGTCCTGGTGGCCCTGGCTGGTTCCGGTTTGAATAATAATCATTCGGGATTTGATTCAGCATTTGATTGAACCGGCTCATTTGGCCTTCAAGAGGAAAGAAAATAGTTCAACAGGGTGGGAAGGAATAACAAATTATCTCTCTCCATTAAATCCTATCTTTGCTCCCATTCAATAAATTAGTGCTGTACTGGTACAGATGAATTGGGAAGATTTAAAATGAATATTGGGTAAGAAAGCTGAACATAAATGGAGGAGGAAGGGAAGAATGGCAATGGGGATTCTGGAAGCAAATAACACCAAAAAAACCCAATAATTTTAAAGCAACTAAAGTAACAAAATAGACATTTGTTTACAAAACCCTTGCTCTCAGAGCTCTAATCAAAGTCATTTCTACTCTGAGGAACAGAAAGGATTTATTACATTTCACAAAGTGGAGTATCACATTTCTGTGTACTTTCAGAGCTTTATCTGTCTTCAGAGGGACTGGATCTTCCAGAGCTCTACCACAAACACAGTATACATTATTCATGTGTACAGCCAGCAGCACACAGTCCATGAAGTAGCTTTCTTAAGACTGTAGGATCCATAGGCTTGTACCTATATACCTTCTGCATACAGGCAAATTTCTTTACCAGAGAAAGGTGTCCAAATAAAAGCAACAGAATTATGTAGCTATGCAGAAAGGAGCCCCTACTAGGGGGGACATCTAGCTCTACCTGACTAATGTAATGTGCCAGTTCTAGCATAACACTGAAGGTATGAGCTGAATATGAAAAAAAATAAGGCAGGGATGTTCAAAGAAGAGATGCTAAAAGATCCCAGATCACACATCCTTATTTCTAAGTCTAATATAGTTTCCCTCCTCTGCAATTGCTAATAGACATGTTTTAAATAACAGACATCACCAAAATTTTAAAGGACATATTGTCCTCCTCACTGTACACAAGCACTCTTAATGATCCAAAAAGAACAATTTATGGGCACATTTGTCTCTGTCCTCCTCGTCAGGTCTACTGATAGTAAAAACACTGTCTCGGGGACAGAGAGAAAACCTGAAGAAAATACTTTCATGAGACGCAGAGCTGCACTGTGTGGCAGTAGAGGACTGAAATTCAGTTTGGAGTCATCCAAATACCATTTTTACTTGCATATCACAGCTGATTCTGTGCACAGTATTTACCCAACATTCATCTGCATTTTCCTATTAGCAAAGTACCTACAGTGACCATCCTTTTTCTCATGATTCCATCTTCCGGAAGATAAGACATGTTTAATGAGGAAATGTATACTGATTCTATGACAAAGATGAAGTCATTTTGGACCAGGCCAACAAAAGGAAAGTCACTTTCCCTGTAGAAAGCTCTAGACTTGTGCATTTCCAAAGGTCAGAGATTAGTTCATTATCAAGCTAGCCATCTGGAACTGGCAAAAATTTAGCGCTACATTTTTTTTCCACCAAATCATTGGCACTGGACAGCTACCAGACCACTCCAGCTTTTGCTATGCTGTGTGGTCAGTATCCTTCACCTTAAATTTAAACCACTGTTTTCTCTTTTAACAAACAAAGTAATAGAATACTAGTATGAGAAATAAATCGAGTAACGCTGTTTACCATTTATCAGCTGCTCACAAACTTGTCTTGCAACTGCACGCATCATGTTCTGAGAAGCAATGTCACCCTAAATAATAAAACCAAAATAAGTGTTGGTACTTTTAAATTCAGGTTTTAATTTAAAAATGTGATAAAAACTTATTTTAAAGCAGACTTACTCTGTCACCTTTTTCTCCCTTCATTCCAGGTGCACCCTAAAACAAATGCAGTAAAAGTAAAACAACTGAAGGATTATGTTATTCCACCCCACCTATAGGTTTGAGACATGCCATTTTAGAAGACATTTTGGTTCCTTCAAATGATAGATTTGGTCCTTGAACTTTACATTTCAGATATGCTAAAACAAGTGCCAGAAAAGACTGGACAAGCAGTGATCTTTTGTGTATAATCAAACATATTGGAAGAGGCAGGGGAAAAAAAAAAAAAAAAGATCTGAAGGAAAAATTCAAACTAGGACCAAAGAAACTGATGAATTCTAACACAGGGAGCATACTGGCATTTTGAAAGTTGAATTTCTAGCATCATATTCCTGTAAATGGTGAATAGTCTTGTATGAATTATATATGACTGTTTAATTTTAAATCTTAAGTCAACTCATCATTAAAGAAGGTAAGCTAGGAAGAACACATGTCTAGGAAGAGTATCTGTCTCCTTGAACCCACAAGAAACAGACCCTGTCTTAAGCAAGAAGTCCTATGCAGAGATGACACACAAGATGGAGAGAGATGCCATTAAGTGCTTACTCTATTTATAACAACACCTTCCCTGCTAATTCTCAACTATTTCTAGTCTTAGAATAGTCTCATAGAAATCTTAGCAATAATTTATAATTATTGATATGGATATTCTAGTGGTTAATGTGGAGTTTTTTGGTTTTCAAGAACGCTATGTAAGAAACCAACCAGAAAGACTGACTCTAATTTTTGTGTACGTATGTTTACAGCTGAAAAAACCTCAGGTATGCTGTAAAGATGTTTCTAAATGCTGGAGATATGCACACACAATCTACTCTGAAAACAAAATTTTGTGTGCACCTCTCACAAAATGTTTGCATTATGTTTGCATTCTACCACTAGCAAAAAAAAATGGTATGACAGATTTTTAAAGATTTTCAAAATAGATGGCTTGTTTTGGCCTCTTTGGCAGTACTTTGGCTACAGTAAAAATTGCAGATGCCCATTAAAAACAAGTAGGAAATTAGATTCACAGTCATTTGGTTTAGTCACTAGGTTGCCCTTTGATAAAATCTACAAAGTGTGTTAAAACTATTCTTTTAATTTTGACATCAAATTCAAAAGAGAAAAAGAAGGAAAAAAAAAAAAAAAGCTTCATTTACTGCAAGACCTGCTTATGAAGTTGTCATGAATAGCCCTTCCAATGCTCTTGAATACTCACTGTGAAAAATGCCATGTGTACCAACTTCCAGGGCAGTGCAAACAAAAAATTGGCCAAAGGTAGGGCTCCTGAAGTGGCTAGTTTGAGTTCTACAGATTATTTCAGTGAGTGCAGAGTTAGGGCACAGCTGAGTCCTTCTAAAAACCTATTATAAATTCACCTGCCAGGATGTGCCCAAAACGTACTGTAGCTTTCTTAGTTTTCTTAGTTAGTTTTCTTAGTTGAGCCAAAAAGGGGTTGCATTTTCACTTGTAGCCTAAATTACTATTTGAATGTAAAGCATATTTCAAAGATTAAAGACCAGTTTGGTCATCTGTTGCTTGACATGGCTCTCCACACAGTTAAACATACATCCTAAGTATTACTGCTTTTTACATCGTAGTATTTCTTTAAGGAGCCTGCTTAACACCATTAACAAAGCAAAGTTAAGTGTGGGCTGCAGCTGCTTTTCATAACATTCCTGCAGTACCCACAATTAATTTCAACAGCACGAGACAACAAATCATTCCACTGAGGTCACAGTGGATACAATTTGAATGCAGTGGCACCGCTTCATAGACTTCCATCAAGGCTTTGTGCAAAGAAATTCCCATGAGGTTATGTTGGGATATGAACTCAGTATGCTGTCTGGGCTTCTCTGCAGCAGTGCTGCATACACCTACCCCATGACATGCCACAGAAAATATGAGGCAGGTCATCCATCTTCGAGTTAAGTAGCTGGCGTGTGGAACATCTGCATTATGTGTAACAGACTGTTCATGCAAAATTAATTGTGCAGACACCACTGAAAGATTTAGAATGGGGACACCATAAATGTGCCACTGGAATAAATTGTGCCACCAATGAGACACTTACTAATATGTACACAATATGCCCCGTCAAACTGATGAATACTCTCTCCCTTCTGTCCTTCATTCTTTCATCTATATCTTTTCTTACTGTGTGAAGTCCACAAGGAAAAGGTCTGCTGCCTTTTAGTTTTAGCACAGCCACATGCCAAAACAGACCATGGATTTACAAATGTCATAACAGAAATAAACTAACAATTAAAAACATTTGTATTTGTCATTGTCTAATAATTAACATTGTGGTAAATGCCGAGGTATTGATGCTCTAGAAGAGATGTAATTTGATTCTCAATTCTACAGACATTAACATTTCAGCCATAAATTATCATATGTATCTGAAATACCCATTGAGTAGAATTGCAAGTTTTTCACTTGCACTAGTCTATAACATGAAAATCTGTGGGGGAAATTATTTAAATATTATTTGGTGCTTATCTTTCTCTTTGAAACTTGGCAATTTTTGCTATTTCTGAAAGCACATTCATTTGCAACTATCTGCTAAGTACACATATATAATATCTGCTCATTCTAATTCTTCCTAATGCTTTCATGGTACAACTGTGCATTGTTTTGATGGGAAGCAAAGCATGCAGTATGTTTATTGAGTAGGAAAGTGCAAGCATTATAAATCAGATTTCTGGTCTACTGAACCACCAGTATTACAATAATTACTTAAAATGCTCTGCTCCAACGAATTCAAATGCTAGAGGATTCATACACCAGAACTATACACAGAAGAGAAAAAAAATTAAGCTAACTTAAAAGGTTCAAATCCTATATACTGTTTATGGAAATGTTTTTGAGGACCAGTGAAGGAAATTTTTTCAGGTTGTCTTCAGCCACAAGCCAAGTTGGTAAGAGAGGAAGGTACTCTGGTAAGAAAAAGCACAACACTGCTCCAAAGTATTGTCAACAAAGGTCTGCCAGCTAGAAAAATGCTAAGGCCATTCTTTATTTACAAGTGATATATAGTCAAGTATAAAATTCTGTTTAACATCTTTGTCAGCAATATGGACAGTGTCACTGAGTGCACCTCAAGCAAGGTTGCTGACAACACCAAACTGTGTAGTGAGCTTGACACACTGGAGGGAAGGGATGCCAGCCAGAGAGGCTCTTGACAGGCTTGAGTGGTGGGCTCATGCAAATCGCGTGAAATTCAACAAGGACAAGTGCAAGGTTCTGCACCTGGGTCAGGGCAATCTCAAGGACAGTTACAGGTCAGGCAGAAAACAGATTGAGAGCAGCCCTGAGGTGAAGGACTAGGGAGTGTTGGTTGATGAGAAACTCAACATGAGCCTGCAATGTGTGCTTGCAGCCCAGAAACCAAACTGCGTCCTGGGCTGCATCAAAAGAAGTGTGGCCAGCAAGTCAGGGGATGTGATTTTCCCCCCTCTACTCTGCTCTCGTGAGACCCCATCCTGTCCAGTTCTGGAGTCTCCAAAACAAGAAGGACATGAAGCAAGCCCAGAGGGGGGGCACAAAGATGATCAAAGGGCTGAAGCATCTCCCCTGTGAAGACAGACTGAGAGTTGGGGCTGTTCAGCCTGGAGAAGAGGAGGCTCAGGGGAGACTTTATAGCAGCCTTCCAGTACCTGAAGGGGGCCTACAGGAAAGCTCGGGAGGGACTTTTTACAAGGGCATCTAGCAATAGGACAAGGGGGAATAGCTTTAAAATGAAAGAGGGGTGATTTAGGTTAGACATTGAGAAGAAATTCTTCACCATAAGGGTAGTGAGACACTGGAACAGGTTGCCCAGGAACTTGTGGATGCCCCCTCCCTGGAAGCTTTCAAGGCCAGGTTGAAGGGTCTTTGAGCAACCTGGTCTAGTGGGAGGTGTCTCTGCCCATGCAGGAGGGTTGGAACCAGATGATCTCTAAGGTCCCTTCCAGCCCAAACCATTCTATGATTCTATGATTCTAAACATGTGACCTTGCAAAGATATGGTGATTCAGCCTTATGACTGGAAATCATACTCCTAACGAATTTTAAAATTTGAAGGCTGACTGGCTATGTTAACAGCAAAATTTCCACCTGGATATTTTTGAAATATGATTTCCAAAAAATAATTACAATTGCAATAATGAGTTGCTATTTGCATCTTTCTCCCAGTTGGTTATATTCTTCTTAAATTTCACTTTATTTTCTTTTAATAGAAAAAACCATGCCATTTGGTCAACTGCTTGCCAGCATTTTGAGAAGCAGCAGCTGCTGCTGACAGTCTGTTTTGTTGATATCCTGCAATGAGGGAGTTACTTGAGGTCAGTGTGAGGAAAAGCTAGTTTGTGCTGCATGTGAGATTTTTCTGAGCCATGGGATGAAGGCTGGGACTGCAGTAAAGTTCTACAGCTGAAGGAGGACAAAACAAAGGAAGTTGGGCTATTTTTACTTTACAAGACAATGCGCTCAATTGTTTTCCCCACAAGAATCACCAGTTCCCTGCTCCCAAAGTGGTGTCTTTTTGAGAACTCATCTAGGATGTCTGCATAGATAGACACAAGATCAGTGAATATATGGCAGTAAAGAATGGAAAATACTGAAAAATTGCATTTAACTCACAAAAAAGAAATCTCCCTTATG
Organism: Apus apus; assembly: GCF_020740795.1. NCBI lineage: Eukaryota > Metazoa > Chordata > Aves > Apodiformes > Apodidae > Apus > Apus apus. Next base: position 16,935,282 of record NC_067284.1, on the reverse strand, counting down.
TGCTAGGAATTACCCTCTAAATATTTTCACAGCCTGTTTGGTACTGGAAGCATCAGCCTAATAGCACCTTCTATGTAAAACATGAATGTCTTGCACTATTTGCTGGAGACCTTCTAGATAAACAAAATCAGACAGTTGCCGCAGTCGGTTCTATGAATACAACATTTCCACCTAAAGACAACTTAGTCAGCCTACCTATCTATTACCATTTTCACTCTCACATCCATAAAACAAGAGCACTAGAACTTTCATTCTCTGATAGTTCAAGATCTTCTATTTCCAATTACATTTACTCAAAGAAAACACATACCCACTTTTTCTTGAGCCAATATCCTCTATTAGCTTAATGACTTACTAGCCTTGCTAGTTGTTACCCTGTAATATATGTACGGTCTACTACCGAATTCTGTCTCTCTTTGACCAGAGAGAAGACAGATTAGTTTTTTTAAGATAGCCAGTGCTCAATTTTGCTGATTCATTTGTATTCTTACTGCCTCTTTCATGGTCATTTTGTTGCTACACTGAACACAATACCTAAGTTTATCTTGGAAATGCTTAAAAGCAGATTATAAAGTCAAATTTCCTAAAATTCAGTTAATACTTCAAGTATAAGCGTGTTCTAGTATAAGTACACATTGAGGTGGAGAAATGTTCACAGCCACATTCAGGGTGTGGTCTGCTTCATCTTAACACATTAGTGGTATTTAACACATGAGGAAAGTGCTCCAACTGGCTCTGTTCCCTGGGAATGTCTTTGCAAAGCCACAGCTCCTCTAGAATTTTCATGGAGCTGTGTGTCTTTTGCCTGGGATGTTCCTTGCTTTGTAGGGGTCTACCATCTGACTTGCACTGTACCAATGATAGAGATTGTTTAGGTAGTAGGGGAAAAGGCAGGATCTGGAAAAAAATTTTTGTTCCTTATATATACCAGAGACAATGTGAAGCCTCATTATCTCCAGCACAGGGAAGTTACAAATTCAGCCAAGCCCGCACTGTGATCTGGGACACTGCAAGTTGCATTTGGCCATTAGGCTGCACCTTTGGCAATTCTAATGTAGGACACAAAGGAAAGTGTTGAAATTCTGTCCACCAGGAGTTTGAGAAAACATCTGTGCAAGGTGTAAGCCAGAATTCCTGCTAAGAACTGTTCTAGAAACATAAGAAATTAGAAATATGAACACACAGTGTCACATTACAAGAAAATGCAATAACTGAAGAAAAAAGAAATTTCTAACGGAAAGGAGCTCTTAAGATTAGAGTGTAGGAGAACTTGCACATGGTCCTTGGACAGAAATTGCTTGCTTTTTAAAAGCACTGCAACTAGGCCTGTAGCCAGATTTCTTTCTATGCATATTAGTCGCCTGTGGATGATCTTTACTGCTGAACTTGGATACACCTGGTAGTTGAAGCTCACTTGCCTATCAGCTATGTCTATCAAGCATCTGGCCTGGTAGGAATATGACATTAACAAAGCATATCTAGATGCAGAAAACCTTCAGTGCTTTCCTAAGACACTCGGTGTCCCCTACTGTGAGAAGAAATGGGATTCTTAAGCTGACAAATGTAGGCTGAATTCAACATGTGTATGAGAAAATGACCAAGCTTCCAGGCACTCCTGGGAACTTCCACTTTATAACTATCAAGCAGTCTAGCTTACTATATATTCCTCCAAATCATCCAGCTGTTGTATATGCAATGACACTGAAGTGGGATGGAAAATTCTCAGCTTATTGCCAGATACTAAGTACAAGTAATGAATTACTTCCCATTTTGATTGCTGTCTCCACTCTTGACTCGAACATAGTTTCTCAGAGATTCTATAAACAAATAAACTCAAATTTCCCCTGAAACTATTGGTGGGAGGCAGCACCTCCTGCTCTTTCTTCCTACTTTAAGGTTTGAATAGATCCCAAAGAAACCACCCCCAAACAATTTTGAAATCACGTTGTAAAAAATACAAAACATCTGCAAAACAGAGGTGATTATGTAAGATTATCAAATATTGTCCATCTTCAGCAGTGTACCACTTTTTTACTACACACACACATGCACAAAGATAAAGACTTTCCAGACATTTTGCTGACCTAGTTCTTCATGCTTATACAGTGTAGGAATATATATCTTGGCACATAATAGCCTACAACCTTTTTAAGTGGAAACCAGAGACCACAATTTCCAGCCCCAACTATTAAACTCAGCAAAATGGCACACTGTAAAAATAAAATGGTTTGAAAAAAAGGCTTGTGGTCTTAGGTCAGCTCCACTGTATTAACCACTGTGCAAGACAAGTATTTAAAGCAAGGAGAAGTCTCATATTCATCAACAGACTGTAATTTAAAATTTGATACTGTAAGTGTATCATTAGCTTACTGGTGTCCCACGATCTCCTGGCTTCCCTGGTTTTCCACTTGGGCCAGCAACTCCTGGAACTCCTGGGGCACCCTACAGCAGAAGACAAACAAAGTGAATTGTGGAAAACCACAATGGATGAAGCATTAGTAAGAAATGTGTAACTCTATTGAGTGCAAAGCAATACTGAAAATGGCTTCTAACAGGTTTGGTTTTTTTCCTGTTAGGTATATATCAGGCTCCAAAACTTTCCTCTGGAAAAAAAGTTTGTTTCTACATGAAAATGTGTTCTTTTACAGAACACCACAGTTCATCAGGATTTTTTTAATCTAAAGAAGCAGAAAGTGTCTGTACAGTTTGGTATTGTTCTTAATGACAGACACAGGGCTACAAGATACTTTGGCCTCCTAACTTCATCTAGCAGGTCTGTAATCCATGTAAAACTCCACAAGAAGTCAGTAAAAGTCACTTTAGAGATACCAGGTAAATATGAACAAATAAAAAAGTGTGAGGTTATGTGACAAAAGCTCATCTGCACACCCACAAAGAAGCACCAGAAAGACAACCATGATGGAGCAGGGGCAGCCCAAATAATATCCTGCCCTAGCAACTCCTGTCTCTATAAGTGTACGTGGCAGAAAGGTGTGCTCTGTGTGTGTCTACTGGGAACACGTCTTCTGCCTTACTACTGGTTGGACATGTAGCTGCAGCAGCTTGCTTATCTTGGGCTTCTTGTTCCAGCCTAATACTTTTTTCTCCAGCACCTTTTCTAACATGGTCCCACAAGACACAATTAAGTAGCTTTTTAAGCAAAAACTAATCCTCAAATATTCTTGTCAAGGACTTAAAAGGTTGATGTTTTTTTCACCAGACTGAAAGTAAAAATTTTACTGGTTTCAACAGACCTACCTAGGCATTGAAAGAAATAGATAAACTGGTTCTTCACTTTTTTACACTGGAAGAAACCAGTTTCAAAACCACTCTTATGAACGTTTGTGAATACGTGCTTTACACAGCTGTCTGCTCACCTTTTACTGAGAGTTTCCCAGATCCCACAGATATTAAACAAAGGATCCATTTTATATTTGACAGAAACTGAAAATATTAATGTGCTTCTCCCCTGGCTCAAGTCTCTTATTTCAGAGTATATCAAAGACGAAATTATATTTACCGCTGGTCCTGGTGGGCCTCTGGGACCTGTGGGACCATCTTTTCCTGTGAAACCCTATTAAAAAAAAAAAAAAAAAAAAAAGATTAGGGATTAATTTAAGATTGTAGCCTGATTAAAATGACCTTTCAGACTGACGATGTAATTGCAATACTCCCAGTTACTACTAACATGTATGTTAAAACCTATCGACAATGTAAGTTAAAAAAATAGTTATAACAACTAATTCTGGAGAAGGCTAAGGAACAATGAGCCTCAGCCGGTTTAGAAGATGTTCAGCTGAACATCTTAACTGAAGATTGAATGAGTCTCTCAACATTTTTAAGAAAAGAAATCATCATTTTATCCCAGAAGAGTAAGATTTCCCCTTTTGTTGTTCTCTCACACACAGATTAGCAGGAAAATCTGAGGTTTCTATTAAATGAAGAACAACCTCCATCTCAGATACTTGTCCTGCAAGAAGAGATGCTGAGAAATCCCATTTAAATAATCTAATATAGCATTCACAAAATAACATTGATAGACCATGGCCCACTAGTGATCCACCAACGCAGTGGCATGTTCTTTGGCTACTGGCTATCACATGGTGGCCTTTTTTCATTTCTGACTATCAACTCCCATAAAAGGATAACTATAAATGCATATATCAATTATTAATTTTGACTGAAAAGGTAAATCATTGCTTCACTCATTTCAAAGGTGACATCTCACTGTGAAGACAAAAGAGATTTACTTAGTTGATCCCGAATTAAAAGAAAGGGATTGCAACAACTCCACAATGAATACCTGTGTGCGTGCCCACCATTAGTAAAGATATTCCAGATCCTCCACCCAAAGAAAAGTTCTTAGCTCCAGGTAATCAAAGGTTAAGGAGCAAGTTTGAGTAAGAATGGCACAGACACAGACACAGGCATCTTTACAGTTATGACATCTCCCAGACATCGAGACAAGCAGAGTTTCAAAGGGACCCCGTGCAGCAGCAACAGTGTGTGGAAGACATCAGGGCTGAGTTACTCTTCAGAGCTCTGCTCTGTGGGTGTACTGCTCTATGGGTGAAAGCATCTGAAAGCCTAGTCAGGAGAGTCAGTAGTGTAATGTTTCCCTATCTGGCTACCCAGGCAGGTTTTCACCCCTAGGTTTTTTCAGTCCTTCCACTTTTACCTCTCCAGGTTGGATAATGATAAATGGCGTCCTTTTGAAAAAAGCATTTGAAAATAGAATTCTATGACAAAGAAGGAAAAAAAACCCAAAACCACCACATAACTTGGTGTGTATAAACTGAGGAAACCTTACCCTTTCTCCTGGAGGTCCCATTGGGCCAGGTGGACCAGGTAAACCTGGGGTTCCCTAGAAGAAAAAGGTATAATAAACTGTATCCATGATGGTACAAATATCACTGCTAAGTTGATCAGCCCAGTATATATGCACACATTAAAATATTTAACTGTCTTCAGTGTTGCTTCTTGGTATTCACAAAAATAAAATTAATTTTTAGGATAAACCATTTATTTCATAGACATGATACAAAAGTCTTCACCCTCAGTCTGCTTTTTCCTTCTATTTCCTTACCAGTCCATAATTAAACTTGAAAAATAACTTTCATTACTGTTCTCATAAAACATATATCTGGTTTATTGCCTTTACCTGCATGACTTACAGATGTCAATTAATCTTTTAACACCTGGTGCTAAAGCCTAGCTGCAATCATAGATCAGAGCGTATCTAAAGAAACAGAAATTAGACTCTTCCTTTATTATTCATTGTTACGCAAGGAATTAAAATTTAATATTGTTTTCTTCTTTCAGAAGGCATTCAATTAACATCCCAAGACCACTTGACTTCTAAAAGCACAAAGCAATTAGACAACATTGCTGAAGACTCATTCAGCAAAGGTCCTGCAACCTTTATGTCAGGAAGACATTTAACTGCAGGGGGTCAGAAGCTGGGGAACCATCCTGGGAGTTACCAGTGTACTTTTCCTAATCCAATGGTCTGTCCCTGTGCATTCACAACTGCCTAGATGGACATTTGGTTTGACTTAGTACAGCTGTTCTTCGACTCTTGCTGTTTTGAATGGTTTACCACTTCCTACTTTTCAGTTTCCTAAGTGTAAGATAATTATGTTTCCAAAATTATTGCTTAGGAAGGTAAAAGAAGACCCCATGACTCCTAGTGATGTCAGACAGATGTCCAGCAGAAAACCTCCATCAGGAATAGTGTGAAATGACATAATCTTGTCTAAGGGTCAACTTACCGATCGCCCTGGTAGTCCAGGCTGGCCAGCATCACCTTTCAGTCCTTGACGACCCTATAATTTTCATAAACGATTGTTACAGATTATGAATTACAGAACAGAGCAGTAAAATAATTAATTATTGTAAATAGATGCAAAATATTTCCTGAAAAATACCTCAGTTAAGAAATCCATAAGCCAACTATGAATTATGAAATAAATCAAGATACACATATACCTCTTAACTGAAGCAATTATGAATACTGAAAACACAAAGATTTGCAAATGCAGGATGACTGGTTCACATTGTATTTAAAACATAGGCAAGCAGGCACTTGAAGGGGGCATATATGTTGATAACAAAGTGACACAGACTTTTCAGTAAGAGAGACTGATATCAATGTCTTCACAAGCAGGAAAGCAGGAAAGGGTTACAAATTTTCTCCCAACCTCTCGAATCTTTCTCGACCAGCAAAGGGAGCTGCCTACACCCATGAAGGGTGAAATATCAGTCTCTATTTAAACTATCATTCTTTTTCCCTAACCCATGGTCTAAAAGGCACTACACACTTCCAAGACACAAGGTGTAGAGGTGTATAAAGCAGAAGTTTTATAAATGCACAGTCTAAACCCACATGAGCTACATTTAACAATATATTATTTGCCTTTCCATAGTGGCTTGCACGATAATCTATCATTAATAACTGTTAATGACACACAAATAATAATTTAAAAAATTGTAAACATATCCTGACAATGTGAACTGCAATTGATACAAAAAAATTACGGTACTCAAAAGTGGTACTCTGATTTATTGTTAGCTTACGAGAAGTTCCACCAATGTTGGTGTTTTCATTCTTTTGAGGTTTTCAAATTGAACAAGACAAATAAATGTGTTCATTATATTCCACATGTAACAGGAATGAGTTTGGTCTTTCTTGCTGTTTGGCACCTGTAGGTCATCTTGAAGTTCTTCCTCCCAGTATTTGACAAAAACTGAAAAGCATCTAGACTAGTTAACAAAATCTTTCTACTTTGTCCTTACAAAACAGAAGGTGCACCCTATGTCTAACTGAACACACATTTTGTTTTCCTTTTCCCAAATTACATTACAGACTGAGAAAGTAAACTGCTTTCAAATTAAATGAGACAGTGTGCAATCAGACACCAGTTTGATAGACTTTATATTTTAATCAAAGACTTCATAAAAAAACTCCTGACTACATTAAAATGCAAGCTAATACTAAACAGGAAACACCAAAATTATATTCCTGCTTTTGGGATGATTACTTATATGAAAGAAACAGTCTTAATGTATTCAGAATATAGACAAAGGGTTACCTATGCTATCCGCTAGAAAAAACACAATCTGGTGAAACTTTGTCAGTGTTGATAGAGTTACTCTGGCTTTGAAGGCATGTACATGAAATCAGAAGCAGCCTCTCACTCAAATATGTCTGCTGTTGCCAAGAAAGCACCCTAGGAATGAAGAGCTGGTTTGTATGCCCAAAATCTAAGCATCAACTGCCTCTCTGAACTTTCAGCTACTGATTTAAGCTCAGTAAATAGAAGTTCAACATGTAAATATGAAAAAGTCTTCAGAGTAATATTGTATGCTTAATTTCCCCCTGCCACAGTTTGATAGTTGTGAGCTAGAACTTGAAGGCCTAGCAACACTACACAAGAGCTGCAAGACTAAAATTGGAGTAGCACAATGTACAGTAAAACACTTAGAGTGTGTCCCTTCATAGGCATCCCATAAGCACATGTAACATTCAGGACTGAAAATGCTATTGTATTGAAAGAGACTTGTTTTAGAAAAAGACTTGTTGCATAATACCGTGTTTCAGGGAAAAATGAATGTTTGCCCAAAGCTGCCACCCTCTTCCCAAGACCACCATCCCTATTGACAGCTCCGACTCCACACACATTGCCACCTCCACTCAGAAGGGTCACTCACCGGTTCACCTGGGATTGACAGCCCGTTGGGGCCCTGTGGACCTGGGGGACCTTGAGGGCCAGGAGGACCTGTCTCACCACGAGGACCAGGTGGCCCCTTAAAGCACAAAATTAAAACAAAATTGTAAATGACAACCCCTTCTTGGATCTGTCACTGCAAAATCCTTTGGGTGAGATGCTTAAGGCAAGTCAGAAGCCAGCAGACATAGTTAATACTTCAGAGCAACTGTGGAAACTGTTATCCAAGTGACATATACTTTCATAAGCTATTCTCTGATTCATCTTGGTGGCCTCAAGGCAATACATGCCCTCTGGCAGTGTTAATTAGAAGTATAGCTGTTTCCTCTGCACAGAAGAAAGGCCAACTATGCTGCAGAGTGTGTATTAACACCCTGACAAATGTACTCTGCTTTCCTGATGTGCAGTCAATGCCCTTGAGGTTACATATACACATAGGCTGTGCATATGTAGTCTCAAATAGGTAGGCTGCACATCAATAACATATAGGCATATTTTCAAGTGAATTTTTAATCTCCATTCTCAGCTCAGCATAGAACTAAGCATAAAAATGTTCATACAGGTAAGCATTTAGCAACATTATAGATGCATTCCAGAAAGATACTTACAGATGATCCAGTTAAACCCCTTTCACCCCTGGGACCTTTAGCACCTGGGCCACCCTAAATTGAATATTTGGAAAGAAAACGTATTTCTTAAAGGGAAAGCAAGGGTACATCATACTGGTGTGCATTATAAATCCTCTTTATCAGATTCTTAAGTGAAAGCTCAAAGTTTTGAAGTGTACAGGTCACACTGCTAAAAAGAGTACTAGGATAAAAGATGTATCAGGAAATTAAGTAAATCACATCAGCTTCAGCCTTGCCAATTCAGCCCATGAAAAAATATTGCCATTTTTGTCTCTGCAGATACAAACTTCTTCAATTTATATTTATAAAAAATCTCTGGATGTCTCTCTAATAGGCTGCCAGACAACTTAACTGGACTTCAGGTTCCTTATGCAGCATTTTTAATAGCTTCAAAGTAGGGCTACTGGGTTGCGTACAACTCCCTTATATTCAAAGCAATTGGTAGGATTATCTACCCTAAATATCCATTTGATATATTACTATCTCTCCACATTAAAGTTCTGACTCTCTAGTTAGGAAAAATATTTGCACAGTTCATGAAAAATATCTTGTACTCAAAGTTCAAGACATGTGAAATCAAGCCAGATTCCTTCAACCTATCAAACAGTGATGAGATATTCATAGTGATTACACTGGAAATATGGAAAAATTATTATTACTATTACTGTTACTATTACTGTTACTATTACTATTACTATTATTTTAACAAGGAGAGGTGGTAGTAGCTGCCCAACTATATTTTAAACTAAAATGAAAGTGGAACAGATTGCCAAGATATTATGGACATGCTGATAGGAACTATCTGTCTGATCTTTGTTTCACAAAACCACATATCAACACAAAACTAGTTCCATAAACTTAAAAATCAGAAAATCTATTGTGAAGAGTTCCTTACAGCTGGTCCAGGGGGTCCTGGAGGTCCCACGCTGTCTTGAGTACAGGTACAAGCATTTGGAAGAGCTGGGCATTTTGCTTCATCTCTCTGAAAATTAAATGACAATTATTACTGTCCTTTAAAAGAAAAGTACTTGGTGGCAGCATACTTTTCTAAATCAGTAACAGCAAGATTCTCTGTCATTATGTTTTCAGGAACAAGTCACAGCTTAACAGTGGTTCCCAAATGTCTCTACATGACCTTTCATATTTTTAGCAAATTTTTTCTGCAAGCTATAAAAGACACTAATAACAGAGGCACAGGCAAAATTAAATTCATATGCAGTTTCTAATTTCTTGTTCTATATTTATATCCATTAGACAATCACCTTGTACTAGCAAAGTATGAACTAGTTACTTTCTGAATGCCATTCTAAGAACAGATTAAATAAAAAATAATATAGCTTTTCAATTCTTAATAACTATTATTTAAATATAGCTGTAATACAAAACAGAACTGACATTTTCCACTATTCCTAAGAGACTACATCCTAGCACATGATAGTCTTTCTCTCTTGGACATAAAACTTCGAAATGCAGTGTTGTTCCCTGGCTGCTCTGATGACTGTGATTTAGATATGTTGTCAGTACAGGCTATAACACCAGGCAAATATTGATATTGTTAAATTTTCTATTGATAATGTTTTTCTGAATAGCCTCTGGTTCATTTATACTTACCATAGAAGGGAGATCGCAGCATCTGTCTCTGCTAGTCCAAACTGGACTGCATACAATGTCAAAATTCTGGATTTCTAACTGTAAAAGAAGAAGGACTCTTGAAAGGTACCAAAGATGTTATTAATGAAATCTAGTGGCATTACGTCCTCAAACAATTTATTTCTAAAGTAGTTAACATCATTCAGACTCACTTCTTTTTTTGACACTGGCAGAAAAAATATTTTTAAATAATAAAAAAATTAAAACCAAGCTTACATAAGGCTAGAAGAACTTCAAGCACTGATGCTTGCTCTTGTTCTGGGACAAAAGGTAACCAAATAAAGTGACCCGAGAAATACTTTGCAATACTTAATGAGTAATACCAATTAACTTCTACATTGGCTGAATGCCTGTACACTTCAACATGAAATCTGGCTGAAAAACTTTTGGACCAGCTCTAAGGACTGCAGTTCCTGAGTCATATATTAAGATTCATGTATGGAACTTCTGACTGACAGTAGCAGGGAAAAGTAATATTACATATTAAGTACAGTTTATCTATCAAAATAACTGATGTGCTCTTCAAAGCAGCAGCCACTTTTTCACTATAGGTTTATAGATAATACAGTCAATAGAGATTACACAGTAAATGGTTCCAATTACTAAATGCTCTCCCTATTAAAACAAAAACCTTTCCACTATTGTTTGAATTTACCTGACTGCAACTTTCAGCTATTAGATTTTTGTTCTGGCAGTTCTGACAGAATGAGGACCTATCAAGACCAAAATTATCCTGTTAAGTACATTCAGTCTTGCAGTACAGACACTTGAAAGCTTTGGGTGCAATACTGGTTTCTTAGCAATCTTTAATCTCAAATTACTTTCCTCTGAAAATTTCAAGGGCTTTCATTAATGAATGGATTAATGTTTTCTGCTTACTGTAGCTGATTTCCGGTCACCCTTCAGAAGTTTCCCAAGTATTTCATAGCCATCAGTTGTGATGTTCCCAGCCTCCTTAATTGGTTTTTCCAGTATTTCACTACAGTCAATATAAATCTTAACATTTGATGAAGTTACAACAATATGGACCTGAAAAAAAGTTTAATGTAATATTAAGAAAAGGCAAATAGATATATTTACTTTCCTAGTTTAACAGTATTTCACTGTTCAGGTAATACTGTTTTAAACTGTCTTCCTAGTAATCCTTACATTCAGCTGGTGGAAAGATTCAAACTCAAGGAAAGTCTATGACATTAGCAACCTCTTTAAAATGTGTTGGAGATCAATAAAATGAATTTACAAGCACAGCTTAAATGTACTATTTAATATAATAGTTGAACTACAGTGTACTATTTGGAAAAGCTTGCATGAAAATTGTTTTAAAATGGAAAAAAAAAAAAAGTAAAAAGAAAAAGAATTTCTGAAAGGAAATTAATATAAACTCTCCTTGTCCTCTTCTGATGGCTGGGACCACACAAGAGGTTTATGAGTCTGTGGCTGCCTACTGGCTAATAGACTCTGTATGTAGTTCAGAGAGTAAATTGTTTCAGATCCAAAGATCCAGGGTTCAGTTTCCATAGATGACTCAACCAGAGACATTAGTTGCATTGAGACACAGGAGTGAGCAGAGAAGCCTGCCCAGAAAAAGACAAAACAATAGAAGACACAAGAGAGAAATTTCCAGGGGAGATATTTGGCTACAAAAACTGCCCTCATTTTTGTGTCATCTGAAATTCAGTTGGAATCACAACTTAATTTTCAGTGCTGTGTATACAAGTGGGTTTTTAATACCCAACATTGTTAATTTACCAAATTAAAAAACGGTGGGAAGACAACATTGTATCCAATTATAGTACTTATTTCCACAAAATAAAATAAGCGCCATGCCAAAACTAAATTTATTATCATTTATGCATCATATACTCATTCATTTGATTGTATGACTAAATTTTACAGGTTAACTAATGCATCAGAAAATCTAAACTCATTGCAGTTGTGATTTACTAATTCTGAAAGGTACCAAACATGCAAGTCCTTCTACCGGTATGTTAAGTATTCATCACAAATTAAATAAATCAAATGACATCTGCACAGGGAATGGGTATTATTGCATTTTCGTGTGCATGCAAAACTTAGATTCTACACCAGAATGCTGAATGGGGTAATCAAATTGAAAATGTTCAAAAAGCAATGGCTACTGAGCATTGTCCATCTGTCCAAAGAAGTGACCACAGCAACCAAAAACAAGCAGGGCTCCCACAGGTCCTTGACTCAGTTCACTGCTGATTCACTGCCAGCTCTGAATTCCAGCCTGAGTCTCGTGGCCCTAGCATAAATCTAATAAAAATATGCATCTAGTGTTTACAGTAAATAAAATATCTCTGTATTCAATCCTGCTACATTTTATCTTCAACAAAACATTAACAGAACCATTCTCTTCAACTTCTAACACACCAGCATAGAGCATCCTTTCTGACCATTTCCACTGCCAGAAGACACTGAGGTTTTAAGAATTAAAATGTACTTTAATCTTTCTCCCTTGACCCTCCCATAAGTTTGATGATATTCTGATCTACTGCTAAATGAACAACATCAATATGCTAATTAAATTACCATCTCACATGTACATCAGCAGAAAAACATACAGTCATTATCAAATTTCCTGTGGCTAACTACTGCAAAACTGCAATCTAAAATGAAGTCTAGCATGGTAAGAATAAGAAAGCAGAAGTTGTCTGTCTCTCCAAAACATTCAGTTATAAATTCAATTACTGTCTCAGGCAGGTCCTATGAGACTTGCCAGATTCAACAGCTTTCACCACAGTTATGCTATGCAAAGTGTTCAAGTATGCCAAAATAAATTTCTCTGCCCATTAGGTGTAGTTAACTGTGCTTCACTGAATGAGCCAGTAAGGTATCAAATGGAAACTACAGAAATCTTTTGATATTTTAGAAAAAAATCTTCTCGGATTCTGAAGATTTGTCATTTCTTTGAAAGTTGTGGCAGGAGGAATTGCAAAAGTACCTTCTGAAGTGTGTTAATCTTACTTTCCTTCCTTTATCCAGATGAAACTACTGCTATCCTTTATTAGGAGCTAATCAACACGGCTGATACACAAAGCTTTCCTAGCACATGACCTGGGGAATCCCATGATGCTATCATTAACTACCTGACTCATTTAACAATCTCAGTAATCATCCTGGAGAGAATGCAGAGGAGTCAGCTCAGTTACACAGTGAAAAATCTGAAATGCAGCTCTTTCAATCAAGGCTGCTCCAATTACTTTAAATACTATCAAAATCTGAACTTTTGTTTCCTTCCTGGGAAAAAGATAAGGGGAATGACATGCTGCACTTAATAACTGATACATGGTTCATTTTTTTGCTAAAAATAGGCTCATAAGGAAGAATTCTTAGTTCCAGAGCTTTAAGATAATTTGCAAATGGCTGTTACTCCTGTACATCATTTAGCATCTTAGAGTTGCTTTCTGCTCCTATGTATGAGTGTATTTAACTACTGAAAAAATAGAAAATGCCAGATTTTTGCTTCTCCTGTAATTTTTTTTCACCAGCAATTGTAAGTTATACTTAACTGCTAGTGCTGCTGAAGTTGTAGGTTGTTCCCCATTGACTGTGATAAATGATCTGAGATTCACTGTAAGTGCTGTCAGATAACTCTGCTCAATTCTATGACATTTAGAGGAACTGCAAGGAAAACATTACTCTGAATGTCAATTATAGTAGCAGCAGACAGCTAAAACAGAAATCTGGCAGTACAGCATGTAGAGAGCTCCATACTACTGGCCTGGGGAAGAAAGTCTCAACTCTCACACTGATACCTAAAATGAGCATGCTATATGCATTACTGACTTTAAACAGTACTTCTTGGTGGTAAGAGGACTCAGCTTTTAGACCAAAACAACATCTATCCTAGCCTTTACTGGCAGTTTTTCACACTCCCACAGACAAACTTATTTGCTTAAAATTCAGTTGTCCCACTAAGCCATCATAAAAAACAAAGGTAAAAAGCAAAATACCAAGGAAAAAATAGAGGCTGCCTGATGAAGGTGTGATTCAGGCCTACTTTCAAGTTTCAGTCACAAAGCCAGTGACATAAACATCTCTTTGTATATGCAAAAATAATTAGCCTTTCAATAAATTTTAAACACAAGAATAACTGGTCATGACACAGAAGCAGTTTGGGAAATGATCCTTTGTCAAATTCTGAGGAAACCAATAGCTTTTACAGTACTATATGATTATTTTAGTCATCTGTGTTCTAAGCAGATGAAGCCACAAAACACAACACTGGCAGCAGCAAGCTTTCCCTGCTTTCAGCCTGGCAGAGCTAGGTTGACAACGTGGCCTCCAGTATCAGTGAGCTGACAGAGGCAACCTCTTATCTGTAGCTCAAATGAATGCTAGTAGTGACCAGTCATATGGGAGAGGGTATCACAAAGAAAACAAATGTTATACTCCAGCCATATTTAGTCATCAGAAGAAAACTAAACTAAAAAGAAGAGAGATAAACAGAACCATGAGAATGTACATTTCAGCTGACCAAAAATGTTGGAATTGCAGCCCTCTTGCCCTAAGCATATATGCTTAACACAACAGGAAAGTACTTTGTTAACTGTGTTTTAGAAACACATGTAGTCTGAGTCAAATACCTCCCATGAATAGAGGTAAGGAAGCCTGGAAGAATCGAGTTTTCATAACTCAGTGCATAAAATTAGAAAATCAAGTACAAAACTGTCACAACTGAGACGCAGTAACATGTAAGGATTTCACTAGCCGTCTTGCCAACTAAAAAAACCTTAAGTTTCATTATAAATCACAACCAGGGTATATGATCTTTCCTGGGCTCCTGTAATTTTTCTTGCTTCTTCAGTTAATATTACTGTTTAATACTTACTAAATATAAGACTCTGTGAGTATGCTATTCACCTCCCAAAACTGGTTCCTTGCCTTTCTCTATAAGTCAATAGCTATTTACTTTCTGCCAAATCACTACACTCCTCCCAGTTTCTTCTCATCACAGTTATCCGTTGTTTTTTTTCCCAGTTTATCTTTTATTCTTCCTCTTTCATGTGCCAGTAAACAGGCTATAATGTTGTGTTCAGATATATCCCTTCACTTATATAATCCTGACAAATTCTTCATACGACCTTGACAAATCTCTTAAATTTGTTCAAAGTAAGCCTTAAAGTCAATAAAAAAGGAAGTGCTATAACTTCAGAGATCTTATTTTATGTGATGTCAACTTACAATTCTATACAAAGACTAGATACAACTGCCAGTGGCTTCTGCTTGCTTTTCTTTTGTTTCAAAGAACAGCACTTCAGAAAGCAACATTCATAATTTCAATCCTTTACCTTGTGGAAGCTTCCATAAAAGATTTTCTTTACTTCATCATTATCAAAAGTTACAGTCTGAACCTCTCCCCTTGTGTCCTTGTTAAAGAATGACAGCACTTTGCTGGCAGCTGCAATACATTAAAATAACACATATCATTTTATATGTACTACTGAAACAACCATCCTAAGATACACTTATGGATAAAATGTAGTATACCATTCAAATGGATAACACAGATTTTAGATGGTCTTACTGACCCATAAGTACATAGGTGTATATTCCTTTGGTTTTAGAGGTAATACCAAAGTTGAAAAGTAGTTTAGTTGAATGTTTGTTAGTTGAAGAAATCATTGATGTACAAAGTAAAAATAAAACAACATTTAAAACTAGACATTTGTAATCCTTTTACCATGTAAGAATGCTTTGGTTTGGGAAGTATTTGGGAAGAATGCATGCAAAGTAATGCAATATATAAATTATCTGCACAATAAGCAAAGTCATCCTTACGATCAAGCACAACTCCAACTTGTGGTTTGTAATCTCTGTCTGTAATCTGCCAAATTGCAAAAGGCTCATTGGGGGATTCAGGCAGAAGACGGAATAACAGAATGATAGTGTAAGCCTGTGGCAATCCTTCTGGGTGAATCTCCCTGTTAAGACAACACGAGGACATTTTTTCACATGGTAACACATGAGGAAAGTAAGATCTTCATAATTTGCTCTTTTTCAAATAGAAGACATGAGAGTAACAGGGAAACCACAGTGTTTAATGGAATCTTAACTACTCTCTCAAATAGAAAATAACTTTGTGATAAAAATCATTGTGTGATTTGTTTAGATGAACTCACAGCCTGTTCAGGCACCATGGTTATGGAGGAAGCCAGAATATAACGAGGAACTCTTGGAGATGTATTCCTGTGGCAATATTCTGCATAAACTACACATATTTTTAATTCCTTGATGCTAAGTACAGAAAACAGGACTATAGCTTTATTCTTTTTTCAGCTGGCCTCTTTTAGGCAGGCAACAGAAATCAGCACTTAACAACTGATATCCTTCAGGCACAGATACAATGAAGAATGTATTTAATGTACTCCCTACAACTGCTGTTGTATTTAGGTTCCACCTCACTCCTCAGTGGCTAAGGTTTAGATTTGTGTTGTTCAGACTGCCAGTCATTAAAAAAAACCACAAAACAGACAGCCAAAAGTAAATAAAAACATGTATTAAATGGCCTCCAGTATTTTCTGAAGGGGAAGGGAGGGAATGCAGGAGGGATCTGTAAGAAAGTAGGTAGCTTCTGCTTCTACTTAACCGTTCTGATGGAACTGGGAAGGGGGTTTGGCTTCATGAACATAAACATAGAAATGAAGAGAGAAGACAGAGGCAAAGCTTATGTATCCATACATTTATGGACACTCCGCAATAACACCATCACCACACAGCACAGAGCAAGAAAGAAAATATTCACGTAGATCTAACAAAACTATTTGTAACTTGGATAAAACATTATCTTAGATATGGAAATGACCATGCCACTAGGATCAGGATGCTTTTATTCTCTTACTGACTCAGTCTAAAGTGAGTTTTATTTTCTGGCTTCTCATGAAACGTAAGTGCCCAGAAGTCTACTCCAAGCCCAGTGCAAGTCTACTCCACCTCTCACAGCAGACAACAGACTATGTATCACAACATTAAAAAAAAAAAAAAAAAGAAATAAATAGGATGTCTATCTTTTTATCAGCTTATCTTGCTAAATACAAGTTTAATCTTAAAATAAGAGATTTGCAAAACAAGATCCCAGTGACTGGGATTACCTGTACTTCTCTATATCATAAAAATTCAGGCTGTTAGAGATCCATCACCCCCATAGCTATAATGGCACATCAACAAATTCAAAAAGTCCTCGAGTCCTCCACTTTTAAAGTTGTGAGCTGAGAAGGCTGGCAAAAAGAAATTATTTCTTCATATACCTCAGCTCCTGTGCCTGTGATCAGATCTTTATCCAGTCTGGCAGGATTGCAAAAGATTTCAAAGACTTGTATGAAAAGAAGATTAAATTTCCTTAAATTTAATAGGAACAATGGGCTATTTTTAGGAATGCCTTTTGACTCAGAAGGACTTTTTTGAAACTTACTTAAATAGATGGCAGAGGAACAAATGTAAAAAGAAAAAGAGAGGCCCTGTTCTTCTCTTAGTAATACTAACTCCTAACTGAGGGGAATTTTTTTTTCTTTTTTTGTGGGTTTTTTTGTGTTAAATTTTGGAAAGAATGACCATATGTTACCCTCATAATCAAGCTCTAAGACCACAGGCCCTTGAAAACTCTACTCCATTTGCCTAAGACAGCATCTCAAGTTGCAGACAATCTGTCCCAAGTCAATGGCATCTGCAGTATGAATGATACCCCTGCAAAAAGTGGTGCTTATCCCTCCGTATTAAAACCATTTTCCTCTGGCAACATAGAGCTCGTTATACTATGTTCAACTGCCTAAGGACAAACTGTGGACTTCATGGAACTTGATTAGGAAGTATAATGTCCAAAAAAAACAACAATAAGAAACTGGATTCATAGTGAACAGAACACAACAGAAGAAATACTTCAGCATTTAATAAGAGCAATGATAGATGTTCTTTGGAACGTATTTCTTGGAGTTCAGTAAAAAGAACATCAAATAAATGCATCTTCCATAAGATACTAATGTTATAATCTATAAACTCTATTAATCCTCACCTGCTTGCCCTAAATATGAGTCTTTCAGGATTACTTACCGTATTGGCTGGTTAATGAAGGCATTTTTGTGGAGTCTAAATGCTACATAGCTTGGGAAAGAGCCTGATTCCAGTGATACACCTTGTACAGAAGCAAAATGCTTCTCTGTTAGATTATATGATTCCAGCATCTTGAAACCTTTAAACCCAGAGAGAAAACAAAAAATAAAAACACTGTAGGGCTGTAAAAGACACAAATGAACCTATGCCAAATATTAAACGGTTACTTACCAGGTGAAGTGTATCCCTCCAAGTAAATGAGAGGACAAGCTAGAAGAAACGAAAAAACATAATCTGAAATTATAAAATCTAACAGGATATGAACACAGAATATACTTCAGAATTTTTTATTACCAAAAAGTTTGTGCTTTTATTGGTGTCTGGCTGATCATTAATTTTTCATTATCAGCCAACATTTGTTACATTTCCTGGAATCACATAATTGTCAGATTTGGAAGGGACCTCTAGAGATCACCTAGTCCAACCCCCCTGCTCAAGCAGGACCCCCTAGAGCACATCACTCAGGACTGCATCCAGGCAGGTTTTGAATGTTTCCAGAGAAGAAGACTTCACAACCTCCCTGGGCAGCCTGTTCCAGGGCTCTGTCACCCTCACTACAAACAAGTTTTTGCTCATATTTAAATGGAACTTCCCATGTTCCAGCTTGTGCCCATTGCCCCTTGTCCTGTCACTGGCAACTACTGAAAAGAGTCTGGCTCCATCCTCCTTGCACCCACTTTTCACATCCTTATAGGCATTACCAAGCTCTCCCCTCAGCTTTCTCTTCTCCAGGCTAAAGAATCCCAGCTCTCTCAGCCTTTCCTCATAAGGGAGATGCTCCAATCCCCTAGTCATCTTTCTTGCCCTTCACTGGACCTTCTCTAGTAGTTCCCTGTCTCTCTTGAACTGGGGAGCCCAGAACTGGACGCCGTGTTCCAAATGTGGCCTCACCCGGGCAGAGTAGAGGGGGACCTCTCTCAACCTACTGGCTACACTCTTCTTTATGCACCCCAGGATTCCATTGGCAGTCTTGGCAGCAAGGGCACATTGCTGGCTCATGGATAAGTTACCATCTACCAGGACTCTCACATCCTTCTCGTGAGAACTGCTTTCCAGCAGGTCCACCCCTAACCTATACTGGTGCATGGAATTCTTCCTCCCCAGGTGCAAGACCCTACACCTGCCCTTATTGAACATCATTAGGTTCCTCTCTGCCCAGCTCTCCAGCCTGTCCAGGTGACGCTGGATGGCAGCACAGCCCTCTGGCGTGTCAGCCACCCCTCCCAGTTTGGTATCATCAGCAAACTCTGTCCCCTCATCCAGGTCATTGATGAATATGTTGAACAAGACCAGACTGAGTATTGACCCCTGGGCAACTGCTGGTTACCGGCCTCCAACTCAACCCTGCTCCATTAATCACAACCCTCTGAGTTCTGTCACACAGCCAGCTCTCAATCTACCTCACTGTCCACTCATCTAGCTCACACTCCCTTAGTTTCCTAATGAGGATGTTATAAGAGACAGTGTCAAAAGCCTTGTTGAAGTCAAGCTGCTCTCCCCTCATCCAGCCAACCAGTTACATCAGCATAGAAGGCTAGCAGACTTGTCAAGCATGATTTACTCTTGGTATATCCATCCTGACCACTCCAAATAGCTTCCTGTTCTTCAACTTGTTTACAGATGACATCCAGAAAAAGTCACTCCATCACCTTCCCAGGGAGAGAGGTGAGACTAACTGGCCTGTAGTCCCCTGGGTCCTCCTTCTGGCCCTTTTTGAAGACTGGAGTGATATTGGCCTTCCTTCAGTCCTCAGACATCTCTCTTTGAAAGATGATGGAGAGAGGCTCAGCAATAACATCCGCCAGTTCTCTCAGCACTCACGGGTGCATCCCATCAGGGCCCATGGACTTATGGATGTCCAGTTTGGCCAAGTGGTCTCTAACTCAATCCTCCTCTACTCAGGGAAAGTCTTCCTCTCTCCAGACTTTTCCCCTTGCCTCCAGGGTCTGGGATTCATGAGGGACAGCTTTAGCAGTGAAGACTGAAGCAAAGAAGGCATTCAGTAACTTTTGTAACTGTGTTCTGTTGTGTGGTAGAAGTACTGTTAATATTTTTACTCATCACTTTTAGTAGGATATTTCTACTGCAACAAATTGTATGGAACAAAAAATGAACCCCCTGAATATTTTAAGAGTCTACTTCATAAGAAGAAAGAAGCACAATGACACAGTCTTTCCATGAATATTTAAGGGATGAGTCAGGCTGCATAATAGCTGTCAGATTCACGAGGAAAAACTGGAGATTTATATGGCTTTTCAGGAGCCAGCAGATGAGGCAGTTAGGGAGTACACAGTTGCACATGATAGGCCTAAGAATTTCTAATTTTTGCCATAGAAGGATTTTACTTGAGTAAACAACTGAACTTTATTTAGATTATTTTTGGACAGCATCACAGACTATAGTTGCACCTCTTCAGTGCCCCTAGGCCAGCAGTAAATAAGAGACCTGTTGTGCACCTCAGTTCATATTGGGCATCATTCTCCTTCTTAAAGAGCAGCAGTTCTCACTGAATGTTACTCTTTTTGTTATACCAGTACTTTTGAAATGTGAGTACTTTTGAAACATAAAAATAATACCTACTTCAAAAATTTTTAAAAGTTACTTGGCTCCCTTAAAGTATGTTCAGTTATTATGAAACCTAACTTTTATATATAAACATTTGTTTTTATGTATCTTAAATGGGGTGGCAACTGTAGCCAGTATATAAAGTAGCAGTATATAAACAAATGTATTAATTTTGGCAAAGGGAACACAATGCCTTCTACTTACTTGAGGTAGCTGTCTCACATACAAAGGTGACGAGGTTATCTTGAATCTTTTCAAAGGCATCAAAGTCATCAACAATAAACACATGACGCTCACTGGGCTTGCTGGCAATCTTGGCCAGTTCATTGTAATCTACATCAGCCACACCAACCACAAAGACACTGAAGCCTGTAAAAATAACACTTGTCACTTGAAATGAAGAAAATATACATTACCATTTTTCAGGTCAATATTTCACAAACTATATCATTGATTTCTCAGGCTCTATCTAGTCTTTCATCTGTCCTTCATTATGAGCACACATTCTGGACAACCTTTCAGACTATGAAAGCTCAGGAGGGTTTAAACTGATTTTTGCATCTTTCTTTCAAAACTTTCTCCTCCTTCCTTCATTGATTTTTTTAGGCATTATGCAATCTCACAAAGCTTTGGCTTCCTGGTTCCCTCATTCTTTCTTAAAAAAGCTACAATCGTCTCAGCTCTACAGTATATTAAATCTGTCTTGTGTCCAAAATCTCTGGGCATACTATTAGTTATCCAGTTCTCTATGTGTTGAAATCCCCTGGATTTCATGCTTCTGTTTCTTTTTCACTTTCTCAGAGTGGTATTCATCTCACCAATCATTACTTTCCAAGTTAGCAACAAGCGTAAGCTAGTTGTCTAGTCTGTCTATATAATCAATAGACAGACATGGGCAGACTCACAATGCAATACATCTCACCTCCTTAAGATGCTTAACTTTGAGACAGAAGAAGTTGTGGTCTGTAGATGCCCATCTGTTGTTCTCTTCACTAGCAATAAAAGAACCCTACATGATGACCTTAGACTAGATATCTAGTTGTTAGATTGCTCAAGTCAAATGAGAAGAATGCAGACCCTAGAATTTAATCATATCACCAGGTGTTACAGCAGAATCTTGTTCTTTGTAAAGATGATTTTCCTCTTCAAACCCTTAAATTACTGTCTCCTTGCCTTCTATGTAGTTTTTGTTTCCTGCTATCTTCTAGCCTTTACAGAATTCTATCTCTGACTCATTTCTTCCTTCCACTTCTCCCACCTCCGTCTCCATGTGATAATTTGACCTCTCTTTGCCATACCAAAAAACAAGGAAGAAAAAGAAGTCATTACACAATTCAGCACTATATAAAAAAATCTCCCACAAAATTTCATTTACAAGAAACTGCACAGACATTGAGAAGTTTGGTTGGAGGCTGAAAGAAGAATTTGCATGTATTGCAAATTATAAAGATATCTTTTCTACCTTTTTAATTAAAAAAAAAAAAAAAAAGGAAGGTAATTATTCCTCTGTAGCCAATTCTGGTGAAGCTTTGGCTGAAATACTGCCCAGCTTTGAACATGACATTTAATATGCAAAGAAACAAAAGCAAGTAGAGGGGAGAGCAAAAATTATAAGAGGTTTGGAAAACACAATCAACAAGAGGTTGCAGGAAATGAGTTTGTTTAGTCTAGGAAAGAAAAGACAGAAGAGGAAATGACAAAAGTTTTCAAATATGAAGGCCCACTACACTGAGCAGTGATCCACTGCCTTCCTAGTTAACTAGGTAAATGAAAACAGGACAACAGTTCCAGCAGCCTGAAGAAATACTTTGGTGAAACGTGAGGCAAAGCTTTCCAACTAATAAGGTAGTTAAGCACTGAAGCAGATTAGCCAGGGAAACTGTAGAAATTTTTATTAATAGGGCAGCCATATATCTTTAGAAACCATCTAGACAGAGCTGATTCTGTCAGGTGACAGAGGTAAAGAAGATGACCACTTGTGGTTTACACGCCAGTGATTTCAGTAAGGAAGCACATCAACTCCTTACTCAGGGACCAGGACCCCAGGGGGTTCATGCACTGAAATGCAAAACTGCTGGGTGCAGGGACAGGAATAGATTATTAGACTCACATAATCCATATTCATCAAATCTGAAGAGGAAGTGCAACACTTCTCAGCTCAAAAGGTAATGAAGGAGTCAGGTCAGACACAGCCTCACCGAAAGTTAATTTAACTGGAGATACACTGGTTTATATCAGGTAGAACATAAAGCTCAAAAAGCCAGGCCCATTACATCAGAAGCATTAGAACAGAGTACACTTCACAATGATCCCTGGGGTCCACAGAGCAAGGAGAGAAAGAAGTAACCAAAAGTCGTGTCTACGACATGCTATACACAAAGAATTAGTTGAAATCCTTGGGAAGCCACATCCTTCCCAGGAGATAGCTAGAGAAGGAAGTCTGACCCACAGAATCTAAATTCTTCAAATAGTTTTGAGTTTTTTCCCCAATACTCAGAGTAAGTTTCTGAGTCCATAAATTAGGACTAAAGGATTCCCAGGCAGCTGAAGCACCACTTATAGTTGCATTGCTTAACATACAAGGAAATGAAATAGCCAGGTATTGTGAATTGCTTACCAGAGTGCTGTATGACTGTTGCTGCTTTCCTCACCTCATCCTGAGACCGACCATCTGTGACAACAACAAGCACCTTGGGAACACCACGTCTCATGCCACTCTCCCAAGTCAAAACCTTTTCTTTGATAAATGTTAGGGCTTTGCCTGTGAAGCGCACAACAGACAAGGAGTCAGATGTATTATCCACAAGAAGAAATTCCTTTACTTTGAAAGAGCAACAGCCACACAGCTGAAATAGCAGAACATAAAAACCTAATTCTTCAGCCATGCAATATGAGGATAATGAGGCAGTTTCTGAAAACATTTTAACTTAAAGAAATATAATTACTGCTCAGAATTACCTGTCCTTGTGTTTCCTCCTCTGTACTGAATATTTTGAAGAGCTCCTAGGGCCTGGGCCTTGTCATCAAACGTATTCAGTTTAAATTCAGATTTTGCCTCATCACTGTACTGCACAAATGAAACCTGAAATTGAATTTATCACAGAGATTTCAGACCAACTCTCTCCATTTAAATATGTATTGTGGTATATTAGTAAGCATTAAACAACTGAAAAACTGTTTTCATATATGTATGATTATGCACATGTAGATATTTACACACACAGATATCATCATAGCTACGTGCACACAGCAACTCTTTCTTTCTCTTTCATGTATGGAATGTGACATTAAATACTAATTATTAAATTATTGCTGTTACTATGTTGCAGTATATATAGTGCCTATTCTTTGCTTCTAAGCAGATGTACAGTATCCATGAAACTTCTTCCAGGCTTTTTTAGGAAATATAAAAAGAATTTGGCAATAGAATGTCAATAAAAGTCAGGTATATACAAAATTGTGTACTATCTTTCCTTAAATACTGGAATACAGTCACTGCATACTTATTCTAATATCACCTTTAAATATTATACTTATATATTTTGTTTTGCTCCTTTGACTATTCTGTAAAATTGCAATATTATAGTATACTAATTTGATGCTGAATAGACATCTCCCTGTATGTATATATTAACTTTTATTGAAGTAAACTCCCCTTTTGAATGATTCATATCCAATTCAAAACCTGAGATTGTTGCAAATATCTCAAGAGGTATACAATTTAAATATTTTATTAAACATTACTATTTACATGTCTCTGTCACCTATATTAGTCTTTCTCTATCTCTAGGCTGGGGACCCATACACATTTGCAGGAAAAAAAAACAAAAAACAAACACAAGTGGAAAGGAAAACTACCCAGTATAGATTAGAGGTAAGAAGAATAAAGAATGTCCAAGACACAGCACAGTATGAGGGCTATCTTTTCCTGAAAATATCTACAGAGTTAAAGATAGGGAATCAAAGACCCCAAAATATGCCTAGATGATGAAAAGCAGTTCATGAAAAATACATATAGTTTTTACATATCACTCCCACAATCTCCCACAAAACAAACAAGCTTCAGCCTTCTAACCAATGAAAACTCCTTGCACCTGCAGGTCATTGCAATGCTCCAGAAACACCTTGTAAGAAACTCTCTCACATCTTATGTCATTCACTGAATCTAGCGAAAGAGAAGTGCTTATGGGAACCTAGCCAGTGATCTCACCCAGCTTCCCACAAGCAGAAGAAAACCAGTAATGGTACAAGGCTTACACTAAGTTTGACAGCAAATGTCTTTGACAGAAGTATGACCAGCCCTGAAATCCAGAAAGTCTATTCCTAATTACCTATTACTATTCACCCTTTAAAGATGCAATAATTCATTAAGAGGACTAACTTTACACATTTTCATACTTCAACTATGCCCACTGTGGAGTGGACCTATGTTATCTATTGTTAGAATGTGATGAAGAGATTTGTGCAAGTGCCTCTCTCTAAGGGATTCTGGCTACTTTACTGCAGTGGGATTCTAAGCAGCTCTACAAGTCACAGCTATTGGCAAGCCAGCTGAGCTCTGTGTGCACAAAACTCCTGTCTTGCACTGAGAAATTAAAACATAAACCCCACTCAAAAGTCAGACTGTCCCCAAAACAGATTTCTGATACGCCAACGAAAAAACCTAGCATATAACAACTAGGCAGTGTGCCAGTTGTTGATGCCTCATAAAAAGAAACAAAAATTTAAAACTAACCACACATTGATCTTACATCACTCAAGTTTCTCTGCCTGGAGGATTCCCACACACTACAACTTTTGTCTTTCAGAATAGTAATCTCTGAAAATAGACTGGGTGACCTTTGTATTTACAAAATAACTAATATATTTCATAAATAATTCTATATGTACACATGTACATGTGTTGTACAACAACCTAATAAAAAAAAAACTGACAGCATCTGAAAGAGTGGAAAAATCAGATGTAACTAGTAATTGAGCTTCATCTTCAGTTTCCCTCCAAAATGTACCCAATGGAAATAAATATACCTGGATTCCAGCTGGATTAATCAAGTCAAAGGCTCCTACTGTATTAAAAACAAATTTCACTACTTTGTTGAAGTTATCATCACCAATACTCCAGGAAGCATCAGTCAAAAATACTATGTCTGCTTTAGCACCTCTGCATACTGAAAGAAGAAAAGGCACATTTAAAACACATTAATCATATCATTGTAAAATAAAGTGCATTGCTTCAAAGTTTGAAAATTCAGGAATGAAAAATATTCAGCAAACTTCTAATACCATGCAGCCAGCCTGGCCAATGGCTAATGCTCAACACAAAAACACCTTTTTTCAAATAAAAGTTCAAGAAATGCGGAAGAGCTCAATAATTGGTTTAAATTACTTCTTTTTTTTTTTTTAGCTGAGCAGGTACCACAACACACAAGTTGTCTGCTAAGGGCAAACAGATGCACAGACTTGCTGCAGAGCTATAGAATACCATTATTTTTTTCCCCAAAAGTATGCACCTCACTGTTCTAAACCAGGAAACGTTGAAGTCTATCAAAAGCTCAAGAGCAAATGGATGTCATTAGAAAACTAGTCTCAAACTTCATTTCCCTAAAATTCTGTGCTAGTTTTTTATCTATTTAAATTTATGAAAAAGTAGAATTAAACTCTGAAGCAGTGCAGCAATTACATAAACACACTGAGTAATTCTACAAATAGACATACCATCCCGAGCTGGAGGGATCGTGGGAGGTGGAGGAGGTGTAGGTGGTGGAGTTGGTGCCTCTGTAGGTTTGACAACTGAAATGAAGTAACAATTTTTTTACTCCATAAAAACTATTTCATTCAAGGAAAATCTCTAGATTACGTATCATATTACCACACAGAAAGATCCTTAACTTTCCTCACCTGCCTAAACAACATGTAATTGGCAAGGAAAAATTTCTTGTGTTACAATACTAAAGAGATTATAGATATTCTTAATACAAAGGTACAGGATTTCATTATAACAGCAACACTTTTATAGGAGCTGAGTAACACTGCACCCTGAGAATGCATCCATTTTTCATCCAAGTGCTAGGATATCCTTGGTTTGAAGAAGAGCATAAGAATTTCTCTTTCACTCATAAAATCCAGCTCACATTACACCAAGAGAAAGAGGAGAAAAGGTCACTTAAAGAAGTACTGAAAGCCATTTAGGAGAAAGGAAGTTCTACAGCAGAAACAAGGCAAGCTCTACAGGCAAAAGTTAAGGTTCACAGTATCTATAACCTACTTGTATATTTCCTTATAGAGACTGGTGGTCCCTCAAGGTTTGGGGTCTGAACAAAGACAGTAGCATTGTATTCTGTGTCTGGTGAGAGGCCAGTAAAACAGTGGCTTGTCTCTGACCCACGTACTGTGATTTCCTGTCCTCTGGACCCTGTTAAAAAAAGCCCAAGGGAAAGAAAGTTAGAACCTACTACATCCCTTTAAAAATGTATACAAGTAAGTGTAGAAATTAGAGACCTCTTGAGAGGAGGATGGATGGGACAGCAGTCTCACTCTTGCCCTATAAAAGCCTTTCTAGACCAAGATTATACAGTGACTATGCACCTGGAGCATACTGGAGAGTAACACTGCAGTGTACATGTGAAACCCAGGTAACTAGCAGGTTCCTATGAATGAAAGTTGACAATAAGCAGCACCACCTCTGCAGCTTTTTCACCTCCCTAGAAAAACCCATCATGTTCAGAGCTTAAACTCAACCAGGTATATCTTGGCTTCTGTTGGGTGCTTGCTACACTCCCAAATAAGCAGTGCTGACACTCAAATAAGACAATCATGTTTCCAGACAATGCAAAAAAACAAATGCACTTACCATCAGCTGGGTTGAGCTTCAGTCTGTAGGAAGTTGCTGATCGATGAGGTGACCAGCGGATACATAAAGTATCCCAATCCACTTTGTAACTTGTTAGGTCAGTGACATTTAAATACACTGTGAACAGAGAAAAAGATAAATTGTTCTCTGGAAAAGAGTATGTAATGGATTAAGCACATAAAAATGAATGTCCAGAATTTGTGTTTTTTTTAAAATACTCACAAAAGGAAACAGCAGTTTTAGTCAAACCACCTAATTTTTTGTTAGGCCCTAGAGATTCCAGCCTAGCTATTTACAAAGGCCCAAAGCCTGATACCCTTCCCATATTGAGAAACAGCCCATTTTATGAGTTTCCACATTAAGTAAGTTGAGTTATTTGTAAAATAAGAAACTTCCAGAAATTGGAATCTGACTCATATATATACGGCAGTACAAAAAGAATGTACTGGGTCAACAAAACTCAGGATGTTTGTCTTAACTGCAGAAATTTGTAGAAGTTTCTTAGCTGAGGCCATCAACAAAATCAGCTCCTTCTGAAAAGCTGAAGTTTCAATCACTGGATATTCCTGTGAGATAAAAGCAGCGTAGCAAAAAGCCTAGACCTGCTTAGCATAGTAGTATCCTGAAGACAGTTAAAGAATGACCCAACAATATCTGAATAAAATTTTAGGAAGCAGACTAGAAAATTTTCTATCATCAAATTATTACTTAAAACTTTATTTCCCTTTCTGTTCCCAGGTTTAGTGTTTTTAAGGTCTACATCATAGACAGATCTTAAGTACTCTCTCTGAGAGGATATTCAGCCTTAAAAATCCTCTCTGAATCAATATTATCTCAGATCAGCATAAGTATCCAGCATGACTACAACAAAATCAGTTTGACTTACATGTAGTGCCTTGATCAGTCAAAGGTATGCTCATTCCAGAATCATACTGGGCATAAACATTCACATCATAAGTAGTACTGGGAGACAGATTATGCAAGGTGTAGGAAGTCACTTCTCCCACAAAAACCTCCATGGGCTCATTTGAACCTTGAATTGAAAGAAAGCATTAAGGAAGTACAGGGAGAGTGAAAGATTCGTGATTAGGTGAGATACAAAACTATGTGCCATCTCTCACCTGTCGTCGAGTGTTAATCTACTACTTTCTTACATTTTGGCAAATTAGACTGTTCTAAACAGAACATACACACAGCTTTATAACCTATTGTGCAATGTTTATGTTTAATTGAACTTATAGAAAGGTATGTATATACTTTCACAGTCACCTAATACAAATGTACCTAAATACCTGTCCAATACTCATCTCACATACACCAGCTCATATCCTCAGAAGGACAAGAGGCACTAAAAAGAGAAAAACCAGTCTGGTCTGGGACTTTATCTAGTCACTGTATTAAAATTTTACTATACAATTCAATCTCTGTAATTGAATGTATAAAAATTTGATAGTTTGTGTTTCTTATAAAATACTGGCAAGACTTAAGCTTCCATCAAAACTAGTAAACAAAGGAAATAAATAATCCTTTAACACGAATATTAAATTATATATATGATTTCTCTTCTGATCTCCCCTTAGCCACTCACTATTCTGAATGTGACACACTCAGAACGAACAAGTCTTCTTACCCACAGGTTTGTATACAATTTTATAGCCAAGAACTGGGGATGGTGAAGGATCCCAGGAAACTCTGAACCGTGTATACCATTCATCAGTTATATACATATTCTGTGGAGGAAGCAGGCCAACTAAAAAGAAAGAAAAACACTCTAATTAGACTAGTGAATGTTTTTCAACCTCTAAAAACTTACATTATAACTTTGTCAGGTAATAATCATGTCAAAGATGTAATTAACATACTGAAACCTTAACTATGTTGGAGTGTTCAAGGAATATGTCTTAAAATTAAAGAAGAATATACAATCTTAAAACTAATTACCAGTTCTGCCATTTCCAGTCAGTTGTCCACCATCTCCATCTTCGTACACAGCCACAACAGTAATTTTATATGGAGTATCTGATTGTAATGGTTGTAGTATCACATTATTTCTTATCCCAGGAACTGTTGTCTAGAACACAAAAGAAACAGAGGTAAACAAATTCACAGCCCTGTAACTGATCAATAATGACAGTAATTAGAAATAAAGATTTGTTTTGACACCTTGAGCACTTTATGGCCACTGCAGATGAAGTCATTTGGGATATCTTAAAGGTTATAGTCTATAAACAATTGGTAGTATTCATTATTTTAAAATATAAAACACTGTGGTCAGCACAAAAAGATTAATCATATTGACTCTTCAGCCCCTGCCCTCACATCAGCCTGAGACACTGCAATTCCTGACCAATATTTCAGTACTGTTCCCTCAGAGAAAGGACGAAGTCACGTGTTTGGAGACAGAAGAAGAGAGGAAAAAGCTCCTGAAATGGGGATGAAAATCTAAGTCGTTCAGACTACTCATCAGTTCCATTTCTGTATTTTCATTCTTGTCTTAGTGTATCATTTTCTTGGCAGAAACAAGTTAGTCTGAGAAGAAACCTCTAAATATTTTGATATGTAAAAACATGCCTATTTTTTAATTCATCAAAGTTCCCAGCTTCCTGGTGCAGCCATGCACTATTGCTCCCTTCTAATGAAAAGGTAGGTATAATCCAAAAAGTGACACTGCTCCATAAAGTGACCACAAAACTATGGAAAGTAACTTAAGGTATCTATCTCAAAAGCATCCCCCAGTCAACATTTCCCATTATTATTTGATAAAAATTTTCAGTCATTTTTAGACTTGTTATTTTCATGAAATGCTGCATATTTTCTGTACAGAAGATCTGTGTGTTGAGAAAAATGTGTGTTCTGATTAACAGTTCCAGCAGGGAATTTTCAAACACTGAATTTTCAGCATGCCCTATGCAATAATATATAAGCAGCAATAGCATTTATATAGCACTCTATACAAGCTACATTGTGGCTGGTACCAATCAGCAGGAATTCTGCCATTGACATCTACAGAATCTGAGTTTCACTTTACTATGAACACTTAGATAATTTTATAAGCATCAGATTAACTTGTGCTATCACTAAGCTGCAGGAAAATAAACACAAACACAATTCACACTGAATCTTACAAAAGCAAGTTAGATGCTGAATCAAGTTACCATTGCTTTCTCATTAAACTCTGCCAACTCTCTTCAATTTATTAAATGCAAACTTCTGTTTACTCCATATCTTAGCACATTGACTTAATAATGAACAGAGTATGAAGTAATAGATGGCTACTCACTGTAGCACTATGTCTGAACTAAATGTCTGGAAGCAGGTTCTGCTCAGAATCTTCTGATTAATATGTGAGTCACATATTTAACACTATCTTACTCACAAGTTGGTTCATTAAACAGTGTATGTTCTGCCACTTTGTGAGAAAGAAAAAAAGAAAGAAAACAAAACAAAAATCAAAAGCAAAACCTGTTTCATACAAACCATGGCTTCTCAGCATTGACATAAATGACCAAAGAACCCATAGAGTATCCAAAGGGCACTACATGTAAAACAGATGTCTTTGGTTTTCCATAGCATAAAGAATCAACTGAAAACATCTCAGTGCTTACCAAGGAATTACAGAACTTACATATTCATCAATAGGGTCACCCACAGTGGGTGAATAAATGATTCTGTACTGCTGGACTGGCCCATCAGCATGGTCCCATTGCACAGAAAGGCTGTTTGTGGTCTCATCAAACACTCTCACATTCCTTGGACCGCTGCGAGGCACTAAAAAAAGAACATACAGAAAGTTGTATGGAGTATGATTCTTCCAGTCCAGTCTCACTCTCACTGATTCAAATGCTGCCAAAGCTAAGGGCCTTCCCTTAAACTCTGAATAAACATATACAGGTAGATTTGGTCAATGACAATTTGGCAGTGCCTGAAGATCTTAAATAGACATAGAGCCTTAACTGGAGGAACTGAAGCAGTATGGAAGGGATAGAAGATAGAACATCAGATGCAAACTGAGCATCTACATACACTCTGCTTCTCAGACTCTAGCAGGTAAGAGTAACTATAATCTGTCACACGTGCTAGTTTTAGATTAATATGGGGATTTAATAAAGAAAGCAAAGAAGGAGCAAAAGAGAAGTGACCTATTATGGCCATAGTTTCTTTACACATTATTTCTAGAATGAGTTTTAAAGAAGCCAAGTTTAAGCCAACCAAGAGCTTCATAAGCCAAGTTGAAATAAGGAGGTTTTGCTGTTTAGGCATCTCCACAAAAAAAACCAAGCATCTGGGAAGGTTCCAATTATCATGTAAGACACAAAACAAAAAGCACATTTTTCTTTGTTGACAGCAAGTTCTACCCATCTTAACATGGCATTTTTTTCCCAGAAGATAAATTTCTCTTCATCTGCAATCACATTTTAAAGAACAGATTTTAAACACTTAAACATTCAAATTAGGCTTATATCATTTGTGAAAATTACTTAGGTGATTATGCATGTACCACAACTGCCAGAAAACATAGCAAATGGTCCCTTCCATGAAGGTTTGTAACTGCTTCAGCCATCATTCAGATGCATTGACCTCAGAGTTGCACTGAATGGCTTCCACTATTTGTGAGTACAACCAATTTTATAAATTCTTTACACACCAATTTTGGTATATATATATCAGTGCCTCTTACATGTTCTTCCCTGTGCTTGGCTTGGATTTCCTTCTCCATCTGCATACAGAGCTATAACATTTATTGAGTAAGCAGTATCAGGAGTCAAGCGCTCCAGCATCACATCACGGGTGTTGCCTGGTACCACAATCTAAAACAGAAGCAAAAGGTACCTATGTAAAAAAGTTACAGTTCATACCATTTCTTGTTAGAATGAAGAATTTGAATGAAATATAGAAAAATAGGGAACATGACCACGCTGTATATTTTCCAATAAAAATAATTCAAGAGTAAAATAACTAAATACTGTTGATATAAATTCAAGAGCAGGTGCAAAAAAAATTCTGAACGTATAAGAAGCTCTCATTTTGCAAATGGAGTTTTAATTTCTTACACTTTACATAGAAATAGTTAAGGAAAAAAAAAAAACTAAACAGTCAGGAACAGAAACCAAAAAAAGTAAATTCTGTCAGTTTACTGACACACTCCACATCTGGAGGGCTAATTTTTACCCATATCCGGACTCCACTGCTCACCAAAACCTACTTAAACACTAATGATTTGAGGTAAACAGATGGTTTAGTAGTAAAATCATATAAACTTGGCATCTGGTTTCATAATTAAACATTTCCTAATAAATAGTTGTTGCTTTCTTCTTTTTTTTTTTGTAAGTTTTTATTTTAACTCATCTTTACCTGCAATACAATAAAGGATACTCAATCCTTAATACTCTGTTTTAAACTAGTCTTATTTCTTATTTCTTTTATTTCACCAAATCAAACATTTCTTTGCAATGAACTAAATTCCTGTAGAAACAGTTTTCAGCAGGGACACTCCTGGGCAGAGAGTTGGCCTGAGCTTATTACTAGTCTTCTACATTAATTAAAGGAAGTAATAGCCCCCACATACTTTTAAGGAATAGTATAAAAACTAAATTACTTACAGATTCTGATGGCCTTGGGCCAGACAGTGGAGAGTAATTAATTCTATATTGTTGTACTGGACCTGGAGCAGGTTCCCATCTGACATTCATGCTGTTTGGTGTAGGATTGTAAACTTGAATGTTTCTTGGTGTTCCTCTCTCCACTAGGCCAAGGATAATTTAAATTAAGTTTACAAAGTTGCTTACATAAACTCTAGTTCTACTTGATTTTATAACAGTGCTCAAAGGAAGCTGAAAAGAGCATCATCCCAAGATAAACACGAATATCCCTGCCAGGCAGCAAAGTACATATGTTTATGTTGCAAATTGAAGGTATGATTATAATATTTTTTTACTCTATTGCTGATCAGACAGGTATGAAAAGTCACCACAAACCACACATTTTAGCTCATGCTGACATTAGAAGCTCAGACTCCTTGGAAAATGTCAAGTATATGGCATGGACCTTAGCATGGTTTAACACCAATATTTGCCATTTGCTCACCAGTATTTTTATTGGTACTACAATTAAATTTTTTAAATTGTGTGGAATTAAACAGTAAGTTTACTGCACAACATAAGAGCTGAGTTTGTCTGAGATAAGTAGACAAAAAATCCTGACATTTTCTTGAAAAGCACTATTTTACTTACAAGTTCTTCCAGTGTCAGAGACACGTCCACCATCCCCCTCTGGGAAAACTGGAACCACGGTTACAGTGTAAGGTGTGTTGGGTTCAAGAGTCCTCAGGATAACATAGTTTGTGTTTCCTGGCACTGTGGTCTACAAATTTAAAAGCAACAGTAGGGACATGACATTTACATAAATATGCAAAAAAGTTTAAGCTTTTTTTAATCTCACTTCTCCATATCTCATTTCTAGACCACACGTGATAAAAACTTTACAAAAGGTGAAGCCTGAAGTAGCAGAGGTCATGGTATCTTCTGGAATTGCCTTTCAGAAGGTTCTGTCTTGGACTTAGCAAAAATGGATGTTAATTCCTTCTCTCTCCTATACAATCCCTTATAGCTATGTTCACTTTGGGGTCCAAATCCTGTTCTACTAGTAACAGTAGCCAAATCTGCACTGAACTTTTGAATTACTACTGTTTAGCAGCTCAGAGGCATTAAAAAGTCGCTTTCTAAATTAAAAAAATTAAACATTACATAACATTACAACATGTCAATAACAAGAAGTAAACAAGAAGCTCATGTTAGAAAGTACAACTCTACAGCATTTAAGAATATTTATTGTCAGTAGCTCTCTGGATGCTATTGAAAACAGTGGTAATTCATGTACTCCTCATTTCACAGACACATCAAATTACATAGATGTGGAAAGAGAAACACAAGTGGGAAAGAATAATAATTTCCCATTCTGCAACAAGGGTTTCCATTTTCCCATAATTGTTTTAGCTCTTTAGTGTTGAAGTAATTTTAGATTAGAATAAGGTACCTATGTGGATTTTTCTGCTTTCACAAGTATCATCCCAGCTGACTGCCTACAGTCACATAACCTTATAGCAGTAAAAATGGGTAAAAATTAGGTCTGCTGCCTTATGGATACCCTATAGTCAGCTTTACACTCACACGCACTGCTCTACCAATAAACGAACAAAAAACTGTGTGTGGTATTAAGTCCCTGTGCTAAGAACTATTCACTGAAAGTCTGCTATATAAAATCAAACATCTGTAACACATATGGGAGTAACTGACTTTCATGGAGGTACTCTGCATTTACTCCAGGTTAGCTATCAGGAGGAAAAAAGTCACTGCATCAGCAAACATGACCCTCTCCACTCAGCAGTATTTCTCTCACTAGCACCATGGGCTGCAATTTATCTGAGACAGTTAGTGAGATCTACACAAAGTACCTCCTTTGGGGAGGGTCTTTTTAGAGGGGCTTGCAGTGAGAGGATGAGGGGTAATGGTTTTAAGCCAAAAGAAGAGAGATTTAAGTTAGAGATCAGGCGTAAATTCTTCAGTGTAAGGGTGGAGAGACACTGGAACAGGCTGCCCAGATGTTGTGGGGGCTCCATCCCTGGAGGTGTTCAAAGGGCAGGTTGGATGGGGCTCTGAGCAGCCTGTTCTAGTGGAAGGTGTCCCTGCCCATGCAGGGGAGTTGGAACTCGATGATCTTTAAGGTCCCTTCCAACTCAAAAAATTCCATGATTCTGTGATACTTACCATTTCTTCTGCACCTCCAGCTGTGGGTCGATAAAACACTTTATACTGACGAGGATTTCCTTCTGCATGATCCCATCGAATGTTTAGAGTACTGGTGGTTGGGTCATAAACCAGCAAGTTCTTCACAGTAGTGAGAGGTTCTGAAACAGATCAATGAGCTGTCAGAAATGTGGAACCACATTCTCTCACCAGTGCTGCCAGATCTTGCCTATGTAATACATCATCAGGAAAATTAAAACCCAACAAGTTTAATAGCTATGTTAGATGTTATTTGTCTTCATTAATCAGACCACATCAGCCACATCCAAAAGCATCAGCCACATCCAAAAGCATAAGGAGTGAGAAATACAGAAAGAAAAATTTGTTTCTGGACACGTTTTTAGAATTACACCATGAGTTCATTAGGATTGTTTTCCTCACTCCTCACCAAACATATTTCTAAGTCTGACTTTCCATTGCAAGCTCAAAAGTAAGCTAAGGACAAATTAATTACTAACTTAATTAATAAATTTCTAGTTAGCATAAAATTCTACCAACATAAAATGGTGGCCTCAAAGTGCACACTGCAAACAAAGGTCAAGCCCGTCTGAACTGAGTGTCCTGACAGGAAAATTGTAAACTTATACTTAATAGCCCACATATGAGAGTCACAGGCCTTCATATGCTGTAAGATGTTTAGTAATTTGTGGCATAAAACATATAAACAGATTAAAATGAGATGGAAGTTCGGTAGTAGCATTATGGTTTCTCTCAGCCTTAAAAGCCGGGCATCCAGTCTAAGGTAGTGATGCAGGGTTTCTCTGCAACCAGTGGACTGACAGGCCTTCTTCTTTTAGATACTTGAAACCCGTCAGAGGACAAATGACAAATAAAGATGGAATTTATTTCTCCACAATACATTTTCCTCACCTAATTTGAAAAGCAATACATCAATATGGTTTTGCATCTATTAAAGAACATCTCAAGAAGTTACTTACTGGTTCTGCCTCGTCCTGTCATTCTTCCCCCTTCACCATCTGCGTACATTGATGAGACAGTAATAGCATATGGTGTGTCAGGCTGCAGCTTCTGTAACACCACACTGTTCTGCCGCCCTCCAACCATTGTCTGCAGTAAAACAAAAGATCAAAATGCCTTTTAAGCTGCCCCTTTTATGCTTACTGTTACAGAGAAGAATGTAAGCATTTAATGCAGAGTGAAAAACGCTGATATATGTTGCAATGTTCTTGTGGCCGACACTGACAGCAGAATAATATTTAGTATGTATTCATCTTATCAAGTCTAGACAGAGTCCAGTGACACAAAGCCAGTACTCTTTAAGACCTCCAAACATGCCTATAACCACAATTATATATCCACTGCCAATTCTATGCCAGCACAGAGCTGTTTCTCCACATTGCCTCTAAGTGGATAATATTGAAATCAATTAGAGTCTTTTATTAATTTTAACATTTAACATTTTAACTTTGAATTGGGCTCTTTATGCTCCACTCTCAGGTAAAATGCAGTTGTGAATAACTAAGTCTATTAAGTCTATTCTTTAGACAAACTTCAACAAAATGCCCAGAATTCTTTTTTTTAACTCCAGTACCAGCTTTTCATTACAGATACTAATTAAATTTACTTCAGTTCCTTACTCTTCTAGTGATTTCTCACTAAGCTTACATTCAACTACTCAATCCATTCAACAGTTCAGTTACCTCAACTCAAACACATGTTGTTCAGAAGAGCCTAAAAATGGGAGAATAAGTATCCAACTGATTCTAAAGTAAACATTCCTAGATATGCTTCTGAATGTGTGTGATCTCCAATTACAGGAACACACTAAATGAGTGTGGTTTTCATCTGATGCTGTTGCTCTGAGTCATTAGACAGTAACCACAACAGCCTCCCACTGCAGAATAGGGCATTTTTAAGTAGCACACATTTCTGATAAACAGGCTGACTGAATTACCATTCCTTGGCTGCGTTGCGTAGGCAGCCAGCAGTCACCACAGCTCTGATGACACAGGGAAAGCTGGCTGATCATACAGTACTGGCTGTCCCTCTAATTACAGCTGCTCAATCATATTAAAAGGCACTAAAATATCTTAAATGCTTCCCTAGAGTATGTTTTGCATGGATTTGTTTTTGCAGCCGTTGCTTCTGAGCAGTTACTCTGTCCCTAGTGTGGTAAAGAGACACTCTCAACTGTCCACGGTA
Source organism: Apus apus (assembly GCF_020740795.1). Classification (NCBI taxonomy): domain Eukaryota; kingdom Metazoa; phylum Chordata; class Aves; order Apodiformes; family Apodidae; genus Apus; species Apus apus. The sequence goes on along the minus strand of NC_067284.1, from coordinate 16,897,766 downwards.
TATTTCACAGCAAATTCCCTCTGATCCCACATGAACCATGCTATGAAAACAATGGAAAACTCTGGACTATGGAAGTAGTAATGGTAGTTCATATTACTGATTGCTGTGATAACCATATATATCTGTGACTTGCAGTTTCATGTACTGATTGATTTGCTCCTCAACACATTTTAACTTTATTCTAGTTATACTTATGTGATTTTCAAGAAAACAAGCTGTATCCAAAGTTGGTTTTGCTCCATAAAGAGCATTCTACCACGGATTTGAAACAAGAGAAAGAAAATTGCAGGAATATATTTATGCACTACAAATCACAGAATCAGAGAATGGTTAAGGTTGGAAGGGACCTTAAAGATCATCAGGTTCCAACCTCCCTGCTATGAGCAGGGACACCTCACACTAGACCAGGCTGCACAAGCCTCATCCACACTGGCCTTGCACACCTCCCAGGCTGGGGCATCAACAACCTCCCTAGACAATCTATTCCAGCACCTTACTACCCTCATGGTGAAGAATTTCTTCGTGATATTCAACCTAAATCTACCCTCTTTCAGTATAAATACAAATCTTCACCTAAAAGGTGATTAATATATACACTACTTTGCTTTGGAAATAAAGTATTTTAATGGTTTAATTTGCAGAACTGTCATTTAAGGTTGAACACCTATAGCATTTCAAAATTAGTTACCGACTGTTCGGGGCCATCCCCACTGATAGGCTGGTAAATGACCCTGTATCTCTGCACTCGACCACTGGCAGGATCCCACTTCACAGTCAAACTGTGTGAGGTTGCGTTGTACACCTGCAGGTTTCTTGGGCCACTCTTTGGGGCTGAGAAATGTAATAAAGACAAGAAAAAAAAAATGTAATTCAAGCAAAAAGCAGGCACAAACACTTCATTCATGCTTTTAGGGCCGCATGAGTATCTGACCCAGAGCAGAATGTATTAAGTACAAGATTTTACAAACAGTAATGTTTGTAAAATAATAAACATGTGGTAATCTAGTGTTTAGTATTCTTCCAAATACACAATAATATTTATTAAATGATCTCAGCTTTTTGATGTCAACATTCCTCACAGTTTAAAAAAAGATAGCTTTGAGTTTTCTTTAACAATACCATACCTGGAAATTCAGATTCTTACCTTGTGTGGTGATAGGTACCAAGGGTACTAGAAAAAAGTAGAAAGAACTTTCAGAATTCTTGTACATGTATGCCTTCTAATTTGATAACTATGAATAACAACAGGCAGAAAGCCTTTATTTACTTACATGTTCGTTCACTGCCAATGAGGTCATCACTTTCAGATTCATCAGGATAGATGGCAGTAACTGAGATGTCATATAATGTATCTGGATTCAAATTTTCAAAGACCAAACTATTTTCATCCCCATTTAAGATAGTCTTGTGGAAAAATAAAAAATAAAATAAAATAAATAAAATATAAAACTGAAGCAAACAAAATAAACAAAATAAAACAGAGAGTGGGATATAACTGAGTAACTTTTTACACCACTACAAGTGGCTGTAACTATGTGTTCTACACATTCCCACTGAATTTCTATTGAGCACAACAGGAGGCCCTGCAAGTTGTAGGTGATTTACTAACTACATTTCTGATTTTAAAAATATACCCTCTGAGAGACTGCCCACAAAATCTTATGGTGACTATCTATTCTTACCTCCTGTTTTTCTGGTCTTCCATAAGGTCCCCAGGTTATTCTGTACAGAGAGACATCTGAAGCTCCATGATCCCAAGTTCCTCTGAAACTATTCGTGGTTATATCTGTGATTCTGAGATTGACTGGTGCTGGCACAGGCTCTATTATGAGAAAAGGAAAAGTATTCCACAAAATGTGACTACAAAACAAATACAGTTAAATAAAGGAATTACTAAAAAAATGTAGAAGATTATGTAGAAGATTCAGCTCTCAGTCACCATGCTTCTTTTGACTACAATAAGATGCTGTGGTATAACCCAGCCCACCTACACTAAGCAAATTGTCCTTCATACAATAACGTCACCAGGTCGTCACCTGATAAAACAGGCATAGCTGTACTGACCTCAGCAGAGGTCATAACTCACATGCCTACTCACAACAGCTGAAGTCCTTGCTCCTACATTTTGGAGTTAGAAGGAACAATTATGAACTCACTCACACAGGTCAAGCTCTTGCATGCATTTCTCCCACTTCTTTAAACTCTTTATATAAGCCAAATAAATGGTGCAATTCAGTTACCATTTATTTAGAAAGACTTCACTGACTGTAGGTTGAGGAGGTGAAGTATTATAGCCATTGGGGAGAAACCAGTAAATAGGTAAAACCAGAGTACTAAGTTTAAAAAAAACTTTCCTCTTTTTCCTTACACACACATTCCCTGAAAACCACAGCTATAGCAGAAAAGTTAGCACAAAAGTAAGCAAAAAAAATCTCACAAACACTTTTGAATACAGCAGGCTACAAAATGAAATCTTCAGAAGAAAAAAAAAAAAAAAAAGAGAGAGCATGTGCATGGTTTTTCTCCTTTATTCCACATCAGAGTGATGGGTGGTGGTAAGGTAAAATTGCTTATTTCTATTCTAGTTCTTCTGCTTAACTGTCTTCTTAAATTATAAGCCTAGATCAGGATGAGTTTCCCTAATACCAGCTTCCTTCTTTCAGTTTGTCATCTCTCTTGTATGTGGATCATCTCTTACTGTTTGTGCAACATCATTTTCTTGCCTCTATTTGTTGAGATTACTCAAATGCTGCCTTGATGACTCTCGAAAAGGACAGATTGGTTTAGCATTCCATGGCACAAAAACTCACATGGATCAGAAGCAAGACCATTTCTCTCTAATTCTCTAGAATATGTCCCAGCTTCCTACATACTTTCCTAGATTTCTGCATAGACTAGCAAAACCTTTTCTCTCCCCTCATATTTGCTTACTACTTCTACCTCTACACTTCTCCTTCAGCTTCTAAACATGAATAATTTTCCTTCAGTTGCTGGCCTGTCCCCTCTCCGCAGACTGCAGGCTCAGAGTTTATGACAGCAAGATAATGAACTGATCTAATATTCCCAGGATTATATCGTACATAATGCTACAAATGCAAGTCAAACATTTTCCAGATAGATTGAATTACAGTTCCACCAAAACTCAGTAATATATTGCAACACATGCAACTTAAATAGAACGTAAGGCAAAAATAACCACAAGAGAGGTTCCTAGGAAAACTTACGAGTGACGACATCTGCACTTATCGGTAGGGATTCCCCTTCATCATATACAGCAACAACTTTTACATTATACAGTGTCTGAGAGGAAAGCTCAGAAAGAGTAGTGCTGGTTTTGAGCCTGTCGAGTTCCACCTAAGAATAAAAATTGTGATTTAAGGAATGTAAATTGTTCTGTTTCTGACTCTGCATTTGATTAAATGGCAGAAATTCTTGCACTTAAAAGAAGTATTCCACACTAAATATTGTCATTTACCTCCTTTACATCAGTTTCATCAGCTATTTTGTATCTTAGAATGTATTTCCGAACTTTCCCTGGGGCAGGATCCCAAAGGACATTCATGCTGCTGTGAGTAACATCCTGAAGTGTTAAGCCTCTGGGTCCAGGCAAAGGTACTGTAAAAATAATGAGCAGTAAGTGAAAATGCTATCCACAGCAGAGGTATAGGTCTCTCGCAGCAGAAATTAAATTCTTTCAATGCATTCCATTGAAATGCAGGCAATAACTTTCTGGGAAGTTCATTGCTCTGGCCATTAGACTAGACAGCTTAATAGCTTATTGTCCCAGCAGTGAGCTAAACAGCTATAAACTACAGTACTTTCACCTTCGTAAATTATAAGCACAATACTTTTAGAAGTATCAATGCTTAAGATCATAACTTTTGGTGACAACAGTCACTTTTCATGTATAGTTAAGTGCTTAACATTTTTAAGAATGTAAGAATAACAGTACTGCATGCATCTGGCCCAGAAACATGTCTCTGCCAGTAAGAAATGTTTAAGATGCTTAAGGAAAGGTTTAATAAAAAGGAAGTCATGTTTAGATCTAGTTTTCCTTGGTATGACATATTACTTTAGCATTTTCTATACTTAAGAGAATGTCTGAATTCGGGAACAAGGTTTCTAATTTAATGCAAGCAAATTTGAAACCTTTTAAAAACACTGTAACACTGAGATTAAGCAAACTCTCCTCATTATTCAAGGCAAAACCTTTTTGTTCCTCTTTTAATAGTTGGTCCCTTTCCATTTAAATTGCCTTCAAAATCTTTTGGAAATGTATGAGTGTTAGAAAATGTATAAAAGATGGAAAAGATGGTATTCTAAACAAAACATATTAAAACTGTTGCATGAAATCAAATGAAAGTTCATTGTTGCTGAAGCAATAACAAAGCATAAAACCAAGACGTCCATACATGTCACTTCCTGGGTGGTGAGTGGGTCACTGGTGAGATCACCAAAAAATACGTAAGCTGTTAAAGTGTACTCAGTATTGGGGATGAGATCTACCAGCTGAACCTCATTCACTGATGGTCCAACACGCATCTGCACAAGAAAAATAACACACCATGTTTAAAAATTGAAGAAAGCAATGGCAGAAAAGCAAGCAATGATTTAACTTCAAGGGAATTTTGTTTGTTAGATTCACAGTACATTTACAGCTTCCTGACTGATGCAATTGTATACAACATCCCCGTAAGTTCACTACACTTTGAGAAGTACATGCCAGTCTCTTTTGACTGTTATGATATACCCAGAAAATCTATCTGGTTTTGTTGATTTGTTTGGGGTTTTTTTTGTTTTTGCTGGGGGTCAGGAAGTGAAGACAAATTCTCTTACCTCTTTTTCTGTGGCTGGGACTGTGGCATTTGCAGGTTCATATGTTAATAAATAACCAGTTGCTCCTTTGAGAGGTTCCCATCTCACTCGCATGGAAGTGGATCCAATGTCATATACATTCAGGTTTCTAACTGAAGAGATTGGCACTGCCAAATAAAAGATATAAATTTATTTCCTTTACCTTCCTCACCTTTAATATTTCCCATCACAGGCAGTACCACTGAGAATATTGCACATAAACATAAAGTCTAAGTTAAGTCTCATAGAAGTGATGTAACTGTGTTGAACTGGCTTTTTGTTAGTCTTGTAAAATTATTAAGAGTTTTTATAGTATTCTGGCTGTTAGTAGCAGGAATTAATTATCTAGCATAAAAATTAGGAGTACATGTTTGTATGTGATCAGATTTCAGGAATTTATAAACTCTGTCCTGTAGTTTATTTCTGTTGCTCTAGTCTTATACAGCCGTGCTTTATGAGCCTGGAAAGAAGCTGGGACAAACATTTTTTACCACAATGAAATTTCACTTTGTTAAAATTTTTCAGCCAAGATTTTAACAACCAGTATAACACCACACAATTTCATCATTCAAATTAAAGAATTTGTTTCCTCTAAGAAGAAATCCCATGGTGCTAGAAGTTCTACTGAACATTTTGCCACATGCCAAACTGGCTGTTAACATGCTATTCAAGTTACATTTCTAACTTACAAGTTGTTTCTCTGCCGATTAGAGGTTCACTGCTTTCATCTTCTACCACAGAAAACACGTTAACAACATATTCTGTTTCAGGTTTCAGATCTTTTAGAACTGTTGTTGTTTCCATCCTACTTACATAAAACTAAATAAAAAAGAAGCAATGTGAACCACTGTACAGCAAATGCATTTGTAATCTTATCTCTATGAAAAAAACCCCAAACCTTCCTTGTGAAACTCTTCAGAAATTAATGGGATAGAATTAAAGATAAGTATGGTCTTAAACTCCTATGTATTTTGTCTGACAGTATACCATTATTTTTGCAAAGCAAACTGGAGGGAAACTTCCAACAGACACTTGTTTTCAATAGAGCTGGATATATCTCACAGCACTTGCTGTGCATCCCACTTTCACACATGATTTACACTTTTATATTACTCAGCAGCATCAAGAAAGTGCTAGAAATATGTAACCACTTCAGAAAAAAAGTTTTAAACACTCAGGGTAATTGAGATGGTTACACAATATGGCATTATGACTTTTATGCCAGAGTTAAGCTGTAAAGTCAGTGTGCACTGCAATGGTTGCTCTAAATCTAATCAAAAAACAAATCCTGAAGTAATAACTTTTCAAGATTAAATTCTCCATTAGTTAAATCTGAGTTAAGATTTAAAAGCCACATTCAGAGATTAGAAGTTCAGAGTTAGGTACACACAGGTGGCTAACTTCATCCTCCAAAACTCTATTCTGCCTAGTTGAAAGAGCGATGAGCAATTCAGACTGTCTAGAATCCAGGGTCGCCAGTTACTGGCTCTCTATGTAAAGAATACTGACACAATGAGTTTGACCCTGTGTACTAAACAGTTTGGTCGACATGCTTCAGCATAGATACACAGTACCATCATACAATGTTCATCTAAGCACTACCTCACAACCTTTCTCACCCACTTTTTTTTTTTTCTATTAAGAAGAAAATGTACTAAAAGGACATTGAGCTTACCCATAAGAATGCTCAGAAAACTTCTACTACAGACTTATTTATATCAATCTATGACAATAGAATATAAACAGAATGGAATTACTAGAAATACCAGTCAACTTTTTTTAAGAAATAGATTTTACTCCTGGATTCATGATTTTAAAATTATCAAAGTCATCTTTATGCTCCTACTTTTTGTAATTTTGTGCATCATTTATCGAGGCATGATATTCTTGACCTCAGGAGCCTTTTTCAATTTACTATTATATCACACACAGCACAAACTTCAGAACGATGTTACTGTGATGTGGAAGTCCAAGGTTATTATGGACAATTATTATATGAACATACAGTACAAACCTGTTGAGGGCTACCTCCAGAGATAGGGTAATATTCAACTCTGTATCTATCAACACTCTCAGGAGGTGGACTCCATCTCAGTCTGAAAGAACGGGGTGTTACTTCTGAAATAACTAAGTTAGAGGGAGGTGGTAAATCACCTGCAAATGGAAGAAAATTTAAAAATTATTAATTTATCTTGTATCACCAGGAATAAAAACATGACACTAGAAAAATTGCTGAGGAAAAAATGAATATTTTAGATACTTGCTTATGTTTATGTTTCCTCAGGAATTCTTAAAACAACTGTGTGAAGAGACAGCTCAAGATCACACCCTCAAGACAAACAAGATGCTTATCATTCTTACTCCACCTTCAACACCAGTGTTTCACTGGAGAACCATCAGCCAACATGACTAACATGACTTTTTTTTCCATGCTCTGCTTTGCTGTCAGACATTAATACTTAAAAAGAGCAAGGCTGCTGAAATTTTCCTTATTGGATAAATGCCATCAATGAGCAAAAAGGTGACACACTGAGTAACATCCTTCCTGACCCTGGGAGAAAAGAAGGCACGTCCAGCCATGTCATGCTGTTACATATAACACAGTCATTGTTGAAAAGAAAGGAAGAACGCCTGCAGGGCAGGCCAGGTGGTCTGCACAACTTCCTCACACCAGCAGCTGAAAAAACAGCCCGGGGCTACACAGTGTTCCAAATAACTAATTAAAAGGAATTAGCAGTGTAAGCATGTAAATGGAAAAGGATTAATTTGACTGAATATGTGATATACCTGGACCTTTCACACTGTTACAAAGATTCGTGGTTACATCATCAACAATGCTAGCCAGGAAGGAGAAATCCGCAACATTGTAAGCATGAATGTCATCTGGATCCGTTGCAATCTGCTTCAATTCATTTTCGTCTGCATTTTTAATACCTTACAGAGAAGACATGAAAACAAATCTTGTTAGGAATTATGACCAAGAAATATACTGCCCCAACCACATGCTTAACCACATAAGTCCCAAACCACATGCTTTAAATACCCTTTTAGATACTTATGTATGTGGCTACTTTTCTGTCCATTTAGCAGATGAGCAGCAGGGGGTTAGCACTGGCCACATCTTTATATAATACTTACCAATCGCATAAAGTTCCACTCCCTCGTCTCTGAGTCTTCTTGATGGGGTGACTACATCATCTTGTGATTTGCCATCAGTGATAAGAACACCAATTTTGCGAGCCCTGGGCCTTAAGCCTGCATCTTGTTTGAAGTTATTTTTTAAGATGAAATCCAAGGCCATTCCTAGCACGATACAAAGAAGGAAACCATCATTATAAACTATTTCCATATAGAAGTAATGATAAATAAGAGTATTTCACCCTAGTGATTTCACTCTGACAACGTAATTCCACAATTTACTTCCTTCTAGAAGCGCTCAAAATGTAGTTGCAGCCCTTCATCAATGCTTATTATCAATTGATACTATTTCAGGCCTGTCAAAGTCTAATCTCTTACCTTTTATGCACCACCCTCCTTTCTGATGCTGTCTAGCCTCCCTTCTGGGTCCCCATCTCATCTTCATACCAATGCTGACATGGAACAGCCTTTTCTCCTTCTAATATGTGCAATAGCAACCCACGCTCTTCATCACTCAAGCTCGCTTCCATCACTTTTCTCCAGATTTCCACTGAGTTTATATGTCTACATGCTATGCCTGTTCTCTTCCAAATATACCAAATTGAACTGTAAGGCCCTTTCATCATGGGCAAATTTGAGCTCACTGAACAATAGCGAGGTCAGCTACTAGAATTATTTTTACTGGAGCTCCAGGAAAATCCTGGCAGTGTGACACACCTGTTAGAGTATTGCCTCCTTTGTATGGTAAGTTGGCTACAGCCTCTAACAAAGTCTCTTTGGTTCGGTAAGCATTGAGATTCCATTCGGTCCTGGGATCTCCACTATACTGTGCAAGACCTGGAAGACAAGCCATGATTACTCCGTTATTATGTGGCTGTGTAGCAGCTACACCACATTTTACCTCCAACATATGAGGACTTACCAATCTGTACTTTGTCAGGACCGATATCAAAAACCTCAACAATGCGGGCAATGAAGTTCCTGACAGTTCTAAAATTGGGCCGCCCAATACTCCAGGACCCGTCCACCAGCAGCACGATATCAGCTTCTGCTCTGGTTCTACATTCTAAACCTGCCATGTTAACCAGAAAAATATACCTTTAGCATGATAGCTTTCAACCACAAAAACACAGCCTTACCATGATAGCTTTCTATCCCCATCCTTTTATATGACATATGTCATGAGTTAGCTTCCAAAATAGCTCCAGTTTTATTCACTGGCGCTCTGTCAAGTATGACCTCATTGTGAATGTTATTCACACTATCCACTGGTTCCATGGCAAAAGCTGTATAAATTTCTTCATGTATGTTTCCTTCTATAAATAAGCTTTTGCAAATGCCAAGGCCATTACACTTCTCTATTACCATGAAATTATCTGTTTTGGTCTCTAAGGATGGTTGATAACTTGATTTCAGAGTTTTGGTAGAAGACTGCTACACTAACCACTGACATAGCAGTGAGCATTATTTGATTATCCAAATTTACAGTATTTTTATCTGTCATGGTTGGATAAACTGCTGCTTAATTTTCAACTATGTAACAGTAGTATTAATAGCATATATTACAACCACTTTCAAATAAATAGCATTTCTGAATTGTCAGGGGAAAAAGACATAGCAATACAGAAGTTTGCACATCCAGAAAAGAAAGAACATAATATAAAGAAGATACACAAACATAAACACAGGTCAAGAGATAGATAGGGGACAGGAACAAACATGTATATAAAGCTGCAATGTTCTGAAAAGTTAGGAAGTTATTTCAGACATCTTCATTTTACAAATTACAGAATAAAATAGGCATCATATTGTTTTCATCACAAGGAAAATCACAAAATATTTGTACAAAACAGACAGACACAGTGATTTTATCCGCAGCCATTTGGAAAAAAAAGAAAATAACAAAAAAATCCTTGCTCGCTCTCTTTTCTTGTAGATTGTGTTACCAGCTGCAAATTTTCTGGCTTCCTGCCATCAGAGCTTCTGGTCTTTATATGGAAGAAATCCCATTGAGAAAAATCAGCCACACTCATCACAGTTGAAAGATATTGTGATTTCATATATGCTCCACATAATTGATCCAACACTGTAGAGTATGAATATAACTATTCCATGTACCTGGGGGTTAAAAGCATGATCCTCTTCTGCATAGAAAATACAGATCTAGTCTTTAGTCAGGACAATATAATCAGTTGGAAGTAGGGTTTAAGTAAAACCATGTTAGTTCAAAAAATTGCATGCATAACTGTAATATGGAAGTTAAAGTTAGCTTCTTGTGCAATATAAAAGTTAAACTATTTTGACTTTTATTTTTCTTCCAACTAGCATAGTTCCCCACATGGAAAATCCTAGTAAAGGCACCAAACCTAAGGTGATTTTTCCCCCTATTAATAAGTAAGGTACTGTTACATTTACAATCCCAGATATTAAAATCATTTTTTCACATTAACCATGACTCAATTCCATGCATTAATAAAACTAATTAGCTTAAAGAATATAGCACTGGAGACAGAAATTACAGCTGCAGCTCCCATAATAAAAGTAATAAAACACTCTGTGTGCAATTATTTTTCTGCCAGACTTACTACAGCTTTACTGTAATGTCACTGATGGCCTATTATGTAGTTTTTCTCAATTTTAATCTCTTGTATTAGGCAGACTGGGACAGTAATTAATTAAACAGTTTCTAAAAATATTGGCAATAAAGTTACATGAGGTGAATATTTTTTTACACAGCTCAGTGTGGAAACAAAGCATCAGAGGTTAAGCAAAAAGACTGTAGAGTCAACCATCACAAACTCCTCTTTATTTAACTCTGAAAGGTTTTTGCAGTTATGTGCTTCCTCCTCACCAAATTCTCTCTGATGGTTATTCAAGCCTTGAAATGGCAGAGGAGAAAAGTCTTTACTTCTACAAGTATACTTGGCTATTATGCTTTCCATGAAGGAGGACTTAGCCATGACAATATTAATTGAGAGTATTGTCAGCACCAGGCACAACTATTAGCGGGCAGAGGCCCACTAACCACACCAAGAGAGCTGCTATCATAGCACTCAGAAATTTTGACTGGAAAACTTAGCTACACAGGGAAAGCACACAGCAATTGCATTTCTTAACTAAGACTCCTCCTTCCCTTGTAAAAAAAAAAAAACAAAAAAACAACAAAACCCACAACTACTAAATAATGGTTACATTGCATACAAACTTAAATAACACACAGTAACACTGACATTCCCAACTATCAGATCTTAGTTCATTATACTGAGGCTTAAAAGGAAAAGTCACCATATAAGGACAAGCAAAGGGATAAAGATTTGCTTAAAATTCCTTGTTCTACTCCTGTGAACACCACTGTAGATGATCCATGATCTCAGTTCAAGAATTTGACCTTATTTTATTTAACACAGATGTGAATGGCTTGAAAATGCAATGCAGATGGCTTTAAGTAATCAGCAAAACATGGGTTTCCTGAGTTATCATCTTTGTAAGATCATCTAAAGGGTGCAGAGGACTATGAAATGGGGCATAATTAATGGTCATTTCAGACCAGAGGTTATGTCATCACACTAGGGCAGAAACTGAATCCTGTAAATAAATATTTATGTGCATTAGAAAAATGATATGGAAATGCTGGTAAACATTTAGCCTTTTTTTATCCATTAGCCTTTTCTTCAATTCAGTCATGTTTACCTCTAGATAAAAATGGCTCTGTAGTAGTATCTGAAAGGGTGGTCATCTCTTGTCCAACCAGGGGGCTGCTCTCTCCTCCATCAAACATTCCAAAAACATTTACCTTATACGTAGTTCCTGCCCTGCAATAGTTAAACAAATGTACTGTAACTAAAATCATTTGGCTAGTTAAATGCTGACACTTCACTTACAAAATTCTCACAGGAGAAAATCCACTATGGAAAAGGTGCTAAAATGTGAAGCCCAAAGACTAGCTCTTCCACAAGGCAGCGAAGCAGTGACAATTCAAAAGCTGATTCTAGATTCTATACTTAAATGTATAGCCTCATTCTTTCAAGTAATTTAAAATTAAAATATTAATCAATTTTCACATATTACATATATTTTCATAACAGATTGTACATGGTCTGAGGCCTACTTTATAAATCTAGGTCTCTGAGAAAATAAAGCAAAAACTAAACTAGGCTTTTTATAATATGACATAAGGAACTTTTGGGACGAAACTTTAGAAATCCCAGCTTTCCCAAGTGTCCCATTAGCTTTCTCATATGCAAAACGCAGAACGCAGTCTCTGCCCACGTCTTACCTCCTTCAGTTCATGTGAGAACATCACAAGTGATGTGAATCATCTCAGAAAGAGCCCTGCTAAGGGGCCTTTCAGAGACCGCATAGCAAAAACCTCATAGCTTATTGACAAAATTACTGAACCCAGGACATTGTCTTACTTACAGTAGATTTTGCCAGGCATTTCAATCCCAGATGGTGGTTAAACAAAACACTAAGTTATTAAAAAAAAAAAAAAAACACACAAAAAAAACCCCAAACAACCCCAAACATTAATTATTATCCATACCTAAGCTCCTCCAATACCACTGTGCTGTCATACGGCCCCACTATTAATTCTCCAAGACTTCCATCATCTTCAGTAGGGTGGAAAGTTACTTTGTACCCCTTCACTCGACCTGGGGCTGGCTCCCAGGTTACTCGGAAACTTGACATAGTTGAATCAGAAGTTCTCAGATTTCGAGGTGGCTTAAAGGGAGAGGCTGCAAGGATGGAAAAAAAGGAGTTAAGTCAGGTCTGTCTATGGAAAAAAAATCAACTAGTATGCTTTTATATAAAAATGTATATGCAAATCCAGTGGCAACCCAAAACTCTTTGTGCCTTTCCCTTGACATGAAGACAAGTTTCAAGGACTGAAAGGTGAGATTCACTTCACCTAATTTTAGTTATCTAACCAATAGGTATGTGGGCTAAGTTTGTTATCAAGGCTACCCCTACAGTCAGCGGACAGAGAGATAAATAGCAATTAATCTCACCTATCTTAAACATCCACCTGATCTTGCAAAATGTTGACAAAGGGTGGACTAACCACCACCAGTCTTTCTATTAATTATGAGAAAAACTAGGTGACCAGCTTGGATTATTTGACCCACTCTCTCTTTTAAATGGCTACAAGTAGGTGAGCCACACAGACCAAAAGAGAGAAATGGAAGCAGCTTCCTTTCAAACCAACACTGGAAAAATCAGAATTTACTGCAGACAAAAGTCACACCCAGCCAGTACTCAGTCACCAATATCCCTTCTCAAGCTGCTTCCTCACAGCTCTGCATCACACAAGTCAGAGCATGGAGAGCATGGAAGCAAGGACCTTTTCATAGAAAAGGACCTGCCAACAGTCCTCACCCTTTACATGCTCAGGGCCTGGCAGATCAAGCAACTTCACCAACCACAGGGTGTGGCATTATGTCAAAAAATAATTCTTCAGAGGAGTACCAGCCAAACAGCTTGAGGTTTTTAGTTCAAGAGCAACTTCCTCTGAAGACTACTGGCTACCCCATGCAGGTCAGTACCCACAGACAGAGTGGTTAACAAGCCTGTTTCTAGTTCCTGCATCACTTTGGCTTTTGTGTAAATCCAAAGTGCAGTTGTAGAAAATACTTCAGCAGGATAATCTCAAAGTTGCAAAAATCGAATTAGAGTAAACAGAAAGTCACCACTATAGCTTTGGAGTGAAAAGTTGAAGGGTGGGGGAGGAATTGTCTTATCCCTGTGCCTATGCAATTGTCTAACTATAGCTGAAAGATCATTAATGTCCTCAGATTGTTCATTCTGCTGAGAAACAGTAGATACATGTTCGACCACAAGGAAAAATATAGCCTCTCTGTCTCATCTCCTATGATAATCCTTCCTGAATTATCATGACAGCTTCAACTAACACAATCATTCAGGCTCCACTTGCTTCCACCACAATTATTTACACTGGAAGTACAGAGGCATATCCATATCATGATGCAGGTGTCAAAAATCAAAAGCAGCTGGGTGATCTGAGGTTTATCTCAGTATAATTCTCAAGAGTTAAAAACCAGGTGTTGGTCTAGAGCTGATCAAGTTTTCATGATTACTCATGAAATCTTAATTAAAAATGACACATCTTAATTAAAAATGAAAACTTCCTTCTGTAACCAAGGTGTCAGTATCTCCACTGTTAGGAGATTCATTTCTTACTTGAAATCTTACTTGTCATCATACAATACTACATACGTTCAGAGAACAGAGAATGGCATGAAGTATTTACAGTGTACCCCAGTGAATGGCACTAGTCCCACACGGGTAGAAACACCTTGAAAAAAAGTCCTCTTTTGGTAAGGGCTATCTGTCTATGGAAGCAAAAAATGGACTCTAAATCTGTTTGACTTGACCTGGATAGCAAGAGAACGTTTACTTACAAAATGAAAGACCAGCATCAGGTACATACTGAAGGCAGAGCAGAAAATAAGTTTTGATTTCGCTGCAAAAATCCCCTCATCAGGACTTAAATGGCTTAGAGTTTCAGCTTCTGAGGGAGAAGATGGCTTACCCAAAATACCATGGTCTCCAAGGTCAGACTTCCACTGATTACTTAATTTTAAGCACAAAACTTTGATTGTCAAATCCTATACAAGCTTGTGACACATACCTGTTGTTCCTTCTGCTTTTCTTGATTTTCCTTGTCCAAAATCATAAATTGGAACAACACTGAGGTCATACGTAGTTCGTGGCTTAAGTCGTTTTAAGATTATGCTTGTAGCCGGAGCATTTACTCTTCCAAACATCTGCCTTCCTCCACCACGTGGTCGGTAGTAGACACGGTAAGACAAGACTTTCCCAGGTGAAGGCTGCCATGTAACTCTCATCGTATTTTCTGTCTCGTTGTCTACTGTCACAGTCCTGGCATTTGGTGACACTTTTCAGTGTAAAAATATGGATAAATGTTTACTTTGTCACATGAAGGTATGTTCAAAGGTATGCCTATAAACTTCACTCTTCTGTATTTAAAAAATAATTTGCCCTCTTTAAAATTACAATATTTGATTGTGGGGAAGATACAGGGGAATCTCACAGGCCACAATAAATTACTTTTTAATTGTAATGGGCTAAACAAACATAAGAGTGTTCTCCACTACAGAACAAAAAAGAGGGAAGCATGAATTAAGGATGACACAGCACAACTAAGAGTTTTATTTAGTCACATTTTTCAGTATTCTGTTAAGTAATGGATTCAGCATTCTCAAATACAAGTGATAAATTTTAAAGTTCGTTTGGTTGTTTTGGTTTTATTTTGTTTTTTATGAACACAATGTCCTATAGAGTTAACATTTTCTGAGTTTGCACATCTGATAAGGTACTGCTAAACAGCTAAACTGCTGAGTGTTTGGCTCCATGCAAACTATCCTGCAAATAGGGGTGAGTGACTTGCAAAATGCTTGGAAAATCACTCACCACTATTTGCAGAATAGTGTATGTGCTGAAATAAACAATGGACTAAAAAACCATTTTCTCTACAAATTGCAGCAGTCAGCTTCTAGGAGATATTTTCCAGACTGTACAAATGTTACAAATTATCTGAAGTGAAAGGTATGTAACGCTGGCTGTCAGCTGAAATAAGCCATCTAGATTTTGCCAAAACTTAAGCTTCTTGACATGCCAGAATCAGTCAGTATTTCATCAAATGGTAAGGTAGTCTTTAAAGGCTACCCTCTCCCAGTCCTAGGAACTGACCATTTCTAACTGCGTTTGCAACAGAAAGGTGCAATGTTAGTCTCAGGTCTGGGTCTATTGATAGGCCTGACAGCAAGTTCCTTCAGGCAACGGACTGAGAGAAGCAACCAATGATATGGCTTAAATGCCTACTTAACTTGGAGAAGGCTGGACAGCTAATGCTGCTGTTCTTGAAGAAAGAAGGAAGATGTAGGACAGCAATCTGGGGAGCCAGCTCTTACCAACAGCAGCAATCACTGCTCTTGCAAGATCTTAAGAGCAACTACGCTGGGTCAAGGACAAAGGTAAACATAGTTCTGCAGCCTTTCTCCAACAGTAGTCAAAACAGATGCTTAGGATAGAGTACAAGAACATGTAAACACACATGATGCTTGCCCATATCACTCCCTCAGGCTTCATCTTCACATGGCCCCTTTAGGCCAACAACAGAAACATCAAGACTGATCCTGGGCACATCTTCATTCAGTCAGTCTCCCCTGGTTGCCCATTCTTGCTACACAGCAACAAGCTATCCCTGGCCTCTCAGAGTTTTTCACTTTGCCTACACTGCAGAAGAGGCTACATTCTCATTATCCTGTGTTGCTACCTTGCCCGTTTCCTTCAGAAGAGAGCCTACATTCTCCTCGGTTGTCCTTTTCTCTCCAACATACCTAAAGAAGCTTTTCTTACTGTTCTTAACACCCCTGGCAAGATTTAATTCTAGCAGGGATCTGGCTCTCCTAACCTGATCCCTAGCTGCTCAGACAACCTCTCTGTAATCCTCCCAGGATACCTGCCCTAGCTGCCACCCCCTGTACGCTTCCTTCTTAAGTTTGAGCTTTTCTAGGAGCTGCTTACTCAGCCAGAATTGACTGACCTGAGATGCTATTTTGGTTTGGTGAAGCAAAATAAGGTCCTTTTTTTTTTAAAATGCAACCGAGAACAGAATGTTTCAAATGCTGGTAATGTTGTACCACACTCACCATCAGTAAAAGCCTCTCCTTCTACTGGGTCTCCCTCTCCACTGCTGTAGGTTGCATATACTGAAATCCTGTATTTAGTCTCTGGCTCCAAGCCTTCTAACACAGCATCCACTGTATTTCCAGGGACTCTCTTCTCTCCCATTGTATCATCATAAAGTGATTTCCACACTACCCTATAATTATTAACTGCTCCTGGAGCTGGTGTCCATGATAACCCGACTGTAGTGTCAGTTATATCTGTTGTAACCAAATTACGCGGTGAACCACGTTCTGCAAGAGAGAAAACACTAAATTGAATCTAAAAGACCAATAGCAAAAGTTAGCTAAGTACAAAAGGAAAATTAAAATTATCAAAGAGAAAAATAAAACTTTTTCCATCAATATTAGTTTCAATGACATAAATTTGTTGTTCCAAGAGAAAGTTGATGGATTTTTCAACACAATGCTTACAGCTAACTTTAGATTATGAACAATCCTATCCCTTACCATGCAAGATAGTTAGCAGTCATGCTTTAGAATATACAACATAAAAATTGCATTAATCAAAGACTTGGAAAGATGCCAGTACCTAGATGTGCTGCAGCTCATTTAGGTACATTTTAACTCTCAAGTAAACAACCATTTTTCATTCATCATCTTCATCCTATGTGTAACTTTTTTCTGGGGGCTAAACAAAGGAGACACTCCTTTCTCTGACAACTTTATCTTCTTATTTTATAGTACTATTCTTATCTCCAAAAGTACCACTTAACAGATCTACCAGCTTTTATGTTTACAACTAATTTGCTTCCTTCGTGCCATAGTTACAGTAGGAAACAATCTCCATCTTTCCATTCATACAACTCATACCTCTTTCCTCCTTGTCGTTTGTTCCACCCAGTTTGGAATGAAGGAAAGAGCTCATTAGCTTGTGAAATCCAGTTGTCAGCTGGATGCATGAGTCTCCCCTAACACACCAGTTCCACTGCTTAAAAATGGAGCTCATTTGTCTAAAGTGGTGCCTTTGTTTAATATTTAACATACATTTATAACATATGTTCAATTTTCCTATTGCAGTGGCTGGCTTTTGATCGCAGGAAAGGAGCACTGACTAGTGGGTTTAATGCAATAGTCCCACTGTAGCAAAATCTGCAAAAGGGACCTACAAAACCAGATCCACATACGCACAGAAGCACTCAGTTCTTTGTGTATTCTCTGTGGCCTGCAGGACATTCACAAGAGACTGCTCAGCAAGAGGACTGAAACACTTGAGATGGCCTCATGGCATCATAGTTAAGTTTTACTCGCACTGATAAAAATATATCCCACAGCAACCACGGGATGAGAGTCAAAATTCTTTGAACACTGAGAAATTCAGTACTTATCCAATTTCTACTGCTTAGGCTCATTGCAAGAACAGACCTCACTGTTTTCAAAAGCCTGAAGCAGTTTCAGTCCAAGACTGAGCAGTAAATTGCTCAAAGTCATATACTGTGTTTCCACTTTTCATATTCATTTGTGTTCTACTTCCACCACAACATTTCCAAACATAATCCCACAGGCATAAACAGAATTACCTGTGGAAAGGCTTCATTTTGGAAATACCTCATTGCCAGTACAACTTCATTAAAACCAAGCCAATGAATCCCACTTGGTTTAACAGTGAATGGAACTTACTATCAACCTATCTGAAAACAATGCTTATAGTATAATGAACACATAATCTACAAAATTACAGAATGAGAGGGCATCACTCCAGTCATGAAGCTCACTCTCAAATATAGCTAACAGAGAATAGAATAGAATTCCTTCATGTTGTGGGATTTTTCTGATTTTAATTCACAATCTTGGCACATCCCATCACGTTATTCTGAAGGCAATTCTTTTTCCACCCTAACTCTGCCTCAGTTCTTACAATTTCACTCTTCGAACCAATTTTTAGCCTCACAATATAAATCATTACAATTTCTGGCATCTCCTCTTCAAAAAAAGGTTAAGAGACAGAGGTTTTGGTAAAGTTCACTGGTTTATCATTTCCCAACAATAAGCAGTTGCATATAGTTAAAAAGCCTGGTTCAACTCATGCTTGATGTAGTCTCACTGAATTCAGTGACTGCATTAAATGAAAGCCAGGGCAGAATTTGAACTCCAAAAAACAATTTTCCTGGAAGCCTGAAAAAAAGATTTGCCTTCAAAAGTAAATTACACCAATTTTTCTGTCTGCTCTTAAGCTTCTACTCCCAAATCTTGGCTTTTTCATACATTAAAAAAAAATACTAAGGCAATCCAAATGGAAAAATATGGAAAACCTAACTTGATAGAATGCACAGATGTCTCACAATAAAAACCTTTCTTTTCATATTTTAATGTAATATAAATATACAAGTTACTTTATTTTGGCTACTTTAAAACATGGCTCTGCCACAACATGATTTCAGTATTCAAGTATCTGCTACCACAGCACAATTTTTTGCAGGTCTACTCTTGGACACTACAGTTAATGATATATGTTGGAAACACTGCAAAAATAACTGCATATTTAAAACCATTATTGACTAAGTCGTTATTTAGGTCATTAAATAACAGAGGAAAATAATTTGTTTTGAATGGACTGTAATGAACACCAGTTACTGTAATATATTAGTTCTGAAAGAAATATCCTTTGGAACTAAATGTATTTTTTATAAGGCAAGGTAAGAGAGGGAAAAGGGACTGGGCTTCCTACCAAACCACTAGAACTAAATGGAAAAACTTTACTTCAAATAGTTGGAAACTGCTGACAAGACAACTTACCTAGTAAAGGAAATTAGACTTTTTATACATTATATTGCAACCAAGAACATTTCTTTAACATAACACACTAACTTGGTTTGCACCTCATGTGTGAGGTGGAAGTTCACTGACAGCTTTTTTCTGCTTCACTGGATCTCCTACAAGTGTTTTTGTACCAGGGGAGCAGCTGTGTTTCAGATGCAGCCCAACTTTAAGTCTTAAATTATTACGATTCCATCAGGTATTATCCAAGCTGCTACAGTCTGTCAAGAAACATATTTATGCTCCACAATAACACTGGTATAATGTAGTGACTAGCAAACATGCAGTTAGACCTATGTGATATTTTCGCCTTGGCTTAAAACAAAATACCTAGTTTCCTTGGTTATATTTCACTAAAGAAATAAAGAAATAAATATAATCTACAACTGTATCACGTAAGCAGTCATTCTGCTCTTTGGTCCATGTGTTCAGAAATGCTTGTTGCATACCTGCTTCTTTCCTCTTTACTTAAACAGGATGGATAAGAAGTGTGGAAAGACAATGCACACTGTAAGAAAAAAAGGTGCTGGCTGGCTCACAAGTCATTAACAGTCACAAGACTCCTACTTTTTCATCACTTGAAGTGGAAGTTGAAGTATGCCCATCACATCATATAGCTGGCAAGTCATCAGCAAGGGAGGAAGCAGTTGGTTTTTGAAAATTATCCGCCAACAGGCATTACGCCCTGTGATGCTCTGGAGTACCAAACCAGGTGATGTAAGCAGAGCTGTAAGGCATGGCAAGTATGTACACAGTAGAACAAAGTGCTTGCGCAGACAGGTTAAACTCCTGTCTAGGCAAGCCAGCCAGTCACCAGTTTCAGGCTGTCAAATGCTCTTCAGCAGCCTTCAGCCCAGAGCTGCAGTCTCCCTACAGTCCCTTGTATCTCTTATCACCACTCAGTGCAGACACACTCTTGAAAATTAACTTGGTAACTTTCAGTCAGGTGTTTTTACACCCAGTTCTGGACCCCAGCGATGTCCAGCTTCCATTTTAAGTTTTTCCACTATAATATGCCAGATACACGATATAGTATTAAAGCAGTTTCCCAGTGTCTACTTGGCTCACTTCCCACAGCTCTCCAGCAATCACTGTTGTTACTGAACACAAGACTGTGAACAGCTAAAATTAAAATCTTGACACTCTTAAAAATCAAATGGCCTTTCCCCTCAGAAACATTTACACAACTCCAGCTGAATTCAGTAGGAGTTGTACATGCAGTTTGGGCCCAAAGAGTAAAGAATTTTCTGTATATGCTCTTAAATCCAGCTTTCAAAACTGACCTGTAGCAGTAAACTTAATGCAGAGCAACGTTTCACTTAAGTTAAACACAGGCTTCATCTAGGCCAGCATCTAAAAGGTCAGAATCAACTAAATAAATAAGCATTATTTTGCAGAGGCGTATACTGACATTTTATGGCCTGAGTCCTTCTGCCTTGTTTACCACGGGGTATGTCAGGAGTATCCCATTAAATCAGCAGCCAAGGAGTGAATAGTGTGCATCATATGAGACAGTAGCAGAATCACTTTAAGGTTTTACTCTAATAGTCAAACTCTCATCAGCCCTGGAGGAGGCAGTCATAGCTGATACACTTCCCTCTGAGCCACAAAGTAGTTGGTTATTCCTGGAATACCAGCCCTCGGACATGCAGAGAGAAGATGAGGACATGGTGCAGTGGAGAGTCAAGGACTTGCTAAACAAAACGTATGCTTTAACTAATGCAAAACTTGACCCTGCTAGAGCAAGTTTCTTGATCTTTTGCTACAGGGAATGCAGAAAGATAAGAAGATGCAAACCAGGAGAGTTCTAACCCAAAACAGAGAGACTTTGGTCAGAGCACTCCTGAGTCCTTGCTCTAGGATTAGGCCAACAGGAATTCATACTCAGTCCCTTTAATATAACATCTGACTTTTCCAACAGTTTATCAGTTAGCATTGCTCTCAACTGTCCAGAAATACCTTTTTATTATCCATTCAGCCTTCCTCTATATTATTTATTTTTTCTGGTATATATTTCATTTCCTATATAAAACTAAGATAATTTTCCACAAATTATCAAAAGTTAATTTCAAAGTCAGACTCAAAAATCATGGAATGTATAACTTTAAAAATGCATGAAACAGCATTAAATCTCCTGAGGACACTGAGTCCTTGTTTCTGTCAGGATGGAAGCAGCACTGTGCAGTCTGAACATTACGTAAAGTCCCTGTGATATGCTAAAAACCTCTTTGTAAGAAAATGTCACTTGAATTTGTACTATCCTGCCTGTAGGAGGTCATTCATTTCTAAAGCATTCTTTTGTTACTATAGAAACAGCAAAAATAAATCATGTATTTACCAAATAACTACAATCCACTTTCTGACCAAAAAAAGACTGTACCTCCCAAAACAAGTTCCCCAAACCTAAGCTCAAAGAAATATATACAGCAGAATATAAGTTAAAACTGAAAAGTGACTCAGTCGTGACAACTTTTTTTAATATATTGCTATAGTACAGCCTAATTCTCACAGCACAAACAGCTGCCTGTCAAATGGGATGCCAGGATTGGCCCTATATCACTGAAACATTAAAATTTTCTTTCTAAAGGGGAAGAGAATATGATATAATTAACTCTCAAATTTGTCTCCTGCATATAATATACTCCACCACTTGTTTATTCTACAATTTACAAAAGTAAGAAATAAGTAAGAATCTCTGCTGATGTAGACTACCAGCCTCATCTATTTCAAAAGAACCACGTCCACTTACAACAACAGTATTTCTAGACTAGGAACTTCACTCACGTAAGTGGAAATACTTTGAAATTTCTCAGTTCAAGCAAGATGGGAATTTGACTACTCAAACTTTTTTTCAAAAATAAAAGAGCTTTCTTTTTCTAATTTTTTCTGAAATTCATATTTAAAAGTGTAATGACACCTCTGCTTAGACTCAGTAACTGAAATATTCTTAAAGCTGTTCAAAAAATACATAACTGCCAGCTAAAGGACACTCCCAAAACAGATCTGCAGCTTTCAGACTTTTCAGACATTCATTAGGATTAAACAGTTCTGTGTAGATTGCTTAATCTAGCAATTAGTTTGTTTCTCTTTAAAACAACTGCAAATTATGAAAGTTAATCTATTTAGCAGCCAATGTACAGTATGTTCTTTTCATCTGACAGCATGCCTTTGGGCAGAAACCCAAATTCTTGCCAGACTTGCAACCACTTCTCTTATTAAAAAGCAAATTAGAAAAACAGTAGGTCTCACAAAATGCAGTCTGTTGCATTTACAGTCACAGCCCTCACAATGTTTATCACTGTCTTGTATTTCTGCTGTAGGATGACTTGGGTAAGATCATATGATTCCCCAAAAAACTGAAAGCCAAATGGTTTGTTTGGGCTGTTTGGGGATGAGAGTTTTTCCTAAGGCATTCCTGTGGGTGTTTCTTGCTTGTTCTTCAATCTGTATCACATATCATCAAATAAAGCCATGAGTGCTAATTTGTTTAGTTCCCATAGTTGTCACAAGCCTTACTCCACCACACGGAAAATGGCAGCCCACACTGATTTAATTTACTTCAGCAGTTTCAACAACTTTGTGAGCTGAGGGGAATCACAGCCAAAAAATGTGTGTAAGGAAATTTTTTCCATGGCACCTTTCTAGGAGGGCTCCAAGCAAAGCTGCCTAGTGATGGATCACCATGCACTTTTGAAAGTAAGAGGCTAAAAGTGGACAGTTTTCTACAGCACATATTTTGCATGTGCAATTACATTTAATGCAGTATGAAATATAAAGCTCCAGAACTTTCACCTCTGAATGGTACTTCATAACTGCAGACAAAATCAGCCAGTGGCTGAAAGAGGCTGTATAAAAGATCAGAGCACTATAAATTTCTTAAAATCCGGACTACTGAAGAAGGAAAGCACATGCCTCCAGCAAAGGGACAATTTGCCCCCCTTTTCCTGCTCCACAAATACAAAAAAGAAATAAACCTATTCTCTCTGAATAACAATTACCTGTATGGTATGGAAAAGCTCCCTCAGGAATGAGTAATATTCTGATTACTCATTTACTAAACTCTCTATACCATGTTGTCTGTGAACAGTTCATGAAATTCTGATCCTGTGCCATGTGTTTATCTTTGGGCTGGACCAGATAGATACACAAACAGTTTATAGAAGAAATTATCTACAGTTACTTGGGGGAATATTTGCCCTCTCTGTCTTATGCAGAGAAACAATAAGGGCAAGCATATAGTCAGCAAAAAGAAAAAAAAAAATAATAATAAAAAGGTGAAGCAGAGATTACCCAGCTGGTAAATGTTACCAAACATACAGAACAACTGCTGAGTTTGTGTGGATTGATTTTCACAAGTACCCTGGAACAAACAAGCCACTTCAAAACACTGAAAAACTCTAGCGCAGAGCAAAGCAGAGAAAGAGGATGAACTTCCAAGAGCAATTTGTAACTGCTCCAAAATACTTTGGAGATAACATATATAACTGAAGGACCTTCAGTGAATCTCTGGGCAGACAAGTTCTTGCAAATCATGTTAAAGCAGTCTAAAAAATTATCAGTTTTTCCCACTCTGCTGAAGGCTAATTTTGCAACCAAGATAGAGTAACTGCCCATGCGAATTCTCCTACTACATGCAGAGCAAAATAATTACTGAAAGCAGTAAGAATGTTTGTCTACACACTTAGTCACAGGGGACCATTTAGTGACTCAGTAAAATTCCATGAACATCTGAGAGGTTGGATTTTTCATTTCCTGCCATTGGACTATACAATAGCTGGAGAAGCTACTGTATTCAACTCCTCTTTTCTCATTTTCCTAATAGTGCTGAAATGTTCACTACACCCAGACTGATTTATTTTAGACTACATATCAATACCATAAACTAACAACTGCCCCAGTCTGAAAGGCAACCTGGAGGCTAGTTCTTGATATGATGATGAACTGAAGTGTCCAGCAACTATGGATGGCATACTGAATAGTTTTGGTGAATTCATATGGTGAAGACATCAAGTAAGCCCCACTGGGATTCCAGATACAGGAAACCACTTAGGTGCTCAGTACTTCAGTGCTCCTGGCAATGAAAAACACACATTGCACTATTTTGTTTCTCAGACACTGTGGCTCACGGAAAAACTAACAGAAATACTAAACACATTTTTATGCTTCCTTTCACAGCTTTTTTGTCATTACTGTTGATAAGTTTATTTCTCCAGGATGTGTCCCATTCCCAGTCTTAGTCAGACAAGTTATTTCAGTTAAGTTAGTCAAGTAACTTCATTGACCTGTGTAACTTTTCAGCTGAGTCCAACCCTATTTATTTTAGCTTCACTAAAGTATTACTTATTTCTTCAAGTAAACTTCTATACGAAGCTTTGAACTTTGAATGCAACCTCTCAACCTCAAATTGCAACCCTTTTATTCATAATTGTTTGTTTTTCCTCAAAGGTTTTATCTTTTTCTTCTTCAATGAGGTAAGACAGTACCATACATTGAAATATTGTCTTATATGTACTTCAATAGATACTCTGAGAACCTGTCACACCATTAGGCAGAGAGTCTTTTAAAGTATCTGTGGACCATGTCCAAAGAGCGTTGGCCTAATTCAAGTATTTTTATTGTCCCGTGAAACTGCAGATATACTGATTACTGAAATACACGATGGATGTTCCATGAGGAAACATCATTATCTAGGCCTCTGCTGTCATGCAAACAGAAATTTGTATTCTATTCTTTACCTTTGATCACCTAGTAACAACTGACATCTGTATGTGCTCTTACTAACATTTTATCTAACCAAGAGGATTTTAATAGACAGCTATAATGCAAAGATTAATGTTTTTCTGGAGTGCACCCTGATAGGATTTGCAAATCCAGCTGAATCTTCAAAAGACATGCATTTGAGTCATAAAGCCATTGCTGTTAAAATTATAACAGTAATTTTAAATTTTGTTTTCTCCCAGCTGAAGAACTGAATAAAAATTAATTAAGTCCCAGAATGCTCATTTATTTATATTTATCACAAGACAAAATCTGTCACAGAATACTTGACATAAGGTTTTAAATCAGTTGCTCTTACAGGAATGCTTCCGTGTCCTTTAAAGTGCAACATCCATTTTAAATTCCATCTGGTTACATAGAAACCCATTCCTGAGCTACAGGCAACTATTCCTTTAAATTATTTTACTCTTATTATTGACAATTCATCACTGCAGAGAGTTAAAATCAGAATCAGAGCCCTGCTATGGCAGGGGAGGAGGCACTGAAAGGATAAGGCAGTCTCTACATGAGACTGAATTACAGTTTTCCGATGACTCTGTATCATAGAATCATAGAAGGGTTAAGGTTGGAAGGGACTTCAAAGATCATCAGGTTCCAACCTTCCTGCTGCGAGGCGGGACACCTCCCAGTAGACCAGGTTGCTCAGATCACCATCCAACCAGGCCTTGAACACCCCTAGGGAGGGGGCTTCCACAGATTCCCTGGGAAACCTATTCCCGTGCCTTACTACCATCATAGTGAAGAATTTCTTCCTGATGTCCAACCTAAATCTACTTTCTTTCAGTTTAAAACCATTACCCCTTGTCCTATCACTATCTTCTCTGATGAAAAGCCCTTCCCCAGCCTTTCTGTAGGCACCTTTCAAGTACTGGAAGGCTGCTATGAGGTCTTTCCAGGGCCTTCTCTTCTCCAGGCTGAACAACCCCAACTCCTTCAGCCTGTCTTCAGAGGTGCTCCAGCCCTTTGATCATCTTCGTGTCCATTCTCTGCACCATCTCCAACAGCTGCATGTCTTCCTGTGCTGAGGGCTCCAGAGCTGTACACAATACTCCAGGTACAGTCTCACTAAAGCAGAATAAAGGGAAAGAACCACCTCCCTCACCCTGCTGGCCACACTTCTGTTGATGCATCCCAGGATGTGGTTGCTCCTCTGGGCTCCAGCACACACTGGTGGCTCATGTCGACTACCATCCCCAAGTCCTTCTCAGGACTGCTCTCCAGCCATTCTCCCCCCAGCCTGTATTTGTGCCTGGGGTTGCGCCAACCCAGGTGCAGGACCCTGCACTTGGCCTTGTTGAACTTCATGAGGTTGGCATTGGCTCACCTCTCCAGCCTGTCAAGGTCCCTCTGGATGGTGTCCCTTCCCTCTTGGGTGTCAGCCACACCACACAGCTTGGTATCATCAGCAAACTTGCTGAGGATACACTCAATTCCACTGTCCATGTCTCCAACAAAGATGTTAAACAGCACTGGTCCCAATACTGGCCCTTGAGAAATACCACTCATCACCTGCCTCCACTTGGACACTGAACCATTGACCACAACTCACTGGGTGCAGCCATCCAGCCAATCTCTTATCCACCAAGTGGTCCATCTGTCAAATCCATGCCTTGTCAGTTTGGAGATCAGGATGTGGTGTGGGACAGTGTCAATTGCTGTCTTTTTGATTCTGCTGTATTCCATTCACTGTTCTGTCTATCTAGAATGTGTTTAACCGAAGCTCCAGGCAGTGCCCCAAAAGACTTTCCTGTTGCTCAAGTTTTAAGATAGGGTAAAAAGCTAAGCTGATTTTATGAACTTGAAGCACACTTGATCTCTGCAGAGCTCCATGTTAACAAAAGGTCTATCACAGGTTTACTACAAAGACAATGAAAATCTTTCCACTAAATGTAAATAGTTAACTTGGTCAACACTTCATCAGAATTTGAGGCATCTCCATAAGGAAGTGGATAATTCACTCTGTTTAACAGAGACAAGATTTGCGTAGAGGACTGAGGCATTCCTGTCTCCACTGACAGTACAGAGAAAAAAGCAGGTATGTCAGGCTCCCCTGTCCACTTGGGATCCAGTCTGCTCTTGTTCTGAAAATGCAGTTTTCATTCCTGGATGTACAGTGGCTCAGTTTCAATTTAAAGAATAAAGGAGACTCTTGTCCGGCCTACACTATAGCCTTGTGAATCTGCTGGGATGTGGAGATGTGTATTTAAGCTCTCCCAGACTGAGTAAGGCCTACTTCCTCACACTCTCTTTTCCTTCAAAACTTGTGTTAGAAAGTAGTAGAAACTAGTAGAATACCATACAAAAGGAAGGGGCATCACCACCACCAACAGGAAAGTTCACTGAGTCCTGATCACCTCTGGCTTTTCTGGAGATAATGGACAGAATCCAGCTACCTGTTCTCCTTTATCTTGATCTCAGCATTGTTCTGGGCAGGAGATAGGTTCTTTTATCCTACAAAAGGTGCATTTTGGATCTTGCATGGGCAGTGAAAGTGAGGGAGTTAGGGAACTTCCAGTATGAATTGCAAAGTGCCTGATACACTGAGACAGGATGCAGTCATCAGAGAAAGCAGGTGGATTGGATCATTGTCTGAGACTTAAACAGTGGGGCAAGCACAAGGCTGGTCCCTCACTCTCAGTTGCTCCTTCTATAGTCAATAGACAGCAAAATGTTCCTTTGAAGGAAAAGTGAGATCTCAGATGGACTACCTGCCTTCTGGAAGTATCAACCTTATTTTGTCAATCACAGAAGAATCCTAGAAGGTCCAAGCTGCAAACCACAGTGTTCAAGTAAGCACCTAAATTTTAGTGGCATTAATTCAGCCCATTGGTGAATCATTGAAACAAATATTTTAATAATTTTTGTTTACAGTTTCTTATTTAAAATAAATTTTCTAGGTTTTTTTCCAAACTATGACATAAACAAAAAGCAAAACTGAAGGAGAAACTGAGAGCCAATTATATCCCTACTATAACTCCACTAGCATCAATGGACAAGTTTTAATTCCATGTAATTCATCTATAAGATGTTTTCAAGTGCTGTGCCTACACAGCTGCAGTGTCAGACTTTAGCAATACATACCTGGCCAGCACACAGCACAATCACACTTCCTTTCATGGCCTAGAAGGCAACTTTCCCTATCCTCTGACAATGAACAGATGACACTGGGAATGCTCACAGAAAGCAAGTCTGAGAAGTTTTCCGCTCAAAGGCAGAGTGAGAACTGCTTCCTCTCCTTATAAAACAGCCTTTGGCTCTCACTTAGACTTTTGCTAGCATTCTGTTAACGCTCAGTTTCAGGTTCTTACTCCTATTAGTTAAAACCAGGTTTTGATTCATTATTCCCATGCCTAGAGTAGGTGTTGCTTCTCTTCCAACCCTAGCCATTCTAGTGCAAGACCGGTCTCTGAACATCTTTCAGTCTCAGTACAGTGGAAACCCTGCAAATTTTCAAATTTATCAGATTCTTTAACCCCCTTAATTAGACCTGTAACATTAAAAACAATCTACTTCTAAAACTGCTCAGAAGTTGAGAGCTGGAAGACAAAATATTTCACTGAGGCTGGTGAGGAAGTAGAGTCAGTTTTGGTTGGTGCTTTTGGCAGTATCTTTTTCAAGAAACCCAGAGTCCCCTCCCCAACCAGTGATTTGACCCCACTGTTTTCTCTGATGGACAGAAAGTTTGGAAAATCCCTGTAAAGTAGGAAAATCTCTTTATGCCTATTTTTCATTCACATATTTACTTCTACAGAAAACTCAGGAAGACAGTACACTTTAAGACACCTTAATCATTACTCAAATAAATTACTGACTGTACAGAAACAATAAATACTTACCTTCAAGTGTTTCTCCCTCTCCAGAAAGGGCCTCTCCTGCTCCAGAGGCATACAAGGCAGACACAGTCAAGGCATACCTAGTACCTTGGTCTAAGCCTTTCAGCACTTTAGAGGTAGTGTCGCCTTTCACAGTCACTTCCTTGGTTTCACCTCCTGCGACTGGCGTGTAGGTTATAAAGTACTGCTGCACTTTGCCAGGAGCAGCACCCCAAGACATCTTCATTGTTGATGTTGTAGCATCGGAAATCCTCAAATTTCTTGGTTTTCCTCGGACTGCACATGTCAAAAAAATGTTGAAAACAAGTTGAAGCAAGCTTAATTTCTGGGTTTATTTTTTAGGTTACCACAACATAGGACTTAATGCTGAAAAAATAATTCCTGAATAGCCTGCACTTACACTGCCACAGTATAACTTTACTGTAATCAGGATTGTACAATTCCATCCCCACCCTACTTAGGCAAAAAATGTCAATACAGTCTTATTGCTCATATTGTTTTCTAATAAAACAGGCTCAATCCTGGAACACTAATACACACTAGCAGCTGAACATATCCTCAAATCCAACATGCCAAGATCCATGTTGAAGTCACTGTCTGCAGAATCAAGTCAAAGATCATCCACAAAATATGAAATTAACACATTATGGTTTTCTACAGGGTTCTTCTTTATAATATATTCTCTGGTTTCTAGTATTTAAAATCTCAGTGAAATTTCACCAGTGATCAGGACATTCATACTGTCTCTGTACTCTTTGGATTTTGTTTTATAAAATGTATCTGTTAAAGGATCATACATTTTAACACAAGTTAAGGCTACAGTGATAACTTTAGTAAATTAAATGTTTCATTCATTCCTTGCTAGCCATTCAGAAAAAAAACAAACTGCAAACGGCCTGAATTTGCTGAAAGAAATATCATTTACATCATTAACACGATGAAGAATCATGAGGACAATTAATTAAATATACAGGTAGATTCTTCACCCGAGTTACCTTGCCATATTAGGTGTTGCAGGTTCAACAGACTATATTTTAAAATTAAATATTAAATATTTGATAAATTACATTGTCTTAAATGGCCTCTCAACTAGGCTTGAGTATTTTTATAACTCCCTGTTCATCAAGGATAATACATTTGGTCAATATAGGTTATTCTCTTTTCAATACGAGTATGTCAGCATGCAGGGAGCTCTTCTCAAGCTTACTACATTCACAGTATTGACCATGTACCTTCATCAGTTTTTGCATATCCATTCAGTGAATTCCCAGGCCCAGACTGATATTCAGGAATAACAGACACTTCATATCTTGTATCTTGGATCAAGTTCTGCAGAGTAGTTGACCTCTCATTTGCTGAGACAGTCACTTGTCTCCTTTCTCCTCCAGTAAGCTGTCTATACACAAGCCTGTACCGCAGAACGTTTCCTGGAGCTGGAGTCCAGCCAACTACAAAGCTATCAGTAGTTTCATCTGTTATCCGTAAGTTTCGAGGAGCACCTTTAACTACAAAATATATACACATATAATTTGTAAATATTTGTTTTTAATTAGGTAGCATCTGAAGTGAAACCATTCAAACCAATCTGTTAGCTCATCCAGTTAACTAAAGCAACACAGCTTTTATTGCCCTTCTGTTGTTTTAAGGTACACAGACCATTAGCCATCTCTGCAAATTTAGGGCCAGAGTCACAATCAGCAGTGCAACAAAGCTGTCCCCAAAAGTACATCCATCCACTTCTGAAATGTAAGGCAGTCTGACTGTGTTTAGTGGTAACAGAACGGAACTATCTAAGGGACGTTTGGGCATAGTGGGCAAGTTTCTAACACAAGTCTTAAAGGTTTCTTTCCTGTGGTCATTTTCTTCGGCACCACTTCCATGTACAGAGAGTTGTCAGATACACCTGACTAGACTCAGACAGTTCTCCTATTTTAAAGAAATGGCCAAGGTAAATGCAACAGGAAAAAAACCACACCAAAACAGTTCTATTTCTTTAAGTTGAATTCTCACAACAAAAAATATGTTCATCGCAATAACAGTTGCATCTAATGTTCAAAAAAGGCTTCTGAATTAAGTCTCAAAGTGAAAGACGAGAAATAGGTTGTTAACCCTGAAGTCCAAAGGACTTGACTCTTGCAACATACGTTCAGATCTGCTGTACTGCAAGTAGCTGAGCAGTATGTAGCATTGCCATGCAGAAAAAAAAAAAGTTTTAGTTTTTATTGTTTAATACCTAAAGTTTAAGGTTTTATTATTTTGATATGCCAAAAGCATTGTTCATCAGTGTTAAACTACAGAGCTATTAAGAGTGGGGCAATTAATAATCATAGCTTCAAGGAAACTAACTTGTTTTCTACTAATCAGAAACAAAATACTCAATTTCAAATTCTTTAAGAATTTGAATTCTTTAAGAATTCTTTAACCAGTTAGTTGCCAGGAAAGCTGTCTGGCCCAAACTGTTAGCTACATCTCTATGCAGAGCTGCTGATGTTTACATGGTTGCAGAAGAATTGTCTTCTCAGACATGTTGGGATTTCATCAGATCAAGATGCTGACAATTATTTAAGGCACTATCAGTTACAACATGAGAATACTGATTATTTTTATTAAAGTTATTCCTTCTCCTGCCCCTTGTTCTCACAAGCTATATATTCTACCAGCCAAGTTTGTTTTCCTAAGGAAAAGTTATGTGTGGTCAAAACATTCTGACTGGTACAGTCATGGAAATAGGCACACCAGCAGTGAAACTTGTATCTTCCAAACTCAACGTCCAAACTAAGCTATTTTATAAATGTGTATCTCTATAGTCATAAGAGGAAAGAGCAATTAACAGATTTCCATGCTGTTACTTTTGTCCCCTCAGAATCATTTACATCACCAAAGGGCACAAATGACAGCATGGAATAATGAAAAATAGTGGATCAATATTTTTAAGAAATGTTATTTAGACTAGACTAAGTATTCAACTACTGGAATAGAAAATCAGATTTACTATCCTCCTTCTCCTTTAAATGAGTGGAAATGCATCATGGCAACTCTATCAAGGAAAAGTACAGCTGCCATGCTTGAATTTACAGCCATCAATCACATAAACTCACACTGACATCAGTGGAAGTTTTGAATCAGTAAGAGTTATTGGATCAGACAGATGAAGTTCTGATTAGAAACAGCTGACCAAAAAATCAGACCCTTTAAGCCTATGGTATATAGAAGAATTTCTATTGATGTTAGATGTAAATGCAGCAAATTACATAGGTATATGCTTGACTTTAAATGCCTTAAAGTTAATATGCATTCCAGTATCAGATTCATAATTATTAAACAGAATAGAATTGTTCAGTTGGAAGGGACATACAACAATCACCTACTCCAACCTATGGGTATATTAAGATTAACCCATGCCAGTGAATTTCTTATTAAAACACACCACTTCATTTGAAAATAAGCCAATGCAGAGAAACACTGAAAGCATCCACCTAACTTTCAGGGAAAATAAAATCCAGTCTTAACAATTTAATGTTGGCTTATTATTGGAATTTTATATCTTTACTAAAGGCATTGAGAGACAATAATGTTTATTCTCATTTTGCATGCCAGTGCAGCTTCTCAGCCCTAGCTGGCTGTTCCACATACACCCATTCTCTCAATTAAGCAAATTCTCATTTGAACATGTGATTCTTTTGTGCCTGAGAATAATGAGAAGCCTACCTTCTAAGGTGGTTTCCTCTCCATCCAAGGGAGGGCCATCACCATCTTCATATTCAGAAATCACACTGACTGCATAAGTAGTTTCAGGGAGCAGGTTGGTGAGAACTGAGCTGGTACTCGAAGCTGGTACTGAAACAATGAATTCGTCTCCACCAACCGCTACTTTATATTTAATGAGATAGGATAAAACTTCAGATCCAGCTGGAGACCAGCTCACTTTGAAACTGTCAGATGTTACATCAGAAAAGACCATATTATTTGCAGGTACATAAGCTGTATGGAAACAAAAATGCACAGATGAGGGACACTTGCTAGCACACAAGGTTTCATGTGGGTTTTTTTAATACAAAATCTATAAAATAAATTTAAAATGTCACTCAATAACTTGATTTATTCTAATTTAGCAGATATTTTGTTGTACATGCAACAGTTTTTGCTTTCTATACTTGCTTATAGCTATTACATTTCATGAAGATCATATATCTAGATTGTCTCAAATCCTGTGTCAATGAGTAGAAGCACCAACTCAGTGATTTCTAGATCAAATGAGAACAGTCCATCTAAAAAATGGCATTAATGAAAACTTAAGATAGAATCTGTTAATCAATTTGGGTTCCATCTTTCATATCTCTCTTGAACAGCAATAACATTATACCCTCAATGGGAACTAAGAATCCTTGGGGTTTTGCAGATCTAGATTAGAAATAGGACAAAATAAATCCCAGTATTTTTTCAGGTATGGAGTCAAAGGGGAAAAAGGAACTTGACATGAGGCACAAACACAAACCTGACATCCTGGGCTTGTTTTGGTTGGCCTAGTCAGCCTAACAGTGGGGATGTTAAGACTGCTTGAGCCCTCTAAAACAAAGGCTGCTTTGCTGGTTTGTTCCTCAAAGC
The DNA here is from genome assembly GCF_020740795.1 of Apus apus. Lineage (NCBI taxonomy): Eukaryota > Metazoa > Chordata > Aves > Apodiformes > Apodidae > Apus > Apus apus. The sequence goes on along the minus strand of NC_067284.1, from coordinate 16,864,072 downwards.
TATCCTGAAACAAAAGGCTTATTTTTAAAGAGAGTGGGATTTTCAATACTGGGGACTATTCAATCTTAGTGTTGCACTAACTGTATGTAGGGACACTGAGGGTGCAACTAGTCATAAGTAACTTTAGCTGACCAAAAGTTGGTCATTTAGAAATCTTTTAAGTACTATATATTATCCAAGCTCACCAAATTTTTCAGAGGGCCATTGATTTTACCCTCAAAAGCAATCAAATCACCCTCTGGAGGTGTCAACATGTCTCCATTGCTTTTGAAATGCTAGAAGACTAGCTTACACTACCTCATTTTGGACAGCTGAAGCATGACCCTAGAAAGTAATGTTTTGCTCAAAACATTCAGTGCAAAAGCTGAGCACATCCACTACGGTCAATCCAGATAGACACACACTTTAAATCACCTTTTAGGTACCTAGGAGTGGGGGAGGGATGGGAATATTTCTCCAATACTTCTTTCATCTCTATTCCATTAATTTCCCCCCTTGCTTTTGTTTGAAAATGAGAACCAAAACCTCACTTATTACATGACAATAGCGATTTTTAAGTAACTACAAATACAAAACACTGTTTCAGAACTTTTTAAATTGTGTTCTCTGCATTTGTCTAAATAATAGTAGCTACTTACATTTTTTCCTAATAGCAGCCAGCTCCTGCTCAATCCGTAGGCAGACAGACTGTGTAAGTTCAAAGGATATTCTTTGAAAAGCATCAAAATCTTCCACTGTGTAAACATGGGTTTCAGCAGGAGGTGATGCAATTGCTTCTAACTCTGTACGCACTGCATCCTTCACACCAACTGCAAATATCTCTACATCTGCATCCCTCAGCTTTATTGCAGGTTCTTTAAAAGCATCTGACGATTTTCCATCAGTAATAAGAATCATGACTCTTGGCACATTTGGTCTTGATCCTTTGCTGGTAACAAATACTTTCTCCCTCACATATGTCATCGCTTTGCCTGTGTTGGTAGATCCACCTCTGTAGGGGAAGGTGTTAATAGCCTGAATTATGTCTTCCACTCTGTTGTATCTGTTCAAAGAAAACTCCATATGGGGATCTCTGCTGTACTGGACAAGACTTATCTGTACTTTTCGAGGCGATATCTCAAAGCTTTTAACTAACACTTCCAAAAAGGCTCTTACTTTAACAAAATTGGCGATACCAATGCTGTAGGAACCATCCACTAAAAACACAACATCAGCTTTTACATCCACACCACGTGAGCATTCTGTAGAGAGAAAGAATCACCACTATAAATAGATATTCAATAGCCACAGGATTACAGTTGCATCTGCAGATCATGTATCATACCTGGTTGCTTTTAAAGGAAATAAACGGATCTAAGTAAAGCTGTTTCTTATTAATATTAAATTAAAGCAAGCATCAGAAGTTTAAAAAAAAAAAAAAACACCTAGTAAAAATAACATAGTAGCTCCTAACTCACCCACTTGGACTTTTAGTTGCTGTGTTTTTTCCATTATCGTTACTGGCTCACTGGGGGTCAGTCCTTTCATTGCATAAACATTAATTTGATACTCAGTGTCTGGAGAGAGATCTTTAACATTCAGGGCAGTAGTCTGAGGACCCACACTCAGTACATGTTGTTTTCCACCAGCTATCATTGGAATGAACTGCAGCCGATAGCCAGTTATTTGGCTTGGGGATGGATCCCAAGTGATCCTAATAGATTTTGAGGAGATCTGAGTGGCCACCAGATTTGAAGGAGGCTCCACCACTGGAAGAAATCAAAAGCAAAGCCAAAATATTAATTAAAGTTATGAACAGATTTTCTTCCACATTTATATTTCTGGACTAAAATTAGTCATCTTTGCTTAATCTTTACTAAAAAATAATCACCTTTGTTTTAGCATAAATAAACTCAAGTGAATTACAGGTCAGTCCAAATAAGGCATCAGCGAGAGGGTAGCAATATGAACAATGCATTTGTGGGCCTCCAGGTGTAACAGAAGTTCCAGGAGAAATGCTGCCTTGCTTTATTACTGTTTGAACCAGAAGTGAAACTACACCCCCATAAGCACAGTAGCTAATATGAACAAAGGTAGACTTGAGGAAAGCCATGTTACAGTGGAGTCATCTCTGCATCATTTTCACAGAATCACAGAATGTCAGGTGTTGGAAGGGACCTCAAAAGATTATCTAGTTCTACCCCGCTGCCAGAGCAGGATCCCCTAGAGTAGGTCACACAGGAATTATGTGTGGTCTTTCTTTGATTCTTTGGGCAAAGAGTAACCAGTTACATAGAATCTTACAGGACTAGGAAGCTGTAACGATAAAGCTTGATGTCTGTGTTTTCTCAGCATTCTCCAGTTTTCATCACTTGGCTCTTAACCTATTACAGATTCTGCTCCTTCACAAAGCAGGTTTTTTTCCCTTTAGTAGGTTTTTCCATATAAGTGATGCCTATGTTAAAATTGACTGTATGAGACTCTGATAACTGCACATCATTGCGTTGCCCGTGAAATTATGGAATAATGGAGATATTCCAAATCTACTGCATCACACATTCTGCTCTCCTGCATTTAAATGCACTAAGCACATACTTGTTTTCCACTCTCACTAAATGAGGCAAGGGATCAAACTCCAGAAATAAAGCAATGAAAGTAGTTATAGCCCCTTAAATAACAGGCATCAGAATAAACTTAAGTAAAAAAATGCATTTATATAAAATATCTCACCTTCTTCTCCACTAATCAGTTCACCTAGTTGTTCATCAACACCGGAGCACACCTGCAATATAATTTCATTCTGTATACCCACAATTCCATCAAAATTAGCCACATTGAACACATGCTTCAGTGAAGGCTGAGATGCAATTAGCTTGAGTTCCTTTGCATCAGCTGCTTTGATTCCTAAAAGTTGAAATAGACAGGACTGTGTTAAGTTGCCATAAAATACAGACCCCTGTGAGGGTGTTCATCAAGTGCCAAAACATCCTGGGGTAAAGCTGAGGTTAAATCAGTTCTGTATTCTATCATTATCAATAATCAAACTACAAAATCATGATTGATGCAATGAGGTGACATACTCCATTTAAAACCTGAGAAAATAATGTGATATCTTCAATGAGGCCAATGTTGAAACTATGTTGGTCAGTCATCTCCATGTAGGAGCTACAGAATTACTAACAAATGGACACAACTGGTATGTTCCACTCTGGAAGGAACAGATGACCCATTCAAGGCAGGCACATGGAAAGAGTGGCATAGCAAAATACTTGAAACACAGAATATGTAAAATATATAACTTAATTCATTAGGAATATTAATCTCTCAATCATTAGAAAAAACTCAACATACCCAAAGAAAAAACTTCAACTCCGATGTTGCGAAGCTCTCTTGCAGGAATTTCGACTTCATCTTGAGCTTTTCCATCCGTAATGACTATTGCTACTTTGGGAAAGCCTTTTCTTGCTCCAGCAGACTCAGTGAAGGTGTTTTGAACCAGGTAATCAATAGCCTCACCTAAAAACAACACCACAAGTTGTGTTTTATTGGGCTTGAATGAACAAGGACTAAAAGCAAATGTGAATTATAAAATTAAATCAAGAATGAACATGCGTGTGGGCAATCTGTACCTGTCATTGTGTTGCCACCTTTGTAAGGTATCCTTTTAATTGCATCAATAAGATCACTTCTGCTGAAATACTGATTTAAATTGAATTCTGTTCTTGTGTCTGAACTGTACTGAACAACTCCAACTCTTGTCTTTTCTTCCCCAATGTCGAAAGCTGATACAAGGGCAACCATGAAGTCCAGAATATATCTGAAGTTACTTCTCCCTACACTCCATGAACCATCTACCAGGAAAACTAAATCTGTCATTGCACTTATGGAGCATCCTAGAACACAAAAAGCATTTAAAAATCTCCGTTAGCAAATGAAAAATTGCATTCTTACAAATCAGTGAGAAACATCTGACAGAAGCTTAGTAGATAAAAGCCAAAACAAACATTGATATTATTATCTGGAGTATCCTACTTGAGGAAGCATTATTCACATTACTTGAACACTCATACAAGGCTTCTAGTTGCAGTTACCAAAAGGGAAAGGTCACCTAGATACTGTTTTGAGACACCTCTCAAAACTTGCTGTTCCACAAGACGTGTTATGTCATGGCAGATGAAAACTCACATACAAAACTTCTTGCTTTTGGTTTGATGTTATAGGAACATTTCATTTTGTTACCACTTCTGCTTTGGTTAGTTGCACTAAATTCCTAGTTTCAGTACCAGCTTTGAACATTATTCTTTCAATACAGCTATAAATTCCTTTCATCCCAGTCTCTTCCTGTGTTTTCTTAATTCTGGACAATTTTACAAGTTAACTTCACTGCTAGGTAACCCAGGAACACAGTTCAACTTTATGAGAACCTGGAGCTGGACCTCAGTTATCTCTAAAATATCAGATAAGTTGAAAGATAAAACACCTTACTTTGTAACTGAGCCTCAACCTTCTTTTCCTCTGGTATCCCTGGACCACCTGTCTGAACTGCACAAAGCACAACATAGAAAGAATTAAAGGAGGAAATCGGGTTAAAATTGTCAACATCAAAGAAAAGCATATGGGGAATTAGAGATCCCAAACTGACAAGACTTTGAACATGAAAATATAAATGCAAGTTATGAAGACATCACTTGTACTTACAGATCTGACAACATAGCACTCAGGGCAAGACAAAATACAGAATATGCAAATAATTAAGACTCTTCTACATCTGTACACCTTGTACAGTAATTCCCTGAAAAATAACTGCAACATCCCTGGATGAAATATCAATATTTCCTCATCTCTGACATATAGGGGAACTCAACATAAGTAATTTTCCCATGGTCCTTTGGGAAGCCTAAGACATGCTACAAACTGTGTCATAGAAAACAGTCTGCTCTGCTAAACATTTTCATTTAATTAATTTATAATATGCTTTATTCAATATTTAAATATAAATTACAAAAAGGTTAAATTCCATATTTTATTATCCATATAGATATATCATGTCACATCTCACTGTTTGATGAAGGTAGTTCAAGAAGCCAGTCAGATTAATTTATTACTGAAGTCAGTCAGAGTCTTCCCCTTGACTTCAGCAGATGTAATTTATAGGAAGTGGGTTTAGTTCAAAAGAACCAGTGATCTCCTGCAAAGAATTCTGTAGTGGTTGTCAGACATAATATGTCCATGTTAGTCTCCTCCTATCTCTTGCAAATTATCTCTGCTTCTATTAGGAATTATGCTTAATGGGAAAAAGCTGTTCAAACAGCTCCATCTGATCAGAATTTAGGTATATGGCAATTTTGTTGAGGAGCTGGAATAAAGCCAAGTTTTTGTAAATTATCCACTCATTTATCTTAATTGGTTTTCTAACTGTATCACAGGTACTTACTTGTCAGTTGGCCAAAAACAGGTAGACTCTCCTCTCTTTCATCATATGAAGCTATTGATACAACATACTCTATATCAGGTATAAGATCTGACAAGACAGTTTGGGTAGTGCTAGGTGAAAGGGTAAATTCTTTAGTAGGCCCCTCTGCAATAAATACAGAAAACAGTTTATGCAGCCTTGATATCCGGTAATATCAATGACAAGTTGATAATTAAAAAAAAAAATGCAACAGAGAATAATCTATCTAAAATCTTATGATAATTTTAGAATTATACACTTGGTATTCTGCTGAAGTATGAATTTTGAAATGTGAAACTCCAAGCTAGACTGTTTTCAATAGTGAACAAAATTACTGAAGTGTTCAATAAATTCCAGGAAATTTGAAACCTAAAATGCTATTACAAAATATACTATAATCTAAGAAATCATGATCCGGTTCTGATTCAATATCACTTTTTAACCGATTGTTTCTCAAAGTGATACAGAAAAATGGGTGTCTTACACAGCCATCATCAGGAAGTTATATTACATCACTGCATCATTTCCTGACATATGCGATATCTGCCCCAGGAGAAGTACTTGAACGAAGTACAATACAGTTCCCTAACTTTAAGGTCAAAGCATAAAGAGGAGAAGAGTGATGATTCTACCTTCTTGCTCCTTGCAAAGGAAAGGCATCTCCAAAGGGTAAACATTATAGTAAGAAAAACTAAGTTGCTCCTTCAAGTATTCCCTTTGCTGCTACCCAATCTGAATCACAAAATTCAGGAAGATGTGAATAGCTACTCTCATACCCAAGTGAAAATAAACCCAAGTTTCCAAAAAACAAATTAATGACATAAAATTTTGCAGAACTCACCATTTGTTGGAACCACAGTTATTCTGTAACCCACTATTGCATCTGGTGGCCTTTTCCATGACATTTGAACATTATGTTCATCTATAATTGTAAAATTCAAGTCTGACGGTGGATTAACTGCAAAAGATTTACACCAGGTGGAAGTTTAAAAGTCTGAACAAGCTTTGGCAAATGAATCAATAAAGTAATGTTGAGCAAAGCTTACTAAAATTGTCTTTGCATAAATTTGTTTCCAACAAATATAAAGATATGTTGTTGGAAAAAGAGTAAAATAAAAGCTGACAAAATATGACAAAACATCAAAGAGTATACGCATTACAGAGGACAGCACAGAACATATGTTTCTTGAGTTGCCAAGACATTCAAGAATGGCCAGCAAAATCAAGCACAATAGAAAACACATTTGGATACATGTACAATGAGTTCACAGATAATCACCACATATGCAAACGTTTCACATAACAATTAAAGGAAATTTTTTTACATGCTGGGTGCAATCCGTACAAGCATGCCAAATAACAACCTGCTAACAATATCATGAGATCATTCAGGACATTGAGAACCCAGTACTCTTCCTAATTAGACATCAAAGATTTGATAAGCTTTTTAATATAGTCTCTGCATAGTCGTATTTCTTATCAATTTCACTGAATCTAGAAACTTGGCAGAGAAAAAATCTTTTAAAGAATACAGGAAAAGATTGGGCATTGAACGTTCAGTAAAACAATTCCTTTTAGGGTCTAGATATGAATATACAGGTAAAATGTATATCAGTAATAATGATATACTGATGTGTCATTTTATTTCAAAATATGGAGAGCTCCACCCCTTTGTTCCACTAAAGTGATACACTTTGCATAGCACTGCAAAGGGCTCAGGAACTAGGGGGGGTAATAAATGGGGCTAGTTATGGTTTCAATTTGCTAAAATATTTCAGCTGATAAAAAAGTTAACAAAAATAAGATGCTACCTGTTTACACCAGATTGCTGTTCAATTTCAAAGGTGTAAACTATTGGTTTCATGTTCCCTTTGCAGCAGGTGTACCCATACTAGTAGTGGCATTTTAACATAAAATGCCAGTATGGTTCCAAACAAAACAATGGTTAATTATGAAAAGACAACATCAAAATATATTTATGGACATTTATTTTACAGAATTTATAGAAAACAGCAAAGAGGGCACCAGTGATCTGAACAAATGACTGCAAATAAAACTTGTAGGAGCTGATGACAGAAGTAACTGAACAGTATAGAAAGAAATAGTTTACATACGCTATTTTGCAGCATCATGCATATGTAAATGAAATGTTGATTATTATTTTTTAGCTTCCCACGATGGACAAAAGCCTCCATGTACAAGGTTCATTACACAAAGACGTTTCATAAATATTTTATAATGATATTCTCTTTGTAAAGTTGTCATGCGTATTCATGCAGTATTTTACTGACTCACTGTCAGTGCATGGTAGGTGTATTATATATTATTATTTAAATAGTTCTACAAAGTAAGATTAGATTCAGCCATACTTTCCTTAACTACTGTGAGACTGTTTTGCAGGCATTTTTAATAGACAGATCTTCTCTGTTTCATAGAAGATCTCCATCATATGTCACATTTGGTTTTAGTTTTGAACTTAAAGAGCAGAGAAAGAAAAAAATGCTAGAATGTATATTATGAAAATACATTGTCCAATTGAAAGAAGTAATACTGAGCTCAAAAAAAACCCCTGGCAATCAATTGTGTAGTCATTTTTTTACCTTTAATTTACTGTCATTTCCAACCATAGGATAATATGGCTTTGTAATACTGATACAACAGATACACTAGTACTGAAGTAAATGTTATTTTTCCTATCATCCATACACAGGCAGTGAGATTAGACCATTAACCTGCATGCACAGTTTATTCATCATTCAGTTTATGACTATCACAATGCTAGAGACAGCAAGGTAGTTACTTAGTATGAAAAACATGCAACACGTGTTAATAGTAAAATACATTTAGGTGATAAGGATATCATTATAAAATATTGTTTCAGTAGCAATGGCTCAGGACAAATTTAATGCAAAGGCAGAGACAACTGACCTGAGCATGCTTTTTAAAAAAATTCAGTACATGGAAAAAATAGCACCACCAACCTTGCAAGTAAATTGGCATGTTGCAGCAGAGACTTTAGGCTTTAACTGCTGAAGGGCAGCAGCAGCCCAACTTGTTGATATCCAAATGACCGGATTCCAGATAAACTGAAAAAACTGACTGTGAGGAAAAGTCTTTAACATTTTAACGGGTTTTAATGTGCTTTATGAAAATTCAGATGTGGAACTTGGCAGGTACATTGATACACAAGTGATGTGTCTGTTCATCCAGGTTTACGCAGCATTTTAGAACAACAGAATTGCAGGGGACCTCAGAAAGTCCCCGTGTCCATCCCACAGCCAAGACATGATCAGCCACCCCATGTCACTCCTGACTTGTTTGCTCAGATCAACCTTAAAGACCTTCACTGTTGGCAAGACTGCCAGCTTGCCATAGAAATTACTCCAGTATCTCACTCACTTTATTATCATGACATTACACCCGACATCTAACCCAGTCTTTGTTGCTGCACTTTAAATCCTTTCATTCTCAACCTGTGACTGACTTATCAGACTAAAGCCCTCGATACTTCTCCCATTGACAGAAAAAAACAACCTCGCCTGAGTGAAAAAAAGACACTTTGGATCCAATTTTGTCAAAATGTCTTCCAGATGGCCCAACAGCTTTTGATAGAGAAACCTCAAGGAGAATCTCCAAAACATCCGTGGACCTTCACATGGGTCAGATTTCACCTGTGTGAGACCAGTTAGGGGGTGAAAACCAAACCATCGTCATATGACCAAGAACAGTTAAGTTGATCAGAAGCAAAATATTTAGATGACAAAAACCTTATTGCGATAATCAAACAGGGCAACTGTTACTCCACCCCATTAAAATTCTTCTTCCAGAAGGAAATTCACCACTGGAAAAACAGCACAGATGCAGTGTGGAATCAGATCAGACTTCTAGGAAAAAAATGCCCCTGGTTGTGGTGGCAGTTTGTCCCAGTTGAGGAACAAACCTCAAAACTCCATTCAGCAAAGGCTTATGTGTTAGTGCAGCCTTACTCAAGCAAGCAGTCCTGATGCCAGGCTGCTTGCATTATTGAAATTGCACATAAGCTTACAGTGTAGTGACACCACTGATTAGTTTGACTGTATCCATCAAAATCCATGCCAGACTTCTCACTGATTGTCAAGGTACAAGATCATGATCATAATATGTGATGGAGTCATAGTATTTATTGCCTTACTGCAGTGATTCCACTGGTGATGGACAGATGCTCTCCTACAAGCTTCCAGTGTGGTAAAAAAACACTTGCTGTTTACACAGTGTTAATTTCCACCACTCTTAGAACTATAATATGATAACCTACTCAGTCAGATATCCTATCTTATGCACCACAAAAGAAAAATAAAATAAATAAATCAGACATAATATACTTAATTCATTGCCACTCCTTTTGCTACATACATGAATAATAATAATAGTGTATTTTCTGAAACAAGAAATATAGACCAAGGCATCTTTCTCATGCTATATATGTCTTATATTAGCTTGTATTACTCAATAGGTAATACAAACCTAATATACAAAAGTCTACAGCTTTTCACAGATGACACAATGTGGCTGCTAGAGGATCCCAGTGAGTATCTTAACAAGACATAGTAAAATATAATCAGAAGTCCAAGCAATTTAAATCTAGAACCAGACTTAAAAGTGATAAAACTTGGAAGTGCTGCCATCCGCAATCCTGATGCAAAACAAAATCTGTAATTCCACCACTGGAAAAGACTGACTATAATTAGCACGTGCCATAACATGTTACCCATGTTAAAATAACATACAGGCCATGGAAGCTGAAGAATAAACCAAGCCTTGCTCTCACTGAGATAAGCCCTGCTGAGCCTGGAAGAAGCCAAAACTCCTCACTTACTATTTTCTCCATATATGGTATGGATTTGATACAACTAACTAGATAGCAATCCCAGTCAAGCTCCTTTGAAGTCAATGTTACCAATGTGAATGGAAGGAAGAATGAGCTACAAGCCCAGATATGTAGTAAAGAGCAGCTTCTCAGCCTTGTTAGATATTAATTGCCAACCACACCACAGAAACATTGTCACCTGTATGTTTGCATTTTTGAAATTTTATAAATGTGTATGAAATTTCTTCACAATACAAGATCTATAGCTCATAACTGTATTTTGAAAAAAAGTATCTTTTAAATATATATACCTATGCATATAAAGATGTATGTAACTAAATATAATTGCATATACATACACACTGCACGCATCAATATTTACCAAATTTTACACGTTTGTGCATATATATGTATGTGCATGTATGTGTATATACATACACACACATGTACACTTCTAATTGGCAGTAGGAAAAACAGGGAGTTACAGGCACCTTCATGAATATACAAATTTAAATTTAACATATCAACCTACATGTTCCTCTCTTTAGAAACTTGGAAATCAACACCTAGTTTCTCAAAATATAGAAATCAGATGTTGAAAGGTAAAAAAATAATGGTCACACCAAAAATTTCCAAAGCTGAATAGCTGGTTAACTTCAAAAGCTTCAGCTAGCCAGGATCACCTCAAAACCATTCAGTCAATGAAAATTAATGTACTCAACACCAGCTTTATTTCATGAGAAACTTTCTAATCCTCTAATCCTCTGTAACTGCTGTGCTGCAATTATTTGCCACTTACTGTACTGCATGTCCTGGAGACAGATGTTTCACCTGGCAAACCCTTTTCTGCACTGCACAAAGGTCCCATGCTTGGCTTTCTCTACCTCCAACCTAGAAAACAGACTTTTCTAGATCTGTACCAGTTCCTGAAACATTGAAATGTCAGCACCTTCACATACTCATTGAGGTTACACAGGACAAATTATTTTCTCATTCCTTTCCTGGGCCTTTGAAAATGCCTCTGTTTTAGGAAATGCAACCCACTACACAAACCATGACATCATTAGAGCATTACCTTGACATTATAACTAACAGGTTGTTCACCTACTAATCTACTTGGCTTAACTATTAACTAAAATAAAGAAAAAAATCTTATCTAGTGAAAGGACATAGCTTTTCCCCTGACTCTTCATGATCACACATTAAAAAAATACCATGACAGAAATAAATCTTTACACCAGGACTTACAGGGAGTGCACTGGAGTATTGCAGTGCTGGAATAAAAAGGTAAGAAATAACTTAAACAGAGCATAAAATACAGCATCACACACAAAAAGTTTAAGTTGAGAGAGAGACATCAGAAGGTTTAAAAAATATACAAGAATTTCACTGTTAAAAGCAAAAATGCTGAACAAGAATAGATGTGCTTCCTTGTACAAGGTAAGCAAACAACTTTCCCAGTAAACTGCCATGAAAGCATTTAGACTATATGTTGGGTTTACCCCCTCTACTACAGTGATCATTCAACTGGAAAACCCTGCATTGCTGCATCTGTGTAGAGAAGCTCTAGCATCATTCCTGCACCCCACTGCCTTGCCAACAGACGCAAAGGCTTGCAGAGCAGCCTCACGGACACCTCACAGAGCAGCTGTGATGCTGACAAACCTGTTCATCCTGGAAGGTTTAGGAATCCATGAGCAGTGGTATCAGATAAACAACAGATCTATTCCCAGGGGAGACTGAAAAAGGAAAGCTTGATGGAAGGCAGAAAAACAGAAGTAAGCTTTTCCTGCCCTCTGCTTTCACTGCATATTCCCACCTCAGATCAACAATCTTTACCACATCAAATGGCCCTCTCTCTTATTTTCCATTCACTTTTTCACCCACCAAATGTCTACCTCTACCTCAAGGAAAGAAAATTCAAACTGCATCCCTTGTGAACACCACGGGGAGAGCCAAAGGAACAAAAACCAAAATAAAACAAAAGACACAGAACTGACTGGTGGGGAAGAGCTTTGCACAACGTGATCTGAAAGTTGGAAATACAGACTAAAGAATAAATGTTCACAGGAGAAAGTGAGTCCAGCAGACAGAATTTAAGTTGTGATGATACCAGAAGTAAAGTAAATAAGATCCAACAAGCAATTTACAAGTTGATGCAAAATTGAAGCACAAAGTTAAAGCAGTGTGGGAGGATGACCAGTATAGTGCAAACACAAAGCTCTAGGAAAGCAGTTCCCACCACTGCAAGTCCTAAGGTACTCCTAGCTTTGAACTTCTGTTTTCAGCTCCACTATTTCTCACTGCACTTCCTACTCAAGACACTTTTCTGCTCTTACTTCAAAACTCTGGAGCTACAAGAGGCTTAGCATAGAAACCTGATCACTGTAAACTAGGTGGTTTATTTAATACACATACCTGAATGCAGAGTAATTTAAGTCCTGTCCAGGAGCTCTCTACAACTCACAAGATCAGCCTTTGTCCACTCTTTGGCGTAGCCATGGCGCATCCTTAAACATGAGACCTAAAGAATCTTGGACAGCTTGTCTGGCAATGCACCTGCTTTTACTGTTGTAAAATAACTGTGCTTCACCAAATACATTTTTGCAGCTTTCATTAACAGTGCTCAAGCCATGGCTGTTTAGTCCACACTATAGCTAAACAAAACGCCTTCACTTACTTTTGAAAATAACCTATTCCATACATGTAATCAGCAGTGCAGGACAACAGCATTACTCCACCTCTGAATGAGCTCCCTCCTAAGATAGAGAGGAATGCATAAAAACATCCACCCCCTTCCTCCATCAAAACTGTCCACTTTCTCTGCTTTCTCTGGCACAGCAGTCCTGCATTTCAAATGCAACTCTGAAATAACTTCAAATGACCTTTCTTGGTTCCTCAGCCAACAACAATGCAGCACAAGAGGGAGGCAGCAGGCTGATTCTCTCCTAGGGTGACCAGATGTTATACTACTGGAAGAAATGTCACCTTTTTCCAGAAAGCCAGTGGACTTTACATCTGCAAGCCCCAAGCAAGCACTGTTGCTGGGGGGCAGCGGGAAATGGCCTAGAGGCATCTCTCACATGCTATGCTTTTAGTTGCCATCAGCCACAGTGACCAGGTCCAGACACAGGAGCTTGGGGCAAGCCACAATCAGAGAATTTGTTCCAGTTCAATACAGAATGCAAAAGAAGTGGGGAGAAATGGAATTATCAAACGCTGGCTTTTGAGGTTTTTTCCAGTAAATCCAGGGGAGTTTGCACCTAGCAGCTCTGTTCACCCTACAATAGAGTCAGGTCCCAGAGGTCAGATCAAGTCATTTCAGAGCAGGATGTTCAGCATCTCTATTTCCCCTGGCAGCCACTGCTGGCAGAAATATCATTACCACAACCAAAGCCACACAGTTACACAGAAGGCAGCAGCGGACATTGCTCCACACTTGCTGTTAATCCACCAGGGAGACAAAAGCACCAGGGCCAGGCCTTTTTGAGCCATGGTATGGCAAGTGTGGCAGCCACGATGGATCTCCCCAGGTCTTCATCCCTGCAGCTGGAGGCAGGAGGCTGCCATGGGCTGACAGGGACCTCAACCTCCAGCAGGACTGTGCTGGGGCCCGTGAGAAGGCGAAAGGCCATTTTCGGGTGATGGTGCCACATGCATGCCAGAGCCTTGGAACCCTGGCCACCACAGCCAGGTCCAGCTCAGACCCAGCCGCCCTTCAGCAGAGCTCAGGACGGCAGTGGCAGCATCTCCCCAGGAGTGTCCCCCAGGTCAGACCCTCTGCGGAGGCCGAAGAGTCCCCTGAGGGAGGGTCTGGCCACCCCAGGGCTCAGCCGGGGGTCGCCCGGCCGAGCAGGGGAGGCCGGCGTGCCAGCAGACCGGCAGGGCAGAGGTGAGGGGTCCAGCCCGGACAAAACACGCAGGCGCAGACAGCCAGATTCTGTTGGAGCATTTTATTTCAAATCTGCAGGTTGTTGGGTGGTGTGTTTTCCTTTCCTCTCTCAACATAACTAACCAAGGCTCAGCAGCACAGAGCCCAGCTGTTCTTGGTCGGTCAGCAGGGCAGCACCTCAGGCCCCAGACATGTCGTGCTGCCCACCACCAGTGGCAGGGACAGTGAGCTCCTTGGGGCCCACGTCCTGCCTGTGGGGCGGTGTGGACAGCACACCAGAGAGACAGAGAGAAGGAGCTATGGTCCGGCTGACTAGCCGGGAGAAACAGAGCACAGAAGGAGCTGGGCAAGGAAGAAGAGGCGTTTCTCTGAACGAGAGAAAGAGAGAAGGTGAAGTAGTTACACTCAAAAACAGAAAGGGAGAGAGCCGGTAGCTCAAGGCTGGTTGGGAGGTTTCTGGTCAGCAGGGCACTGGGGGAAAGGGAGCAGGGGAGGGGAAGGTTACCTTCAGCCTCGATGGAGGACAGGAGGGCGGCTGCACACAGAGCAGCAACTGCCGAGCACAGCGCTGTCTTCATTTCTGCCCTTTCAGATCACAACAACATGAATGGATCTGCAGGGATGGGGAGGGGGGGGAAGGGAGAAAGGAGAAGGAAATGATACGCGTGGATTAGAGGATTGCGTGGGTGTATTCATGAAACATATAAAAGACAAACCGTGCATTTCACTTTGTTCCCTTATGCCCAGCTCCCACCCATGGGACCAGGTTGAAAACTCCAGACTTGAAAGCTGTCCCAGATGATGACAGATCTGCATGACTAACTGGAGAGTCTCGTCTCGCAATAATGTGCCTTTTGTTGCTGAACCCTTTCCAACAACAGTAAGCACACACATCTTTAACCTAGTTGGGGTTAATTTGATCAAGGAAGTGCAATGAAGATCTGTGCCTCCACACAGGCAGGAGCCAGGAGGGATCTCCATGACTTCATCGTTGAGTGTGATGATAGCTAATTCAGAGGTCATTCCTTCCTTGCATCAACTAAATGTCTCTTTCAGCTGGGGATTTTATTCAGCTCCTTTTCATAACTGTTGAAGCACTTAGTTAGCTGTGTTTTAGTGGTCTCAAGGCAGTTTGGAAACTATAATAAAACCCTTTTTTGAAGGTTTCTGCCTACAAATGTGCTAGTCTTCATTTCTAGAAGGTCTGAAATAGATTATATAGAAGTGTTTGTAACACACAACTGAAACCTGACACATGTCTAGCCATGATGTTTCAACATCTGATAATTCATTTACATATCCTGAGAGAAAATAGTTTTAAAATACACTATAAAAAGCAGCCAGGCAAAAGAGTCTTGCAATCACTGCAGGTCATCTAGCAAACCAGGTGGGATTTGGCCAACTTACTGGTTTGTAACTGCAAGCAGCTATACCTTCATAACCATAGGCTCTAGGTCACATCAAATCACTCCCAATTACTCCAGCAAAGCTTCCAAATTATCTCCTTGTCTAAGTAAAGGCTCATATGAACAGTCCTCATTGCCTAAAGCATGTAAGTGCTTCTGAAGTTTGGGGTTTTCTATCTTGGGAAGTAGGGGATGGGTAATTTGTTTGAATATAGTCATAAATTAATCATATATCATAATTAGGCTGGAAGAAAGAGAATTCCAAAAGCAATTAGGAAAAGAGATTTTATCATGAAGGTGCCAAGAGCAAAACAAAGAAAAATACACAAATCATTAGTTGGCAGAACTAGTTGAAGAGGAAAACATCCTTCTGCCATCTAACCAGCAAGGCACATTGAGTGGGTAGCCACTATGGAGATCCAGGAATTTCCCAGTTACTGACGGACTTCTGCCGGGCAGCTGCACATACCTGCCTTAGCCAAATGCCTTTACTGCACATAAAAATACCACGAGCTCAAATTAAAACCGAGCAATAGTTTCAGTCCAATGGTACCCTCCAGCAGGTAAACAGAGGAGTAATACTGACCATAACGAGTCCCTGACACTAACACAAGACAGACCAAGGTTAGCAATTAATTGTTCTGAGAGCTCGCAAATCGCTCTGTGTGGGAAACGACTGTGCCTGAGCACATCTACCGCTACATTCTGCCCCGAGTTGAAAGATCGCCCAAACAACGTAAACGGACTTTTGTCCTGGAAACGTTGTGTGGGCTTGGAGTGCCATCTTTTGATCCTTTTGAAGGGCAACAGAAATTAATCATGTCACAAAGGCATCTAGGAGTTTGCTCCTGATGCAGGTCCACCAATCCTGAGATGCATTTTTATTTCATGAAATAAAACGCCTCAGCCAAAGCATTCATTTGCCCATCTAAAAACACTGTGTTTCCTTCTCGCAAACCTAGGCGTGTGAAAGAAAGCCTGGAGGAGGCAGACGAAAGGTCCTCTCGCTGCAGCAGACTTTGTGTCAGGACTAAAGCTTTCCTCGTTAATCTTCAGAGACCAATCAAACAAAACCAAAAAAACCACCAACGGGCTTTCACTAGTGTCAGTCCAACCTCACACTAATTCGACCTACAAAAGCTCAGCCCAAAGCATGTGCACAAGACGCAGCGCAGGGCAGTTACCACTTACAAGCAGAAAAAAAAAACAACCTAAAAAATCCCACAAAACAACACAACACCAAACCAACAAGCCAGAGGAAAACCCTACAACCTATCGAAGGCACAACAAACTGGAAGCCCGAGCGAGCATCACCGGCAGCTGCCCACGGAAGGGAGGGAGCTGGCGCTCCTGCCCGAGCCGCGGCGGCAGCGTCTCTGCAGGCGCCTTGGGCACCGACCCCTGCTCCATCTGGAGCCTCCGGCCGGAGGGAGCCACCGCAGCCGGGTCACTGCCACCGCCACCTCCCCCTGCACCTCTGCCCCGGCACTCGTCCGCCGGCAGCGTCCGGGGCCGGCAGCCCCCCGTGCCTGCCCCGGGCCTGACAGCCCGCAGCCCCTCGGGGCGCTCCGCGCCGCTCCTCCGCCCCTGCGGCCGCACGCCTGCCAGCCGGCACTGACTTGCCCGACACGCACAGACACACGCACACACACGCTCTTTCCCCCTGTCTCCGTCAGCCTTCAGCCCAGCGCTGCTAATCTCAGCCTAAAGCGCATCCGAAGCGGCTGCGTGCGCGGTGCGTACGGGAGGGCACCGGGGGTCGGCCGAGGGGAGGGCAGGGGATCCCCGCTCCTGCGCAGGCACAGACCTTCCGGGGAGGCTGCAGGATGCCGGGGTCGGTGACGGGGCAGCTGCTCCGGCTGTGGCTCCGGTGGTGCCTGCAGCAGCAGCCGTCGGACCTGGGTAAAGGGAGAAAGGATGAAGCTCCGGGGGCACCTTGTGGAAGTAGCAGCAAGTAGCAGCGGCGGCGAAGGAGGAGCAGAAGCAGCGGCAATAGCTGAGCGCAGAGGAGGCGCCTGGTTTACTGTAGCTCCCGATGCGAGGGGTCCGTCTGGGAAGACTTGCCTTCTCCAAGTGGGAAGAGCTTCTTCTCAATCTGCTACTTAATAGAGGGCTGTTCCCAACTCTCAATTTACCCTCGTAAGCGGTTACGAAACTGTAGGGAAGGTGGACTGCTGCCACCGGGTGATATATGCGCTGCTCTGCTCCAGCAAGGAAGGGGATCCACTTCTGGAAACTGGCGCATACCTTCGCGCATTCCTGCGGCATGAGGCGGGCGGCCGCCGCGGCAGCGCGCCCGGGGGCAGGGGCCGGCCCGCCGCCCCTTCCCTCCCCTCGGTTTCCCAGCCAGGGGGAACACGGGAGGGAAGTGGAAAAAGTGAGTCCCCGGGAATAGCTTTGAGGGACGGCGGCGCGGAGGGCGTCCCCGCGCGGGGGTTTCCGCACGGTTCCTGTCCCCCCCGAGGGCCCGCTCGCCGTCCGGGTAGCCGAGGCTGGTCTCCCGGGACAGCTTTGCAGAGAAGCGCAGGCAGCCCCCAGAGCCTCGGAGGCAAAGAGAATATAGTCGTTTAAACCCAAATCGGGTGCGCCTGGCCCCCACCCTATGTAGCCTACATGTAGGAAACCACCTCCCTCGCCACGCAGGTGTTGCGCTTCGAGCACTGAACCGCTGCCTGCGGCTTCCGCGGGCAGAGGGGACGGGGCGCACGGCCCCCACCTCCTCCTCTCTCAGACCCTGCGGGCAAACGCACGCTCGTGGCCTCTGACTGAAAGCGGTGTTTTTAAAAGAAACTGCACCTTCCAAAACCGGGTAGCCCGCTGGGCGAGAGGCTCCGCTGGGGGCTCCCGTCCCTTGCACCCGGCAGCCTGCCCGTGGCACCCGGTGTGTCCCCAGCGCGCCGTGCCAGCGGGGGACACGTCGGGGCAGACGGCCCCTTCCCTGTCCTGTGACCAAGGGAAGCATGTAGTCCCCGAGCGGGGCTAGGCAAGGCTTCCCAGACCTGCCTCCTGCCCCGCACCGCAGCGAGGTGTTTCCCGCAGCCGTAGAGAACGGCACCCCCGGTAACGCTTCGGGAAGCGGCTCCTCAGGGACCGCTTCGGGCTAAAATACAGGATGTCACTGACCCCGCAGCGCCCGCTGCTTCCCGCCTCCTCACAACGGGCAGGCAAACTGCGGCGGCGGAGAGA